>NC_092710.1:99126782-99445019 GCF_047496885.1 Scyliorhinus torazame
ATTCCTGCCAGCGGGAGACTGGGAGATTCCTGGACCGTAGGGCCAGTAGGACGGTCTTCCAGACCGTTCCGTTCTCCCTTTCTACCTGTCCGTTACACCGGGGGTTGTAACTGGTCGTCCTGCTCGAGGCGATGCCCTTTCTGAGCAGGGATTGACGCAGTTCGTCGCTCATAAAGGAGGACCCCCTATCACTGTGTATGTAAGCGGGGAACCCAAACAGTGTAAAGATGCTAAGGAGGGCCTTGATGACGGTGGTTGCGGTCATGTCGGGGCAGGGGATGGCGAATGGAAACCGGGAGTACTTGTCAATCACGTTCAGGAAGTACATTTTACAGTCGGTGGAGGGGAGGGGGCCTTTGAAATCCATGCTGAGGCGTTCAAAGGGACGGGAACCGTTTATCAGGTGCGCTTTCTCTGGTCGGTAGAAGTGCGGTTTGCACTCCGCGCAGATTTGGCAGGCCCTGGTGGCTGTCCTGACCTCCTCGATGGAGTAGGGCAGGTTGCGGGTCTTGATAAAGTGGAAAAAGCAAGTGGTCCCCGGGTGGCAGAGGTCCTCGTGGAGGGATCGGAGGCGGTCCACTTGTGTGGTGGCACATGTGCCGCGGGACAGGGCATCAGGAGGCTTGTTTAGCTTCCCGAGATGATACAAGATCTCGTAGTTGTAGGTGGAGAGTTCGATCCTCCACCACAAGATCTTATCGTTTTTTATCTTGCCCCGCCGTGCATTATCGAACATGAAAGCAACCGACCGTTGACCAGTGGGGAGAGTGAATCTCCTGCTGGCCAGGTAATGCCTCCAATGTCGCACAGCTTCTACTATGGCCTGGGCCTCCTTTTCGACTGAGGAGTGGCAGATTTCGGAAGCATGGAGGGTACGTGAGAAGAAGGCCACGGGTCTGCCCGCTTGGTTGAGGGTGGCCGCCAGAGCTACGTCAGACGCATTGCTCTCAACCTGGAAGGGGAGGGACTCGTCGATGGCGTGCATCGTGGCTTTTGCAATGTCTGCTTTGATGCGGCTGAAGGCCTGGCGGTCCTCTATCGACAGGGGAAAAGCTGTGATCGGATCAGGGGACGGACCTTGTCCGCATAGTTGGGGACCCACTGGGCGTAGTAAGAAAAAACCCTAAACACGCATTTATCCTTGTTATACGTAAGGTTAAGGATCTTTGCGAATTGGAGGAATTTTCGGAGGTTGGTCTCGTGGTCCTGCTGGTCGTGGCCGCAGATGGTGACATTATCGAGATACGGGAGTGTTGCCCGTAAACCGTACCGGTCAACCAATCGGTCCATCTCGCGCTGGAAGGTCGAGACCCCGTTAGTGACACCAAAGGAAACCCTGAGGAAATGGTAGAGCTGCCCATCTACCTCGAAGGCAGTGTATTTGCGGTCACTAGTGCGGATGGGGAGCTGGTGGTAGGCGGACTTAAGATCCACCGTGGGGAAGACCTTGTAATGCGCGATCCTGTTTACCAGGTCGGATATGCGGGGGAGAGGGTACGCATCCAGCTGCGTAAACCTGTTGATGGTCTGTCTGGAGTCGATGACCATCCTATGCTTCTCCCCGGTCTTTACCACCACGACTTGAGCTCTCCAGGGACTGTTGCTCGCTTCAATGACTCCTTCCCTCAGTAGCTTTTGGACCTCTGACCTAATAAAGATCTGATCCTGGGCACTGTACCATCTGCTCCTGGTGGCGACAGGTTTGCAATCCGGGGTGAGGTTCGCAAACAGGGAAGGCGGATCGACCTTGAGGGTCGCAAGGCTGCAGACAGTGAAAGGGGGTATGGGGCCGCCGAATTTGAAAGTTAGACTTTGGAGATTACACTGGAAGTCTAAACCTAGGAGTGTGGCCGCGCAGAGGTGGGGAAGGACGTAGAGCCGGTAATTTTTAAACTCCCTTCCCTGGACCGTGAGGTTTGCTACACAAAACCCCTTTATCTCTACTGAGTGGGAACCGGAGGCCAGGGAGATTTTTTGATTAATGGGGTGGACGAGGAGAGAACAGCGCCTTACCATGTCGGGGTGTATGAAGCTTTCTGTGCTCCCAGAGTCGATTAAGCAGGACATCTCGTGCCCGTTGATTAGCACTGTTGTTGTAGCAGTTGAGAGTGTTCAAGGCCGGGACTGGTCCAGGGTCACCGAGGCTAATCGCAGCAGTTGAGTGTTCTCTTCGGGCGGAGGTGCGGTCAGCCGAGCTGGGGTCCTGGGAGTCCATCCAAGATGGCGGCTCCCATGGGTTGCACATGGCTTGGGATGCACAAAGTGGCAGCACCCATCCATCGAACGTGGCGTCTGTGGGACAAGGTGGCGGCACCCAGGGGCCGCACATGGTATTGGAGGACGAAGATGGCGGCGCCCGCTGGCCGCACGGGGACCGTGGAGAGGTTTGTAGTGGCGGTCCGCATTCGCCACCGGAGACCACGGCGACCGCACGGGCCTGGCATACCACCACGAAGTGGCCCTTTTTTACCGCATCCCTTGCAGGTGGAAGCGTGGGCCGGGCAGCGCTGGTGGGGGTGCTTGGCCTGCCCGCAAAAGTAGCAGCGGGGCCCCCCGGGGTTGCCAGGCCGCCTTGCAGCACAAGCTTGTGGGGGATGGGAGATGTCTCGGGGTCGGCTTCGGAGGGGTTCCACGCTGCCCAGGGGGCTGCCGCGCGGTCGGGCAGCACATGGACGTTGGTAGTCTGTGTAGAGGTATTACGGCACCTGGTAATGCTGGAACACCATTGGTAGATATTGTATGTTTCCTGTTGGTCAAGCTGTATGGTTAGCTCCGCTCTGCAAGGCGGGGTATAAGAGCCCGTGCCGCCCAAGCAGCCCTCTTTCTGTAGCTGAGCTGCTGGGGGGAACATCTAGCTTATTAAAGCCTTCAGTTGGACTACAACCTCACTTTAGTGGTCATTGATCGTGCATCAATTTAATAAGCTAGATTCAAAAGGAGGGAGTTTCGACCACACCGAGAAAGTACGTGTTGCGGTCGGTGGAGGGGAGGGGCCCTTTGAAGTCCACGCTGAGGCGTTCAAAGGGGCGGGAGGCCTTCACCAGGCGCGCACGGTCTGGTCGGTAGAAGTGCAGTTTACACTCCGCGCAGAGCTGGCAGTCTCTGGTGTGACCCCTGGGTGACAGAGGTTGTCAATGCAGGGTCCGGAGTCGGTCCACTTGTGCGCTGGCACATGTACCTCGCGATAGGGCATCGGGGGGGCTCGTTGAGCTTAGGCGATACAAAATCTCATAATTGTAGTTGGAGAGCTCGATCCTCCACCTCAAGATTTTATTGTTTTTGATCTTACCCCGCTGTGTGTTATTAAACATGAAGGCAACCAACTGTTCGTCAGTGAGGAGAGTGAATCTTCTGCCGGCCAGGTAATGCCTCCAATGCCGCACAGCTTCAACGATCGCTTGGGCCTCTTTTTTGATGGAGGAGTGCCGAACCTCGGAGGCATGGAGTGTGCGGGAAAAGAATGCCACGGGCCTGCCTGCCTGGTTGAGGATGGCGGCCAGAGCGACGTCTGATGCATTGCTCTCGACCTGGAAGGGGAGCGGCTCGTCGACCGTGTGCATCGCAGCCTTGGCGATGTCGGCCTTGATACGGTTAAAGGCCTGGTGAGCCTCGGCCGTCAGAGGAAAAACAGTGGATTGAATGAGTGGGCGGGCCTTGTCTGCATAGTTTGGGACCCACTAGGCGTAATACGAAAAGAACCCCAGGCAACGTTTGAGGGCCTTGAGGCAGTGGGGGAGGGGGAGTTCTATGAGGGGGCGCATACGATCGGGGTCGGGCCTCAGAACTCCGTTCTGGACCATATTGCCGAGGATGGCTAAGCGGTTCGTGCTGAACACGCACTTCTCCTTGTTATACGTGAGGTTGAGGAGAGTGGCGGTGTGGAAAAATTTGGCAAGGTTGGCGTCATGGTCCTGCTCATCGTGGCCGCAGATGGTGACATTGTCCAGGTATGGGAAAGTGGCCCGCAGCCCGTACCAGTCAAATATTCGGTCCATCTGCCGTTGGAAGACCGAGACCACGTTGGTCTTGCCGAAGGCAACCCTAAGAAAGTGGTAAAGGCGGCCGTCTGCCTCGAAGGCAGTGTATGGGCGGTCCGCCTTGCGAATGCGGAGTGGTACGCGGCAGATTTCAGGTCTACTGTCGAGGAGACCCGGTACTGTGCAATCTGATTGACCATATCAGATATGCGTGGGAGGGGGTACGTGTCGAGCTGCATGTACCGATTGATGGTCTGACTATAGTCAACGACCATCCTGTTTTTCTCCCCAGTTTTGACCACTACCACTTGGGCTCTGCAGGGGCTGTTGCTGGCCTCGATGATGCCTTCCCGAAGCAGCCGCTGGACTTCAGACCTGATGAAGGTCCTGTCCTGGGTGCTGTACCATCTGCTCCTGGTGGCGACGGGTTTGCAATACGGGGTTAGGTTTGCAAAAAGGGAAGGTGGGTCTTAAGACCTTAAGGCGAGGCCACACACAGTAAGGGGTCGTAGGGGCCCGCCGAATTTCAGGGTTAGGCTCTGGAGGTTGCACTGGAAGTCCAGGCCCAGTAGCAAGGCAGCGCAGAGGTTAGGGAGGATGTAGAGGCGGAAGCCGCTGAACTCCATGCCCTGGACAGTGAGAGTGGCGATGCAGTACCCCCGGATCACCACGGAGCGGGACCCGGAGACCAGGGAGATTCTCTGGTTAGCGGGGTGTACCGCGAGGGAGCAGCGCCTTACCGTATCGGGGTGAATGAAGCTCTCAGTGCTCCCGGAGTCCAGCAGGCAGGAGATCTCGTGCCCGTTGACCTTCACTTTAGTTGAAGCAGTCGCGAGGTTGTGTGGTCGAGATTGGTCAATCGTGACCGAGGCAACACGCGGCTGGTCATTGGCGGCTGCAGACAATGAGCAGCCGGATGAGGTGCCTGACGGGCATGGGCCCTGAGTCGGGTAAGATGGCGGCACGCACGTATAGTGGGGAAAGCAAGATGGTGGCGCCTGTTGGTCCTGGGAGGAACAAGACGGCGGCGCCCACAGGCCGCACATGTTGCGAGTCGAGCAAGATGGCGGCATCCACTGGCCGCACGTGGTCCTGGGAGGGGAAGATGGCGGCGCCCACTGGCTGCAGGTGGGGGGGGCCGGGACAATAGTGGCGATTGAGCGGGCTTGGCACACTGCAGCAAAATGTCCCTTCTTGCCACAGGCCTTGCAGAGGGCACTCCGCGCCGGGCAGCGCTGCCGGGGGTGTTTTGACTGCCCACAGAGGTAGCATTTGGGCCGCCCGGGGTTGATTGGCTGCCGCGCGGCACAGGCGTGGGATTGGCTGAGGGCAGTCGCTGATGGGGTCCACGATGGGGCGGCCGTCTGCGGAGTCCACGATGCACAGGGGGGGTGGGCCGCGCAGTCGGGGGCATAGGCCTGAATGTTGCGTGATGCGACCGTGAGTGAAAGCGCTAGGTTGCTGGTCACCGCCAGGTCGAGCATGACCCCCTCGAAGAGGCGCTGGCAGATGTAGTCAGACCCTATGCCCGTAACAAATGCATCTCTCATTAGCAAATTTGAGTGTTCCGCGGCCGAAACGGCCTGACAGTCACAGTCTCTAACTAGGGGGAGCAGGGCACGCCAGAAATCTCCCACCGACTCACCGGGCAGTTGACGCCGCGTCGAGAGGAGGTGCCTGATGTAGAGTGTGTTAGTCCGCTGAGCGTAGTTTTCCTTCAGTAGCGCCATGGCCTCTGTGTAGGTCGGCGCATCCTGGACAAGTGGAAAGACGTTGGAGCTCAGCCGCGTGTAAAGGGTCTGGAGCTTCTGTGCTTCTGGAATTTCGTTTGGTGCAGACCCGACGTACGCTTCAAAAGGCTAGCCAATGTTCAAAGTCCTTTTTGGCGTTGTCTGCTTGCGGATGCAGCTGCAGGCGATCCGGCTTGATGCGGAGGCCCATCTTCTGAAAAACTCAGTGTAATAAATTGATGCACGATCAATTACACAAAGACGAGAGTAGGATGTAATCGAGGCTTTATTACACTGAGATGTGTGGCCTCCTACAGCAGCTGGCGAAATGGCTGCTGTACTGGGAGCACACATATCTATACTCTGCCTACAGGGCGGAGCAAGCAGGCAGGAATCTACCCCCGTACCAAAGTACAGGGGATTTACCGTAAAGCACCTACATCAATATCCTATATATACAATATATACATCAGTGGTGACTACCACAAGGGGGAGCAATCAAGAGAGCTCCTTTGTCCTGGATGGTGTTGAGCGTCTTGTGTGTTGTTGGAGCTGCACTCATCCAGATAGGTGGAGTGTATTCCATTACATTCCTGACTTGTGCCCTGTAGACGGGCTTTGGGGAGTTATTTGTGGCAGGATTTCTAGCCTTTGACCTGCACTGTTAACCATAGTATTAATATGGATAGTCCAGTTCAGTTTCTGATCAATGGTAACCCCCAGGATGTTGATAGTGAGGGATTCAGTGATGGTAATGTTAATGAATGTCAAGCGGCGATGGGAGATGGCCATTACCTGGCACTTTCCTGGAGTTAACTGGTTCCAGAAGTGTCCTTTCTTTGAATTGTCCAAGTTAATGTTTTGGCTGCTTAAATACGTTTTTGAATTGTTAATGATTTAACCGTTCACCAACTCCGTACAATTTTGGTCTCCGTATTTAAGAAGGAATATAATTAAATTGGAAGCCATGCAGGGAAGGTTCGGTCGACTGATTCCTGGGATGAGAGGTTTATCCTGAGGAAAGGTTAGACAGGTTGGGCCACTATCCATTGAAATTTAGAAGAATGAGAGGTGACCTTATTGAAATCCTGAGAGGACCTGTTTAATAAGGGGATCAGGGGTCATGAGGAGAATGCAAGAGAATGGGGATGAGAAAAATATCAGCCATGATTGAATGGCTGATATTTCGATGGGCCGAGTGGCCGAATTCTGCTCCTATGTCTTATGGGTGGATGCTGAAAGGATGCCTCCCCTTGTGGGAGACTGGAATTAGGGGGACATAGTTTACAAATAAGAGATCACTGGGCAGCACAGTGGGGCAGTGGTTAGCATTGCTGCCTCACGGCGTCGAGGTCCCAGGTTCGATCCCGGCTCTGAGTCACTGTCCGTGTGGAGTTTGCACATTCTCCCCGTGTTTGCACGGGTTTTGCCCCCACAACACAAAGATATGCAGGGAGGTGGATTGGCCACGCTAAATTGCCCCTTAATTGGAAAAAAATGAATTGGCTACACTAACATTTTAAGAAAAAAAATAAGAGATCACCCATTTACTATGGAGATGAAGGGAATATTTATTTTCCCAGAGGGTCGGGAGTCTTTGGAATTCTCTTCCCCGCAGAACAGTGGAGGCTGGGTTATGGAAGGTTAAGTTCCATAGATTCTTTATTGACAAGGGAGTTCAAGGTTATAGGAGGGGGGAGACAAGAAAGGGCCATAGTCAGATCAGGGATGATCTTTTCAAATGGTGGAGCAGGCTCAAGGAGCCAATTGGCCTACTCCTCTTAATTCATATCTTTGTTTGCATGGATGTACTAACTATCTGACTTTTTTGTTTTTATTAGGGTGATATGGGTCCTCACGGTCCACCTGGATTATACGTAAGTACCTGGGACCTTGTGCTTTTTGTGGGTAAGGTTAGTAATTAAATTTGACAAAGGTGGAAGTCTTTGGGGCTAGAGCAGGCCAGGGCGATTCCTTTTGAAATGCTGGAACAACCAGTTCACTCAGACAGCATTCTCCGAATACTAGCCTTTTAGATCACAAGCTCAGGATCTTCATTTGTGATGTAAAGATATTTTAAATTATTTTTGCAGCACTGCACTTAAGTTTAATTTCACAGCTTGTGATTAAAATTGCAGATCACTTAATCATAGAATCCCTACGGTGCAGAAGGAGGCCATTCAACACATCGACTCTGCACCGGCCTACCCAAGCTCACTTCCCCGCCCTATCCCAATAACCCCTCAACCTAATCTGCACATCTTTTTTGAAAAAAGCCCCTAGTCGCCACATTCCGGTGCCTGTTCGGGGAGGCTGCTACGGGAATCGAACCGTGCTGCTGGCCTGCCTTGGTCTGCTTTCAAAGCCAGCGATTTAGCCCTGTGCTAAACAGCCCCGTGTAACACTACAGGGGCAATTGAACACTAAGGGGCAATTTAGTATGGCCAATCCACCTAACCTGCACATCTTTGGACTGTGGGAGGAAACCGGAGCACCCGGAGGGAACCCACGCAGACACTGGAGAACGTACAAACTCCACACCGACAGTGACCCAAGCCGGGAATTGAACCCTGGTCCCTGGCGCTGTAAGGCAGCAGTGCTAACCAGTGTGCCACCATGCTGTTCACACCTTTATAAATTGGTACAGCAAACTTAGTCTTCCTCTTGGTAACACATTAGCTGAAAGCAAAATCTTGTGGGTTTCACAGCAGCTGTTGGCAGTGTGAGGGTTAATATCTATAGGGAAGACTTTGTTATCCAACATCCTATGGAGCAGCTTTGAGCAATCACTGCCCTTGATTTCCCCTCCATTGACATTCTTAGACTGTGCAGACAGAGATTTGTTCATTGTGATTGGGAACTCTTCACTCCGTTTTGGCAATATTAGCTCATGGAAACAGGGAGTGATTTCCACGCCAGCTGGACAAAGTCAGAGCAGTGGCATTGATGGGACAATTTTTAACTTCATTCCCCCACACATTGTGATTCAGCATCCTAAACTGGAATAAGAAAAGTAACATTAGGCTAGATTTTACGCTGCAGGTGATGCCACCCACCCACCCCCCCCCCCCCCCCCCCCCCCCCAGGCAAATGGCAGGCAGCACTCCAGTCAGAGCAGCGCCATGGGGAGTGGTGGTCCCTGTTAGTACAGCAGTGGCTCCCAGGTGGAAAAGTACTGCATGGAGCCCGGCTTCAAGGTCTCGATGAGGGCAAGTTGTCAGGTCTCGGTGCAGGGTTTAGGGGGATGGGGGCAGCAAGGTGGGCAGAGCAACAAGAGGGGAAATGGGGCTGGTTTAGCACAGTGGGCTAAATAGCTGGCTTGTAATGCAGAACAATGCCAACAGCGCGGGTTCAGTTCCCGTACCAGCCTCCCCGAACAGGCGCTGGAATGTGGCGTCTAGGGGCTTTCCAAAGTAACTTCATTGAAGCCTACTTGTGACAATAAGCGATTATTATTATTATTTATTATTATAAATGGGATATTTTGTGGGGCGCTCTGACTGGCAAAGGAAGCCCAAAAAAGAGATACACCCTTTTGTCGCACACCAGCCCACTTAATTTCACTGGACAGTCTGGACACTTGGCACTGATACCCACCATGGCTAAAATCCAAGTAGCAGCAGGAGGAGGCCCTAAAGTTACCATTAGCCGCCTTTGCTCCAAGGAGAACATCCCCAGCTTCTCCAGCGTAACCGTGTAGCTAAAATCCCTGGAACCATTCTGGTAAATCTCCTCTGCACCCTCTGTAGAACCGTCGCTATTGTGTTGTGACCAGAACTGGACTGACGACAGAGTTGAACATCGGAACACCAGAAATATGAGCAGGAGTAAGCCATTCAGCCCCTCGAGCCTGCTTTGCCATTCAACTAGATCATGGTTATTCTTCTTCCTCAGTGACATTCTCTCCATATTCCCTGATGCCTTTACTAATCCATTCCAGTCTATGGCTACCAGGAGTGGGAGGACGTCCTACCTGTTGATCATAGCCCCCCACCCTTCCCTGAAATTCTCTTGTTGCTGGCTAGTCAGCACCAAGATTGGTCCAGCTGAATACAGGGAGTTGCATTGAAATGTCTGTTTGGGCATTCTCTCGGCTCTATTCATAATGGTTCTGCTGCTCCCCCCACTTCCCTGCAGGAACAAAAGGATGCTGGAATGCTCCCCACATCAGCTGACCAAAGATTGAAAAAGGGCTCATGCCAAAAATCAACCAGTATCTTGGCATAGGATGATGGAAAATGCCATCACACCTTTGCCTCAACCAACCCAAGTTTATATTGGGGCAATATGGAGGAGGCAAACACAAGGCACCACTTCTCCTTCACCAAAACTGGTTGCTCGTAACATGGTCCTTATCAGTCCTGGGAGGCTTACAGCATTCATTTTGTCATTTGCAAAAACATTGCTTCAGTGATCGCAGATGAGTGGGAGAAAAACTCTCTTGCAACTACTAAATAAAAATAGATCAAAAACCATTCCAGTTCAGGCAGTCAAGTTGGCTTCTGGCCCCAGTAATCCTATGTTTTGAGGAAAGATTAAGAACATTGGGTTTGTCATGGACAAATGGGTCAAGGATTTCAAAAGCTACCATTAGAGATATCATTTTAAGAATTGGGATAACATAGGAAATCTGAGCAGAACTATTTCAGAGAAAAGAAAATAGGTGTGGGAACAATTGTCAGAGGAGGCCATTGAAATAATTAACATTGATAAAGTTGAAGGGGCAGATTGTGGCTTGCAAATTCCTCCTGTGTGCTATTTTTAGTGCACTGATGAACATGTTTATTGTTGTGTGTCAAATTGCATTGTGCATTTTGTCCACTTGGTTAATATTCACACATACCAGCAGAGGGAGTCTGCACAGAAGGAAAAATAAAGAGTCTATTTTTAAGGGCTTCAACAATTCTCATTCTAAATGTCTCTGGTTGGAAATATAACCTTCTGTCCCATAAATGTTTACATTTCTAAAAATTCTTCCCTCCACCATCTTAATGCCATTAGCTTCCTTACTTTGAACTGATTATGACTTAATAAAAATAGAGCACGCAAGAATTTGGGGTGGATGCATGAACCAGGGCATTTAAAAATGACACATCCATAAATTCCAACTACCATACTTATTTCTGGAGAGGGAGATGTGGTAGGAAGGCATATAGGTGGGGGATAAAAAAGAGACAAGCTTGTTAGGAATATAGGAATTAGGAGCAGAGGTAGGCAATTCAACCCTTTTGAGCCAACGCCGCCATTCAATCAGATCATGGAGAATCTCTTCTCCATATCCCATTGACCCGTTTTTAAAATCAGAAATATATCTATCTCCCTCCTGAAATCATTTAATGATTCCGTCTCCACCGCACTATGGGACAGCGAGTTCCACAAATTCACCACCTTCTGCGAGAAGTAGTTCCTCCTCATCTCAGTTTTAAATCTACCGTTCTCTCAACCTATATCTGTGACCTCTACTCCTAGATTACCCCACAAGGGGGAACATTTGGTCTACGTTTACTTTATCAATCCCATTTAGTATCTTGTATACCTTGATCAGATCCCCTCTCATCCTTCTAAACTCCAGTAAGTATAAGCCCAAACTGTTTGATCTCTCATACATCGACCCCATCATCCCTGGAATCAATCCGGTGAATTTCCTCTGAACTGCTTCCAGATAGCCTTATCCTAATGTCAAAATATTCCATGTTCCTGTTTTACCTTTGATGATGGGAGAGACAAATTGTCAGCTGCTGTGAAGTCGTCATGGAGATATTGGCTGCAGAGTACCAACAGTTACTAATGAGTCTTTATTGGGAGTTTTTTACCATGCATGTAATGAGAGGAATTGATATTGTGTTCCATAAATGGTTTGTCGGTACATGCAGTTTCCACAATTTCCCTCACACTCGTGTCAAGTGAGATTGACACATCATAGACCTCATCTAAGCATTCTCGTGAACATCCCCTTGGCCTCCAGTCTAAATCCAGGGAAAGAAGGAAAGATCTCTTCAATAAAGGGAAGAATTTCTAACTTTTTACACTTCAGGTGACAGATACTTTACAGTGTGTACTTGATTTAAAGCATAAAGTTCTGTGGGGAGCTCAGTTTGTTATTGGCGGCTGCACCTTCTTCAACAGCAATAGGGATGGTATCTCGGGTTGATTTAGAGACAGACCCAAATGGGCAGTTATATATTATTGTATAGTCTTGTCAATAGTTAGAAACTACCTAGGAACTAAAGGACCACATCAGAGCTGCTGTAGAGATTGAAGTGATGTGAACATAACCAGTTTGATTCAGTTTGTCTTTTGAACAAGACAGCATGGAAAAGTTAAACATAAAAGCATCTGAGCTTTACAAACTTAATGTGTGATTATTAACTGCATCTGAAATCACATGGGATTAGGGGTAACTTATTAGCTTGGATAGAAGACTGGCTGACAGACAGGAGAGTCGTGATAAATGGGTATTTTTCTGGATGGCAAGATGTAACTAGTCCCTGCATCCACCAATCTTTGGGGTAGCGAATTCCACAGATTCATAATCCTTTGGGAGAAGTAGTTTCTCCTCAAATGGGGTGCCACAGGGTTAGGTCCTTGGGCCCCAGCTATTTACAATCTATATTAACGACTTGGATACAGGGATAGAAGGTTCTATAGCCAAGTTTGCAGATGACATAAAAATAGGTGGGACAGTAAGATGCAATGAGGAACCTTACAAATGAATAGAGATAGGATAGAAGAGTGAGCCAAAATTTGGCAGATGGAGTTTAACGTGAATAAGTGTGAGGTCATGCGTTTTGGTCTAGGTGGGGAGAGACAGGGCGGCACGGTGGCACAGTGGTTAGCACTGCTGTCTCACGGCAGCGAGGTCCCAGGTTCGATCCCAGCTCTAGGTCACTGTCCATGTGGAGTTTGCACATTCTCCCCGTGTTTGCATAGGTTTCGCCTCCACAACACAAAAATGTGCAGGGCAGGTGGATTGGCCACGCAAAATTGCCTCTTAATTGTATTAAATGAATTGGGTAGTCTAAATTTATTTTTAAAATAAATGTGGAGAGACTTTGGGCTGCTCCGATGCAGAGGGACCTGGGTGTCCTCGTGCATGAGTGACAGAAAATGAGCATGTAGGTGCAGCAGATAATAAGGGAAGTAAATGGAATGTTGGCATTTGTAGCAAAAGGAATTGAGTATAAAGGTAAGGAAGTGTTGTTGCAACAATATACAAGGCATTGGTGAGGCCACACCTGGAGTATTGTGCACAGTTTTGGTCCCCTTATTTGAGGAAAGATGTAGTGGCATTGGAGGCAGTTCAGAGGAGGTTCACTAGATTGATTCCAGAGATGTGGGGTGCGATTCTCCACTCCCGCGCCGGTTGGGAGAATCGCCTGGGCCGCCAAAGTTTCCCGGGACGCCGGTCCAACGCCCTCCTGTGGTTCTCCCAAGCGGCGGGAATGGCCCGGTCGAGTTTCGCGGGCCGCAGGCCGGAGAATCGCCGGAGACACCCAAAGTGGCGATTCTCCGGCACCCCCGCTATTCTCAGGCCCGGATGGGCTGAGCGGCCAGGCCAAAACGGCGGAATCCCTCCGGCACCATCCACACCTGGTCGCTGCCGTCGTGAGCGGTGCGTGAACGCTGGGGGGGCGGCCTGCGGGGGGGCGAGGGGGGATCCTGCACCGGGGGGTACCTCAAATGTGGGGTGGCCCGCGATCGATGCCCACCGATCGTCGGACCGTCCTCTCTGAAGGAGGACCTCCTTCCTTCCGCGGCCCCGCAAGATCCGTCAGACATCTTCTTGCGGGGCGGACTTAGAGAGGACGGCAACCACGCATGGGTTGAAGGGTTATGGAGAACGAGTAGGGCAGTGGGGCTGATCCAGGATGGGATCAGCCACAGGGCAGCACGGTGGCGCAGTGGTTAGCATTGCTGCCTCATGGCGCCGAGGTCCCAGTTTCGATCCCGGCTCTGGGTCACTGGCCGTGTGGAGTTTGCACAGTCTCCCCGTGTTTGCGTGGACTTCACCCCCACAACCCAAAAATGTGTAGGATAGGTGAATTGGCCATGCTAAATTGACCTTTAATTGGAAAAATGAATTGGGTGCTCTAAATTATAAAAAATAAGGATCGGATCAGCCATTGATCACATTGAGGGTGTTTCGGCTTTGGAGGCTAAATTGTCTACTCCTGACCTACATGGGTCCTAGGGAGGAGATGCTCTGGCTGATTTTGCAATCCAGCTCTTGTAGCGTTGTAGGTAACAGATGAGGAACATATCAGCATGATAGAATGGCGGAGCAGACTCAATGGGCCGAATGGCCAAATTCTGCTCCTATAACTTATGAACTTACAAGCCAACAAGAACACATAGCATAGACGTAGAGCATTAATGTGAAGACCTGCTGAATTTCTATCAGAGTAACAGCAGGTGAGAGACCACGCGTGTACATATGCATCATCCCTCTTGCTCAGTTCCATACGTGTCTCTCAGGGGAAGGCCATTATCTGCAGGGTTATGTGTACCTGTCTCAGTGGGGACTTGTGAAATATTCACTCAGTTGGCTCTTAAGTGTTTTGTACTGGAGCTGAGTGTTTGGTCAGTTGCCAGAAGTTGTTCCTCTTCATCACTGACTCAACAGATATTTGGGATAACAGTCTGTACAGTCCAGCTTCAACAAGCTCAGGTGAGGCATAAATGCTGCCAAATCCTCGTAATTGCTTTCAAAGCCACTGTACACAGTTATATGAAAGTTCTACATGGGAACACTTCCAATTATATTTCCGATGGAGTTGGTAATCACATGCAGTGTTCAGATAGATATATGTGTGAGACCTTTAGATCGTTTGACAGGGACATCCTATGAAGATAATTTTACAAAGATACATAGAAACATAGATAGAAAATAGAAGCAGAAGACCATTCAGCTCTTCGAGCCTGCTGCGCCATTCATTATGGTTGTGGCTGATCATCCAAGTTCAATACCTTGATTTAGCCTCCTCATTTACCACCCCCCCCCCCAATTTTCCTTGATCCTGTTAGCCCCAAGAGCTATATCTATTTCCTTCTTGAAGTTACACAACATTTTGGCCTCAACTACTTTCTGTGGTAGCAAATTCCACAGATTCACCACTCTCTGGTAAAGACATTTTTCCACCACCTCAATCCTTACCCTCAAGCTATGACTCCTATTTCTGGCCTCCCCCCATCATCAGGAACATTCTGTCTGAATCTACATTCTGAAGTTACATTCCAACACAAAGCCTTCCATTCCTCCTATCTCCATTACCTCCGCATTTCTCTCACCATCTCACCCTCTTTCCCCCTGTTCTTTTACCCCCCTCCCTGCCCCCCGATACCCTAACCCTGCCCTCTATATTTTCATTCCTGCCCGTATCTCCTCTCTCGCCCCCTCTCTCCTCCTATATCCTCTCCATGTCCCACCTCTCTACCCCCATCTCCCTCCCCAGTGAATATGTCACCATTTGGGCTGTGGACCTTCCATGATTTTGCATCCATTAATCAATTCCGGCCTAAATTTCTAAAAGACGTTCTCAGGAGACGAGGCTGCATTGTCACAAAATGTTGTGTTTGTTCCATGTCTTGTTCTGTCCAGATTAATTTCACAGAAGTATTCCATTGTAATGAACAATTAATGAAGTTTGTGGTTTCACAGAGTTGAAGCAAAGACTATTATGACGTTCCCTTTAAGTGGCTCAGTTTGATAGCACTCTGAGATATAAGATTCTGATGTCCAGTCCCACTCCAGGACTTGAGGTCAAGAATCAAGGCTGATACTCCAGTGCAGTGTGGATGGAGTGCTGCATTGTTAGAGGTGCCTTCTTTTAGGCGAGCCATTAAACCAATGCTCTACATGGCCTCTTGGATGAGGATATAAGATCCCACAGCACTATCTTGAAGAAGAGAAGGGGAGTTGTGCCCAGTACCCTGACCAATATGTATCCCTATGTCAATATCACAGAAGCAAATCTTCCAATGTGGGGAATGGCAAAAGACTCAATTTAAATTACCGATGCACCTCAGGACCCTGAGTAATGCAGAATCCATACATCCTTACCTGGGAAGTTTAAACATTCTGGCTGCTGTTTTTACCCTGCTGCAGTGTTTCCTATGACAGTGAGATCAGATGGCCAGAGTCATGGGAACTTGTGCTATTAGCCCTATACATTCACTGGTTGCTACATGGATTGACTTGGATCTTTTTGTAACAGATGTAGAACCTGTTGAACATCGTAATTCAAAGTAAATCAGCTGGAGTATCAAAACACAGCAGCTACCACAGCAATACTCCCCCCCCACCAGCACTACTCGGCAGGCCCCTGACAATACCCCCCCGCACCCACCCCCACAATATAGTTCACCGACCCTTACCTTCACTGCCTGGCAATATCTCCTCAACCCCATCCTTTCTCAACAATGTTCATCCACACCCTAGCCATGTTCATTCCCATTCCACTTCACATTTCCCCCAGCTACCCCACCCCACCCCCCCTCAGCCTCTGATCAGAGCTCACCTCCTCCCAACTCTCATTCCAGAGTTCCTGGCTCCTGCCTGGCCGATTCTGGAACAGTCAGCATTGTCGGTGAGTGCGGGGTTGAGGGAGGATGGGTGCTCTCAGGGCGTGACAGAGGGTAGTGAACATTTTCAGGGAGGGTGAGTGCTATCGGAGAGTGAGGCAGGG
Source organism: Scyliorhinus torazame (assembly GCF_047496885.1). Taxonomy (NCBI): domain Eukaryota; kingdom Metazoa; phylum Chordata; class Chondrichthyes; order Carcharhiniformes; family Scyliorhinidae; genus Scyliorhinus; species Scyliorhinus torazame. Next base: position 99,143,175 of record NC_092710.1, read on the forward strand.
AGGTTGAGCATTGTCGGATTGGTGGTTGAGCATTATTGGGGTGAGAGAGTGTGGGCACAGTTGTGGGGTGAACATTGTCAGGGAGTGAGGGGGTTCATCACTGTCGAAGGGTGAGAAAGATGGTTGAGTACTGTCATTGAGGGGTGGCGATGCTGAGCGAGGGTAGGTAGGGTGTTTAATAGTCCATTTAAAGAAATGTAAATCAGTGAACTGAAGACAGACCTCCAGTCTTCCATTCTTTTTTAAAATATTTTTATTCAGGACATTTTCCATTTTACAATGTACACAACCATCGTGCAACTATTATAATAGTAAACAAACAGCCCAGCAACCCATTCTAAATGTCCCTCATTTGTGCAAGAAACTTTCATACCCTCCCTTATCCAACCCCCCTACCCCCTGCTACTTGCTGATGTCTACTAATTCTTAAAGAAGGAGATAAACCACCTCCATCTCAAATAGAGCCCCTCCTCCCCCAACCCCCTAATGCCGTACTTCATTTTTTCCAGCTGTAGAAACTCCAATAGATCCCCCACGCATACCGTTGTTTTAGGCAGCTACGGAGCCCGCCACCCAAGCAGAATCCTCCTCCGGGCTATCGGGGAGGCAAAGGCCAACTCATCAGCCCTTTTTCACCTCCTGTAGCTCCGGTTCAACCGATACCCCAAGTATCGCCACCCACGGGCACAGCATCACCTTTACCCTCAAACTCTCTGACATTGTCTCGAAAAAGTACTCCCAGGACTTCTCCAACTTAAGACAGGGCCAGAAGATGTGCGAGTGGTTTGCCAGCCCCCTTAAACATCACGCGCAGCTGTCCTCCACCTCCAGAAAGAACTCACTTGTGTGTTTTAGTCATGTGCGCTCTAACCTGGAGCAGGCTCAGTCTCGCATACGAGGAAGTAGAGTTTACACCGTTCAGAGCCTCACTGCACACCACCTGCTTAAATGCACAACCAAAATCTTCCTCCCATTTCCCCTTTATCTACTCCAGCAATGCCCTCTTCCCCTCCATCAACTGCCCATAGATATCCGAGATCTTCCCCTCCCCATCTCTTCCAAGGATGCTATCTTGTCCATTAGTGAGGGGGGCGATAACAGAGGAAACGTAAAAAGCTCCTTCAAACAAAGTCCCCGCCTGTGTAGACCTGAACCCATTTCCTCTCGGAAGCTGAAACCTTTCCACCAGTTCCTCCAGCCCCACAAACCTGTCCTTCATGAATAAGTCCCTCACCCTCTCCAGCCCCTCCCGCTCCCAGACCTTGTACATCGGGATAAATCTGTGATTTCCTTGTATCGCCACCCTTTGCGACATCGACTCCAGCTTAAAATGTTGCCTTAAACTGGTTCCATATTCTGAAGGAAGTTATTACCATCTGGCTGGTGAGAATGAAAGAGGAGCCATCACAAAACCCTCAAACATGACTCTGTACAGGAAGCCTCCTCCATCCGCTCCCAAATCAACCTTTCCTACATGACCCACTTCCAATCCTTCTCAATATTTGCTGCCCGGTGGTAATTCATCAGATTAGGCACTCCAGCCCCTGATTGTCCCTCCTGCAAGAACACTCTTCAAGCTGCAAAAACACTCTCCAAACCCATGGTGTCTGCCCTCCCGTACAAAGGTCGAAATCAGCATTATTGATCTTCACAAAAAATTATGTAGGTTAAAAGATTGGGAGACTCTGAAATACAAATAAGAATTTTGGAAGGACCGTCATTTTCACCATTTGGACCCTTCCCACCAACGATAACGGGAGAGCATCCCACCTTTTCAAATCCCCCTTCATCCCTTCTACCAGAATGACCAGATTTACCATATGCAACAAGCTCAGTCATGAGCCAAGTATCCAAAACTCGACCGACCTGGCCAGCTGAAATAGCAATTTCTCCAGACCTACAACCTGCCCCTGAGGGTTCACCGGGAACACCCCACTCTTCCCGATATTGAGTTTATAACTCAAAACGGAGGAAAACTTAATATCTCCATAATCTTTCCCACATTGGAGAAAGGGTCTGTTACATACAACCATACGTTGTCCGCATATAGTGAAACTGATGCTCCATCCCAACCCGCCCACCACTCTCTATACCTTTCCACCCTGTTAAGTCTAAGTGGATGTGGTTTCACTTGAATTACACTCATTACTTGGCCTCCCAAAATTGTTCATTGCTGCATTCTGGCTAGAGTCACCACCGGAGGGTGCAAAGGCTCCAGTGTAAAATGGTAAATGGGCAGATTGAATTGTAATCAGTGAAAGGCACACACTCTTCAATGCTGCCCAGAAGATCTGTGCCATTATCTCTTCAGTCATCATGACAAACACAAGAATGTCCAATTTCAAATTACCACAATTGGGGCAGCACGGTAGCATTGTGGTAGCACAATTGCTTCACAGCTCCAGGGTCCCAGGTTCGATTCCAGCTTGGGTCACTGTCTGTGCGGAGTCTGCACATCCTCCCCGTGAATGCGTGGGTTCCTCCGGGTGCTCCGGTTTCCTCCCACAGTCCAAAGATGTGCAGGTTAGGTGGATTGGCCATGATAAATTGCCCTTCGTGTACAAATTTGCCCTTCGTGTTGGGTGGGGTTACTGGGTTGTGGGGATAGGGTGGAGGTGTTGACCTTGGGTAGGGTGCTCTTTCCAAGAGCCGGTGCAGACTCGATGGGCCGAATGGCCTCCTTCTGCACTGTAAATTCTATGACAACAATTTATGTTACAAGAGAAAAGGGTGCTGATTGGTTGGCAAATCTAACCTGTTTGGCAAAGGCCTTGCCATGGAGAAAGCAACAGGGAACTGCAGATGTCCCAAGCTCCAAGTGTAATACTTGAACATATTCCTTTTGTTTATAGAGAACAGGTCCTTGCACGGGAATGTGTCAATCCTTGCAAACATAAATGCGCCAGGTTAGAAACTCAACTGAATTGGTTGCTAGGGTAGACATTTGTGCACTGGGGATTGTTCAACAAGTGCTGCCCAGTCACATAATCACATCCAAAATATTTAGGTTTTGCAAACGCAGGGTGAGTACAGTCTTTATTCTGCCTCTTAGGAACAACCAACGGGACATGTTATACCAGTGTGGTGTCGGGCATGTAGAAAGTGAAGTCAATGGGAGTTGGAGAATGAATTGGCCAAGCCAAAATGATTACCTCTGTTGACCTATCTGGGGACAAGTGATGATAAGCTATTTTTCTGTGATCTCTTTTGCCAATAGGTCAAGATAAAGAGGTGTCAATTGCATATGGATTCTGTTACTGATATTTAAAATGTCTGGTTGATTGACACATTTATAGGATTATCGCAAGTCGTTTTTTTAAAAAGATAATTATGAATGGGTTATTCTTTTTAAGTAGTTCCATTGCCATTGTTACTCTAGGGTTTATCGGTTCTGTACAAGAGACTGTGGTGTAGGAACAGAAATATGATTGGATAGAGACAATACTGGGTGAATGAGCATGGGAGTGCAATAAATTAGCATGGATGGTATGAAGGGGTTTTGGTAATTGGGGAGGGACATGAGTTGGCACACAGGATATCAGGGTCATGAAGGGGGCTTGGGAGGGAGGGGGGGTGATGCATGTATAAGTCCTACCTTTTCAGAGGTTCACAGACCCAGACGATAGTTCACGACTCTGAGGGGTGGAGTCATGTGGAGAAACTGGCCCGACTCCAAAATTTTTGTGAGGGACTAGAAGATGCCTACTCTGCAGTGGAGCTGACCAGGACGAGAGTGCAATGCAAGGCCTTAATTTCTGCATCCTTATCTGCACTGCTGAAAATGGAAGGGACAGGAATCTGGAATTGGGTCCCACCCAACAATATTAAATGGCTCCAAAGTCCTTGGGACTCAGTGAAAATCCAGCCATATGATGCTGTGACCTGTACTAAAACTGGAGTGAACCAGCTTTTGCCATGGCTCGGGTGCTTTCATTTCACTCTGTCTCCTGGCAGCTCTCTAAATCATGCATACTTTAATTTGGACTTTAATCATTAATTTATCTCTCTGCTTGTGGTTGAATCTGTTGTTATATGGGATGTTCATTAAAATCTCTTCGCTTCTGTGCCTTTGAGATCATTAAGAGGCAAGTCTGGCTACAATTGAACTAAAGTATCTGCACTGTGGAGTTCATCTGGTGGAATGCTAATGGGAGTAAAGAACATTGTGACAATGTGACTGCCAATGAATTGCCCTGTGGAGCTCTATATTGATAATTTTACACTTCTTTCCGAATGGAGATTTCACTGATCGTCAATCCACCAAAATAGGTGCCAACTGTTTTCATGCAAATTATCACCGACCCAGTCTCGGGCCTGTGTAGCAACAGCTGGACTGTCCGAACATTAAATTCTTTTAATGTTTTGCCAGTACCATTTTTTAAACTGCGCCTTTTGTGGTGCTGTGCTCTGTCCAAGCACAATAGATTTTGAGGGCTTTAACAAGAATCAAGGAGGACCTGGGACTAGTCCATGTGCACACAACTACAGCATTAAGCTGGCGAATGGGGTGCTTGGAAAATTCAGCACAGCTGAGTGTGACAATTCAACATCTGGAATGTTTGGCAAATGTGAAATGCTTGCAACTTAGATTGGGCGGACAAAATGTCTTCGTAACTTCAGAGTGGATTTTTAATTAAAATACAAAAGTCAGATGTTTTGGGAATCCTAAATATTTTGGCACAGCTACAGAACTGTTGAGGCACAGCGTTCAATTTGAACTCTGATGGATGGACACTGACAACATAGCATAAACTGGACATCTCATTTTCAGTTGATGGCTCAATAGCTAATGTGCCCTCTGACCTGCCAGATACTTAGCCTTTGAACCAGCCAAACGAACTTGTACAGTCACAACACCAGTGTCAAGCTAATTTAAGCTTAACTAGCCTAAAACTCTTAGAAGATGCAGCCTTTTATTATTGTGTTTTCGTATGGTTACAGCAACTTCGAGTTAATTTGAGAATGCAACAGGCACACGGGGCCGTGATATTGAACTTGGACTCAAACCTACCACAACATGCTCATGATCAGCTTCAGGGAATGAGACTATTTGACCGTAAGATGTGGGAGCAGAAGTAGTCCATTCGGCCCATCGAATGTGCTCCAACATTCATAGAATTTTTATGGAATTTACAGAGCAGAAGGAGGCCATTCGGCCCATCGAGTCTGCACCGCCTCTTGGAAAGAGTACCCTACCCAAGGTCAACACCTCCACCCTATCCCCATAACCCAGTAACCCCACCCAATACTAAGGCAATTTTGGACACTAAGGGCACTTTATCATGGCCAATCCACCTAACCTGCACATATTTGGACTGTGGGAGGAAACCGGAGTACCCGGAGGAAACCCACGTACACACGGGGAGGATGTGCAGACTCCGCACAGACAGTGACCCAAGCCGGAATCGAATCTGGGACCCTGGAGCTGTGAAGCAATTGTGCTATCCACAATGCTACCTTGCTGCCCAGCCATGTTCAATGAGATCATGACTGATCTGATATAATCTTCAACTCCACTTTCCCGCTTTAACCCCATAAACCTTGATTCCCTTACTGGTTGAAAACCTGGCTATCTCAGCCTTTAACATAATTAAAGATCCAGCCTCTACTGCCCTCTGCGGTAAAGAATTCCACACATTCATTGCCCTCAGAGAAGAACTTCCTCTTTACTTCTGTCTTAAATTGGCAATCCCTTCCTCTGAGATTATGCCCTCGTGTCCTAGACTCTCCCATAAGGGAAAATAACCTCTCCGCATCTACCCTGTCAAGACCCTGACCATCCCATATGCCTCAATAAGGTTGCCTCTCATTCTTCTAAACTCCAACGAGTACAGGCCCAACCTACTCAACCTCCCCTCATAACAAAATCCCTCCATACCCAGGATCAACCGAGTGACCTTCTCTGGACTGCCTCCAATGCAGCACATCTTTCCTTAGATAAGGGGACCAAAACTGTTCACAGTATTCCAGGTTTGGTCTAACTAATGCCATGTACAGTTTTAGCAAGACTTCCCTATTTTTATATTCCATTCCTTTTGAAATGAAGACCAGCATTCTACTGGGATTTTTACAGTAACTTTGTTGCAGTGTTAGTGTAAGCCTACTTGTGACACTAATAAAGATTATTAAGTGCAGTTACTGTTGTAATGTAAGAGTATATTGTGCCTTATGGTCCCAACCTAATTCTTTTGATGAATGTTAAACTACAATTTAGACCAGGAGCCATATTTCCATTTTCTTCTCGCTCAAGGGGCCACTGAGCAAATTTGAGAAAGATGAGGTTGTGGTAATCGGTATTAGGGGTATTACGGTACCTAGGTTGAGGCTGTAAGACCATTGGTGTGGGAGGTACCTGAGACAGGAAGATCATTGGTGAAGCCGGCCTGCTGGTTCCGCCCAGTAAGGCGGAGTATAAGAGTCTGTGTCTCCCTAGCAGCTGCATTCTGTACCTGCGCTGCTGGGGGAATCATCTAGTCCAATAAAGCCTTCAGTTGTCATCCAATCTCGCTTCTGGAGTCATTGATCGAGCATCAGAGGTTAAACGTGGTTTCAAAATGAAGTTGCGGTATGAAGAAAATAAATGACTTGCTGGGCAAAACAAAAGCAATGTTAAAGCAATAAAGTGATCATTTTTTAAAAAAGGTTCGCAATAAAGATCACTATTTGAGTGCGAGAGGGACAGTCAATGGGTGGGATTCTCCTTCCATTAACAAACAATGGGATTCTCTGCTTCCACTGTAGTGAATGGAGTTTTGGCTGACCGCCAAATTGCCCGTCCTTGCTGGTGGCGGTTGCGGGCGGATTCGCAATGGCCTATTTGTCTGGCTCACACCCAATTTCTTGATGCTCACTCACTCGCCTTAACCCACTGTGTGAGTGGGTGTGATTGTGTGTTCATGGGGATAAGCGTGTGTGGAAATCTTGAGACTGCACGTTGAGCCAGGCACACACGCACACATTTCCCACTCGCACTCATTCACCCCCCCCCCAACAAATACTTCGTCTTTTTCTCTCCCACACTCACTAAATCTTTCCTTCTCCCACACACCCATTCTCTCCCCCACACATCCACACCCACTCTCACGTCAGTTCGCTCACCCCCACACTCACTCACTCACACTCTCTTTCACACATCTCTAAGCAGTGAGTCTTTTCGTTTTCACCTTGCATCCTCCCACCACAACTCCCATCCCACCCACAGCATCACATCCAGCCTCTTCAGGCCCAGCAACGTGTCTCTCCCTCTCTCACCCCCCAATAACTCTTTCACTGAAGTCCGGTTGTTACTCCTCCAATCGCCGACTACTTCTCTCCCATGTTTGCTATTGATAGACTCACTCGTGACTGCATCATTACCAAATGAGGGAGAGGAATGGCCTGTGATTGGTGGAGCAAGTTATTTCAGAATATTCCACTGCACTCATCGGAATTTTGAAAATACCACATTGGCAGGCTCTGCGGCTCTCATCCGGCCAAGCCTACTTTAGCCTACTGTGCAGCAAATTATATCGACATCGATGTCTCATGAATCATAGCAGCCTTTAGCAATACCTGTCCACCCAATGAAATAGCTGCACACCTAGTAGATGGTCAAATAATGTCTGAAGCAACCCAAGGCTGCAGATTACATTGAATGTTAGAACTTCATAATTAGCTTATCTTAATTTTACAACTCCGTCCCTCCAGCTGATCAGCAACTCATACTGCGGGGAATCGACTGGGTAAAGCTCGCAGTTTGCAGCAGCGAAGGTTTCCTTACTGCTTTATTAATTAGGAAGAGGGATAGAAATGTTTGGTCTGGAACAAGCAGCGGGAATGATTGTTGGATTTCTGCTGCGATTGATAATTTATCTGACTAGATGCTGTTGCACATTTCTTCTGGGATCCCCGAAGTCTGGCTTTCACAGAAATGTGCAGCGATGGCTCATTCCGAGAAATCGATTGGGGGAAAAGAAGTAGACGGGGGGGTAAAAATAACACTCGCTGCCATATGGGAAGTTTAAAGATCCAGTTTAAATGTTAATGAATGGATGACTGAATGGGTCGGTGGGTGGGGAATCAAGTTGGGGGAATTATGTGGCCGAGGAGGTAGTTAGGAGAGTTGGGATTCAGTGTGAGTGATTGGGGGGTCGGGTGAGGGTGGGCGTCGGTTTTGTAGTTACCCAGATGTTAGACTAAGTTTGAAACTGTAACATTCCCTAGATAGCCACCTGGGTAAGTTCCACAAAATTATCTAAAGTCTCTGACTTTAACTCCAAGTCGAAGACATCCTTGCAAGGTCCCGGGGAGCAAGGGAATTTTACATTGGAAGTGGAAACTTCACAGGCAGTTCCAACATAGGCCTGGATATTAGGACTTCCATGAGGTTGCAACACAAAACTCAGTCCTATTTCTGGTCTCTGAAGGTCTGGAGACTGGACGATTTGGGGCCTTGTTACATCAAGGTCCCCCTACAAGCCCTACCTTCTCTCCATCGTGACCTCATGATGTTCATGTCGGAACTCATTGCCTTAATTCCAACTCATTGACTTCAGAGTCAGAAGGTTGTGGATTTGAGCCTCACTCCAGAGACTCGAGCACTAAGCAGACCACTCAAGCAGGCCATTTAGCCCCTCAAGCCTGCTCCTCCTTTCAGCACAATCATGGCTGACCTTTTATCTCCAATTTCACGTCATTCCTTTCTTCGCTCTGAATACTGTAGACTCTTTAACTCCTGTGCTCTTCAATTCCTTTTGCCATCTTAAAGCCTTCAACTCCTCAGATGAATTGGAAGTGATGGAAATACACTAACATTTTAATGCAGGCAATGCAAAATGTTGACTTGGATTTTGAAGTCCAACCTTGACTTCAACTAAGCTGTTGTAATATGCATCAGCATGAAACCACCAGAAGGGAAGTATGTCACATGATCAAGTCTTAGTTTCACTTTTGCTTTGAGCAGAGCACACACACACATCTGATGTCTTCAAGTTTTACACCCATGTATAACTGTTCTCGTGTCTCTAATCTTAATAAATGAGCCCACAACATATTTATGAAATCCGTTATAAGTGATTAGTTCCTTGTGTCTTGTACAGTAAATTAGCCCAAGGTCTTAAATCATGACAATAACACAAGCACTAATTTAACTCATCTATTTGTTTTAACTCTTGGTGCCATACCTTAAGAAACTTGGTCCTTCGATTGAGAGGTAAAATTTCCCCATTGCTGTAACTTTGCCAGACCTACTTCTGCTCCTATGTCTTATGGTCTTATGGTCCTAATGGGTGTAATCAACATGAAGGCATGATGTGCTGCTAATTCAATCCCCACCAACTGCAGCCCCCGCCCTCTCAGTCCTCCCAACAGCATTAGCTTAGCATCTCTCTAGGAGTCTCCAGGAATTGAAGGTTCAGGATTCTGTAGCAAACAATCCAGGAGAAAAATTTTAGCAGCACTGAAATAAAATTCTGTAGTTTGTGTTTTGTTTGATCACTTTCAACTATTAATTGTAAAGATATTTGATAGTGCAGAACTTGGGTATCTCTGAAAAAATTTTTTTTGCGATGATTGTTGCAAGATTTGGAGAAATGTTGCAAGGTGGAAGATGAAACCTCCAAGAGTACACCCAACTCTGCCCCAGTTTTAGAATTTCCATAGCCTGAGTGCCAAGAAGTGGATCTTAAAATGAAGTTAAGAGGAGTAAAAATGAAAGCTTATAATCCAACTCGGGTAAATCTAATGAATTAGCACTCCCAGCATGGGCTTCTTCACAATGGGTGTGCGTCTTAGGAATTGAAGCCAGACATCAGTGTGTGGTATAGCATAGTCTCCCTACAGTGCAGAAGGAGGTCATTCGGCCCATTGAGTCTGCATCCTACCCAGGCCTTAAACCCACACCCTATCTATATGGCCAATTCACCTAAACTTCACATCTTTGGACTGTGGGAGGAAACCGGAGCACCCGGAGAAAACCCACACAGACACGGAGAGAATGTGCAAACTCCACACGGGTAGTCACCCAAGGTCGGAATAGAACCTTGATCTCTGACGCTGTGAGGCAGCAGTGCTTAACCACTGTGTCACCCATATGTTTCATCATTCTTTAAAACTAAAGAATTGTAAATCTTCCTTAACTGAATTCTCAATACCTGTTTCTGTCACTTAGAACTTATCAACCATCAACTCAAATAGTGACAATTTATCTCTGATGTATCCTGTGTGTGATCTCACTGAAATCGGAATGTACAGACATATGCTTACCTCACATTTAATGGATTCCTTTCTGTCTCTTACAGATTGCGGGACTGAAGGGAGAACCGGTAAGCAATTGGCCTCTGACTCAGAAAAGTATGCTTCACATTTTTTTTTACTGCTGAACAAGTGAGCAGCTGAGACATAATAGAAGCCGCAAGAAGTCATGGCTGATCCCTGGTCTGTGCTGACCATGGTGATCTCAGGTGGGGCAAGATGCTTTGGCTTCAGGATCCATGGATTGATGGCTGCAAGGGTAGAGGAAGCTCGATCACACAAGATGTTTTCTCAAGTTTGATAACATTGGCCCAATCCTTCCGACATGGGGAGCGGTGAATGGCTCAACTTCATAGAATCGCTACAGTGCAGAAGGAATCTATTTGGCCCATCGAGATTCCACCGACCCTCTGAAAGAGCATCCTACCCAAGCCCACTCCCCACCCTGCCTCCATAACCCCACCTAATCTGTACATCCCTGGACACTAAGGGATTTATCATAGTCAATCCCCCTAACCTTTGGATGAGGAAACCGGAGGCAGATATTTGGAAAAAGTTGGCAAAGGCCGGAATTGAACCCGGGTCCCTGGTGCTGTGAAGCAGCGGTGCTAACCACTGTGAAACCATACCTCAGCAAGTCCCGATGCACCCACATCCGCAGTACTTGCAGGGGAAGGTGCTGAGGTGATTTAGAATTGCTGGAATGATAACATGTATTAAAGAGCTGTTCTGTGGAGAAATGAGGGGTTGTTCTCCTTAGGGCAACTAGGTTACAAACCGATTTATGAAGCTTTTGTTGTATAAATTTAGAGTACCCAATTCATTTTTCCAATTAAGGGGCAATTTAGCGTGCCCAATCCACCTATCCTGCACATCTTTTGGGCTGTGGGGGCGAAACTCAAGCAAACACAGGGAGAATGTGCAAACTCCACATGGACAGTGACCCAGAGCCGCCATCGACTATGAGACCTCGGTACCGTGAGGCAGCAGTGCTAACCATTGCAACACCGTGCTGCGTCCTTTATGAAGCTTTTAAATAGAGTGGAAAGGGAAACCTGTTTTCAGTGGCAGAGAGGACATGGTTTTGAAGGCTCGTGGTAAAAACACCAGGGGCAACATGAGGAAATATGATTTTACTCAGCGAGTTATGATCTGAAATGTGCAGCCTGAAAGGTTGTGGAAGTACATTCATTGATAACTTTGAAAAAGGAATGGAATAAACATTTGAAGGGAAAAAAAATTGCAAGATTATGTGGAGGAAAGCAAGGGAGTGAGACTAATAGCTCTCTCAAAGGGTCAGCTCGGGCATAATGGGCTGAATGCCTACCTCAGTGTTGTATTTATTTATGATTGTGCACGCATTGAGCTGTGTGGTTTTACGATCAGGAGATTCTCTTTGCTGCCCAGTGGCTAGCTATACAATGGCATGAACCAGGGGTTGTAATAATGAAACCTTCTTGTTGCCCACACAAATCCTGCGATGACTGGAGAATTCCGGCCCTGGTCTGGAATGCCTGAAAGTGTTGTTGGCATAAACAGGTTCCCTTCTGAAGGGGAGTGGGTCAGGAAACGTGAGCAGAACCACAAGTTCAGAGCAGGGAAATTAGTTTAATTGGATAGCATGGGCACGATGGAATGAATGGCCTCCTGTATTGTCTGCTCTTGCGTGTCGCCACGTGTGATTTTATTCTAGTGATTAATTGAGGATGTAAGTTGTACCTGAGACCTAGATAATGTACCTCAGTTGTGCAAAGCCTTACTCCAGCAGGTACCTGTCAGTTTAAAAACTGAGCGGCTTTGAAGGTTGTGCAAGGTGAATTAAAGACCTCCGTGTTGTGAGGAAATACTGGTCACGAAGTGATACTGAAGTAATGTCAAGGCCCGAGGGAACAAGCTCAGAACCAGCATTCTGAGAGAGGGAATCAGGCCAAAGATTGAGTATGAGAAGCAACAGGGTCTGAAGTCAAACCTTGCGAAATAACTTTTCAGCTCTAGTTACTGAAGGGTTGCCAAAAAGGCCTTGAATAAATGCAACACGGTCAGGATCTGACACTTGAACGCATCAAGCCATTCAAGCCATCCAAAAATCCTCACAATTTTCAGTCACGATTCAGCAGGCACTTGGCAATGCAATGCAAGATGAATGACATTGATCCAAAGCCAACTAACCCCTCCCTCCCTCATTCAATTCCAGAGCCAGACGCTCCAGTGCAATGAATCTTGACACCCTACATACTGCTGGCCACTGTATATTTACATTGAGCAGTAATCACAAGACCTTGTTTTTATTCTTGGCACACATTCCCTTCCTGCCCTAATGAATGTAACCCATGCCAGGGTATGAAATGCATAGAATTACATAGGATGTAATAACAGTAAAATGAGCTATTCAGCCCAGCTGGTCTTCAAGCTCCACATGAATCTTCTCCCACCACTCTCCGTCTCCTCCTATCAACCCTGTCAAAAATATAAGAGAACGAGAAGGAGGACCAGAGTCCAGCATTCTCCACCATCCAACACCATCAGGGCTGATCTTGGGCTACAACCCCATATTCCCACCTGCACCCCATACCCCTTAATTCCCAGAGAGACCAAACGTTTGTCTATCCCAGCCTGAAATATATTCAACAATGAAGCATCCCAACCCCCTGGGACAGAGAGTTCAAGAGATTCACAACTCTTTGGATTTTCTCTTTCTGCCGCTTGTCAATGGGATTCCCATTGAAGCCATCCCACGCCGTCGGGAAACCCATGTGCGCCGCCAGAAGCAAAAGAGAATTTTCCGGTTGTAATTTCTCTTCATCCCAGTCCTAAATTATCGGCCATTTATTCTTGTGTTTTAAATTCCCTCAACCGGTGAAAACAGTCTCTCAGGGTAGGATTTTCTAGCTCTTCCCGCAGGCTGGACCTTCCAGTCCCGCCAAAGACGACCCTCTGCGGCGGGATGGGTGAGCCACGCAAAAGGCCAGAGACTTTGGCAGGACCACCGGACGATCCCAACGATCCCGCCAGCAGCCTATGCCGAACCGCCTCGCTCCCAGGGAAAATGCCCGGTGGGGGGGGCACGTTCTTCCAAACTGCATTGCATATCGGCCAAATTTACTCATTATAAAACAATCCCCTCATGCCAGGCACCAAGTTAATTAGCCTTCGCTGTGCCGCCTCCTATATCAGCATACCCTTTTATTCATTTCTCTCTCAGATTCTCCTTAAATACTATTCGCGTCAACTTGTGTTCATGCGTGCCACATTCTACCCACTCTATATAAGGAATTTCCTCCTGAATTCCACATTGGTTATATTAGTGACTACCTTATATTAATAGCCCCCCAGCTTTGGTCTCTGCCACCAGTGAAAATGTGTTCTCTCTGTCTGCCCTATCAAACCCCAAAGTATTTTAACAATATTTATCAGGTTATCCCTCAGACCACTCAAATTCCAGGGATGGCAGGATTGTGAGGCGAGATTGTGGCGACCAGGCCTATGTTGACTGGAGTTTAGAAGAATGAGAAGGGATCTCATTACGATGTATAACTTTCTGACAGGGCTGGACAGACTGGATGCAGGGATGTTGCCTCTGGCTGGAGGGGTCGAGAAGAAAAGGATCACAGCCTCAGGATATAGGATTGGCCATTTAGGACTGATGAGGAGTAATGTCTCACTCAGAGGGTGGTGAACCTATGAGATTCTCCACCACAGGAAACTATGGGGGCCAAATCGCTGAATATTAGAAAGAAATGGTTACATTTCTTATCTCTAAAGGTGTCAAGAGGCATAGGGAAAGTGAAGGAGTGTGGTATTGGGATAGAGGATCAGGCAAAATTGTAAGGAATGGCGGAGCAGGCTGGTAGTGCCAAATAGCCCACTCCTCCTATCTGCTATGTTTCCTCAGAATGGGGGCCATTAAATACCTGGGGCGTCATTCTCCGACCCCCGCCGAGTTGGAGAATCGCCGGGGGCTGCCGTGAATCCTGCCCCCGCCGTTTGCCGAAGTCTCCGGCACCGGATATTCGGCGGGGGCGGGAATCGGGCCGCGCCGGTTGGTGGGCCCCCCCGCTCGATTCTCCGGCCCAGATGGGCCGAAGTCCCGCCGATAAATTGCCTGTCCCGCCGGCGTGGATTAAACCACCTTTTGAACAGCGGGACAAGGCGGCGTGGGCGGGCTCCGGGGTCCTGGGGGGGGGCGGGATGATCAGGCCCCGGGGGGTGCCCCCACGTTGGCCTGGCCCGCGATCGGGGCCCACCGATCCGCGGGCGGGCCTGTGCCGTGGGGGCACTCTTTCCCTTCCGCCTCCGCCACGGTCTCCACCATGGCGGAGGCGGAAGAGACTCGCTCCACTGCGCATGCGTGGGAAACTATCAGCGGCCGCTGACGCTCCCGCGCATGCGCCGCCCGGAGATGTCATTTCCGCGCCAGCTGGCGGGGCAACAAAGGCCGTTTCCGCCAGCTGGCGGGGTGGAAATTCCTCCGGCGTCGGCCTAGCCCCTCAATGTTGGGGCTCGGCCCCCAAAGATGCGGAGCATTCCGCACCTTTGGGGCGGCGCGATGCCCGTCTGATTGGCGCCGTTTTGGGCGCCAGTCGGCGGACATCGCGCCGTTTCGGGAGAATTTCGCCCCTGATTCCTCATCCTGGAAGTCAGTCTGGTTTTCCTGTCCAGTATTGGAAACCGGTAGCTGATCCTCCGCGACCCATTTCCCACCATCACTGATACTGAGAATATAGCTCAGCATCTTTCGCTGTAAGGATCTCCAAGCGATTATCGGGAGCAGGAATGGGAACCTTCCCCAGGATGGCTGATGCCAGTGGAAGCACCTCTAATGTCTTAAATATTCCGGGTTTCACATCTGGGGGATGACGGCCTTGTTTGTGTCAAGACCACAGGAAGTGTTGCAAATATGCACTTAACCGCCAAGGGATCTCTGACCACTCTTGAGGTAGAAGTGGGTTAAATGACAGAGGTGTGTGCTGTACCTGGTGCAATGCTGTGAAAAGCATTCTAAATGCTTTATTTTCATGATATAATTGTGAATCTACACACTTAGGAAAGAACATAGGAGCAGAAGTAGAACATTCAACTCCACGAGCCTTTCCCAACGATCAGTTTGATCATAGAACATACAGTGCAAAAGGAGGCCATTTGGCCCATCGAGTCTGCACCGACCCACTTAAGCCCTCACTTCCACCCTATCCCTGTAACCCAATAACCCCGCCTAACCTTTTTGGTCGCTAAGGGCAATTTATCATTACCAATCCACCTAACCTGCACGTCTTTGGACGTGGGAGGAATCCGGAGCACCCGGAGGAAACCCATGCAGACATGGGGATAACGTGCAGACTCCACACAGACAGTGACAGCGGGGATCGAACCTGGGACCCTGGCTCTGTGAAGCCACAGTGCTATCCATTTGCCCTACTATGCTGCCCTACCATGGCTGATCTGTACCTCAACTCCACCTACCTGCTTTGATTGCAGAACAAAAATCTTTTGATCTCAATTTTGAAATGTTCAATTGTCCCCAGCTTTTAGGGAAGAGAGTTCCAGGTTACCACTAACCCAATGGCCAAAATCTTCCGTTCTCGTTCCCGGCTAGGATTTTTCCGGTGCCGCTACAAGTGAATGGAGTTTTGGCTGGAACACCAAATTCTCCATTCTATTGCGCGACAGGTCCTGCCACGGACAGACCAGAGATTCCCTCCCTGCGTGTTTCCTGAGATCGCTCCTGCACTACCTGACTAACTTTCAGCGTATGCCTTTGATCTGGACATTTTCACCTGGGCAATCTGTTTAATTCCCTGCCCAGTGAAGCAATTGAAATGTAAAATGAAATGAAAATCGTTTATTGTCACAAGTAGGCTTCAAATGAAGTTACTGTGAAAAGGCCCTAGTCACCACATTCCGGCGCCTGTTCGGGGAGGCTGGTACGGGAAGGCTACCTCGTTGATTGTTTTTAAGGCAAAGGTAGATATATTTTTGAACAGTAAAGGAATTATGGGTTATGGTGAGCGGGCGGGTAAGTGGAGCTGAGTCCACAAAAGATCAGGCAAGATCTCATTGAATGGCGGAGCAGGCTCGAGGGGCCAGATGGGCTACTCCTGTTCCTAGTTCTTATGTTCTTGTTTAAATAGCTTCGAGCTACCTTATTGGCACTTTTAATCATCTTAAACACCTTAGTTAGATTCCCCCTTAATCACCTGTACTCAAGGGAAAACAAGCCTAATTCTGCGACCTGTCTTCATACTTTAATTTTCTTAAGCTCTGAAGTGATCATGTTTAATCGGAATAATATTTTTACAGGGTGAACCTGGTGCCTATGGTTTACCAGGACCACAAGGAGAAAGGGTGAGTATTTTTGCAATATTATATATTCTGCCTAGATTGAATATTAAATCAACGCATTCCCCTCTCTCTATTGGCACTGTTTCTGTGATGCACCCAGACGTAGTGTTAACAACTCTGGATGGAGTCCGAGTATTTTCATCAAATAATTGCCCATGTTTTACTGCCCTGCCCAATTAAAAAGCTTCCCTACCGTCTGTGTTTGTGACCAATTTTTCTCCTGGGTTTTGCTCTTCGCACTGTCAGGAGATTAATCTTCAATTCTTGGAGACTCCAGCGCAACCCTGAAGGGTTGGAAAACCTACCTTAACATAGAAGATAATGAACATAGAACAGTACAGCAGAGTTACGGTCCTTCGGCCCACGATGTTGTGCCGACCATTTATCCTAATCTAAGATCAACCTAACCTACACCCCTTCCATTTACTGCTGTCCATGAGCCTGTCTAAGAGTCGCTTAAATGTCCCTGATGACTCTGACTCCACCACCTCTGCTGGCAGTGCATTCCACGCATCCACCACTCTCTGTGTAAAGAACCTACCTCTGACATCTGCGCTAAACCTTCCTCCAATCACCTTAAAATTATGTCCCCTCGTGACAGCCATTTCCACCCTGGGGAAAAGTCTCTGGCTAACCACTCTATCCATGCCTCTCATCACCTTGTACGCTTCTATCAAGTCACCTCTCTTCCTTCTTCGCTCCAGTGAGAAAAGCCCTAGCTCCCTCAACCTTTCTTCATAAGACATGCCCTCCAGTCCAGGCAGTATCCTGGTAAATCTCCTCTGTACCCTCTCCAAAGCATCCACATCATTCCTATAATGAGGCGACCAGAACTGGACGCAATATTCCAAGTGTGGTGTAACCAGGGTTTTATAAAGCTGCAGCAAAACCTCGCGGCTCTTAAACTCAATCCCCCTGTTAATGAAAGCCAACACACCATACACCTTCTTAACAACCCTATCAACCTGGGTGGCAACTTTGAGGGATCTATGTACGTGGACCCCAATATCCCTCTGTTCCTCCACACTTCCAAGAATCCTGCCTTTAACCCTGTATTCAGCATTATATTTGACCTTCCAAAATGAATCACTTCACAATCATCTAGGTTGAACTCTATCTGCCACTTCTCAGTCCAGCTCTGCATCCTGTAAATGTCCTGTTGTAATCTGCAACAGCCCTCAACACTATCTACAACTCCACCAACCTTCGTGTCATCGGCAAACTTACTAACCCACCCTTCCACTTCCTCATCCAAGTAATTTATTAAAACCACAAAGAGCAGACGTCCCAGAACAGATCCCTGTGGGACACCATTGGTCACCGACCTCCAGGCGGAATACTTTCCATCCACTACATTCGCTGTCTTCTTTTGGCCAGCCAATTCTGTGTAAAGACAGCCAAATTTTCCTGTATCTCATGCCCCCTGACTTTCTGAATGAGCCTACCATGGGGAACCTTGTCAAATGTCTTACTGAAATCCATATACACCACACCCACTGCCCAATCTTCATCAATGTATCTTGTCACATCCACAAAGAATTTAATGAGGCTTATGAGGCATGACCTGCCCCTCACAAAGCCATGCTGACTATCTTTAATCAAACTGTTTTTCTAAATAATCATAAATCCTATCTCTCAGAAGCCTTTTCAGTATTTTGTTCACCACAGACGTAAGACTGATGGGTCTGTAATTCCCAGGAATTTCCCTATTCCCTTTCTTGAACAGGGGAACAACATTTGCCTCCCTCCAATCATCCGGTATTACTCCAGTGGAGAGTGAGGACGCAAAGATCATCGCCAATGGTGCAGCAATCTCCTCCCTCGCTTCCCGTAGTAATCTTGGGTATATCCCGTCTGACCCAGGGGAGTTATCTATCCTGATGCTTTACAAAATTTCCAGCACATCCTCCTTCTTAATATCAACCTGTTCGACCCTATTAACCTGGTTTACACTGTTCTCATGAGCAACAAGGTCCCTTTCTCTAGTGAATGCTGAAGCAAAATATTCATTAAGGGCCTCCCCTATCTCCTCAGACTCTAGGCACAAGTTCCCTCCACCATCCCTGATCGGCCCTACTCTCACTCTGATCATCCTCTTATTTCTCATAAGCTTAGAATGCTTTGGGGTTTTGCCTAATCCTTCCCGCCAGGGCTTTTTCATGCCCCCATCTAGCTCTCCTAAACCCACTTTTGAGATCCTTCCTGGCTACCTTGTAACCCTCTAGAGCCGTGCCAGATCCTTGCTTCCTCAACCTTACGTAAACTTCCTTCTTCCTCTTGACTAGAAGCTCCACTTCTCTTGTTTTCCAAGGCTCCTTCACCTTACAACTCCTTCCTTGTCTCAGTGGGACAAACTATCCAGCACTCGCATGACTTTGAAATGCCAGGCAATTGGAAACAGGATGAAGTTGACGTGTGGCATTGCCAATGTTTGTTTTCCAGGGTCCTGCAGGGCCTCAAGGTCTTCCAGGTTTGGTGGGAAAAGGTCAAAGGGTGAGTAAGCTTTACAAGCAATCACCCTGTTTGGTTGGAGTCGGTGGGCTGGACTGGTCAGCCTTAAACATTATCGATTGATAGCTCAGAATGAGAAAGCCATTGAGTTGACTGGACTTGGAGCCAGTGGCCTGGGAGGTGAGAGTGTTAAAGTCCCCTGGTTTCTACAATTAGACAGCAAGTGTTCAACCTGGAAAGCGGAATTGATTTTCTGTTTCTGCTTAATATTACAATTGTGATATGAGAAGAAGAACATAATGTGTAATTGGATGGTGATGTCTTTTTATATATTGCATAACAATTTGAGATTAGGGCAGGTTAAGTCATTTTGTAGTTTACTTCTACTTGAGGAGCAGGTTGCCATAAAACGAAATAATATATATTTTTTTAATTCATCTGGTTATTGTGATTTGTTGCCTGTTCTCTTTCCTTCCACCACCCACCTTCTGTCCCCAAGATGTTGGCTGTTTTCTGGGCCACAGTTGCGATAATTTCTAAAAGTAATTCTGGCGATGTGGGCACCGCCACCTAGGCCAGCATTTATTGCCCATCCCTAATTGCCTTTGAGATGGTAGTGGTGAGCTTCCTTCTTGAATCACTGCAGTCCACATGGTGTCGGTACACCCACAGTGCTGTTATGGTGGGAGTTCCAGGATTTTGACCCAATGACAGTGAAGGAACGGCGATATATTTTCAGTCGGGGTGGTGATTGGCTTGGAGGGGACCTTGTAGATGGTGGATTTCCCATGTATCTGCTGCCCTTGTCCTTCTTTCGATTGAAGGCAGATAATTCTCTGAATGGCTATCAATTGAGAGAGGAAATGTGCAACGAGACCCGGGTGTCCTTGTACACCAGCCACTGAAGGTAAGCATGCAGGAGCAGCAGCGGTAAAGAAGCCAAAAAGTATGCCTGCCTTTATAGCGAGAGGTTTTGAGTACAGGAGCAGGGATGTCTTGTTGCAATTATACACGGCCGTGGTGAGACCACATCTGGAATATTGTGTGCAGATTTGGTCTCTTCTCTGAGGTAGGATGTTTTTGTTATGGAGGGAGTGCAGCAAAGGTTTACCAGGCTTCGTCCTGTGATGGCAATACTGACGTTTGAGCAGAGATGGAGTCAATTAGGATTACATTCGCTGGAATTTAGAAGAATGAGGGGGGGGGGTTCTCATTGAAACCTATAAAAATCTAACAGGACTAGACAGGGAAGATGCAAGAAAGACGTTCCAGATGGCAGGGGAGTCCAGAACCAGGGGTCACAGTCTGAGGGTACAGGGTAGACGAGGAGAAATTGCTTTACACAGAGTGGTGAGCCTGCAGAATTCTCTACCACAGAAAGCAGTTGAGGCCAAAACATTGTGTGTGCGGTTCAGCGACCCCGTAGCGCCCGGTGTGGAGCTGGGCGCATCACACACGAGCCCTAAATCAGACTCTGGGCTGGGCTGATCGCGAGTCACCCGATTCACTCTACCCGCGCGATCTGGATCTCGCCCTCGCTGGGCGAAATCCAAATCTGATTATTTAAATGGGTCTAACAGCTCATTAAAATACCAGGATGTCAGATTCACCCAGTTGACGGGGCTCAGTGGCCACACCTGGGAGACATCGCCAGGGTGCCATTTAGTTCTGATCCACACAAACATGGACCAGGCATAACAGCACCTGGGGAGTCTTCCGGGCCATTGGAGACCCCCGGATGGTCAGGGACAGGGCAAGGTCGCCGCATTATAGGAAGGATGTGGAAGCATTGGAAAGGGTGCAGAGGAGATTTACCAGAATGTTGCCTGGTATGGAGGGAAGATCTTATGAGGAAAGGCTGAGGGGCTTGAGGCTGTTTCCATTAGAGAGAAGAAGGTTAAGAGGTGACTTAATTGAGGCATACAAGATGATCAGAGGATTGGATAGGGTGGACAGTGAGAGCCTTTTTCCTCGGATGGTGATGTCTAGCACGAGGGGACATAGCTTTAAATTGAGGGGAGATAGATATAAGACAGATGTCAGAGGTAGGTTCTTTACTCAGAGAG
This sequence comes from Scyliorhinus torazame, assembly GCF_047496885.1. Classification (NCBI taxonomy): domain Eukaryota; kingdom Metazoa; phylum Chordata; class Chondrichthyes; order Carcharhiniformes; family Scyliorhinidae; genus Scyliorhinus; species Scyliorhinus torazame. The sequence continues at coordinate 99,164,261 of NC_092710.1, forward strand.
TAGTAAGGCCGTGGAATGCCCTGCCTGCAACAGTAGTGGACTCGCCAACACTAAGGGCATTCAAATGGTCATTGGATAGACATATGGATGATAAGGGAATAGTGTAGATGGGCTCTAGAGTGGTTTCACAGGTCGGCGCAACATCGAGGGCCGAAGGGCCTGTACTGCGCTGTAATGTTCTATGTTCTATATTCTAAGGTGGCATCCTGACACCTGAGCATGCAGGTAGTTCCAGGTGGTACTGATAGGCTGCTCGGGGCACTGCCAGGAATCCAGGCTGGCAGTGCCAGGGTGCCCATGTGTCAGGGGTCAGGCCTGGCAGGGCTTTGCCATTGGAAAGGATGAGTGAGGGCTTCCCAGGGGGCCTCCCCAAGTTTAGGAGATTACGGGTTTCAGAAAACTGGGCGGGGAGGTGGTGGAGGGTGGACCTGAATGGGGGTGGGGAAGTTCCTGGCTGCCGGACAAAATGGTGCCCCGATCTGCGAGAAACCTTTCCAGGAAACTACTGAAAGTGCTGCCTCGGCAGAGAGAATTTCCTCGAGGCCAATTAAATCGGCAAAGTACCATTTGATAGGGGTATGTTTCTCGGTGCCGCAGCCACCGAGAAACAACCCACTAAATGCGCCGTCAAAGGACTTCAACTTCAGTCCACTGAATCACACCCTGTATGTTTTCAAGAAGGATTTAGATACAGCTCTTAGGGCTAAAAGATCACCGGATAGGAGGTAACGCAGGACTAGGTTCCTGAGTTGGATGATCAGCTATGATCATAATGAATGGGCTGGGTGCGAGAGACCCTTTGGGGAGAAGGAGGTGGAAATATACAAGTAAAATAAATCTACGTTTTTCTACAGTCATCGCTTCTGACTGGTCACTTGCCTGAAACTTTACAGTGATATTTATGGATGAACATTATCAAGATTCAGGGCCGGTATTCTCCGTTGCGGGTCAACCCCATTACCGCTGCTAGCGAGGACGGAGAATTTGGTGCTCAGCCAAATTTTCCATTCACTGCACCAGCACTGCAGAATTCTGCTGCCTTGAATTGATGGAGAATCCCACCCTAGGTTTCTTTATCTATGGGGGGGTGGGGTTGAAATTCTGTCAGGCTTATCCTGATCATTGTAAATTTGGTCAATGAGAGTAAATATTGGCATCATTTTCCCTGGGCTTCCATGGATTTTCCACCAAAGTGACAGTGGGCAATCGGAGAAAATTGTGGCTGAAATTCAAATTCTGTTTTCGCTTTGTGGCTTCTCAATTTTTTCCAATGCTGTTTGCAGGAGAGCCTGCAATGTGGGCGCCGCTATATACGTGGCAGGCACTTTTAAAAGAACACATGTTTACATGTGTGGGAGAGGCAGGATTGTGGGAAGACGATGTGCAGATGGGGCCCAAAGGTGCCAGAATTAGTTTTAGGTGACGAAGCTGGCAACTGGAAAGAGTAGCATTGGGGGAGCATTTTGCTGAGAGTGATCATAATTAAGTTACTTTAAACATAATTCTGGAAAAAGGCAAAGATAAAACTGGAGTTAAAGTTCTAAACTGGGATGAGGCCAATTTTACTCGGATGGGAGTTTGATTTAGCAAAAGTGGATTGGAAACAACTGCTTGAAAGTAAATAGTGGGAGGCATTCTAAGGGTGATTCAAGGGGTTCAGAGTAAACATGTTCCCACAAAGAAAAAGAGTGGGACTTCCAAATATAGAATCCCTTGGTGCTTGCAGGATAAAATAGAGCAGGAAAGGCGAGTTTATGCAAGACACCGAGAACTCAATATTACAGAAAGCCGAGAAGTGTATAGAAAGTTCAGAGGTGAAATCAAAAAGGAAATTGGGATAGCAAAGAGAGGGCATGAAAGGATATTGGCAAATCGCATCAAGGAGATCCCAAAGATGCTTTATCAATACTTAAGAGGAAGAGGATTGTTGTGTATTCATAGTGTTTTGAGTGTTTCCTCACTTATTGTATTCACTGTTTGTATTATAGTTCGTTAGTTGTCTTTCCATGTGTTCATTTTGTTAATAAACTATCTTACTAGTCAAAGAGCTAGATGTTCCGTGTGCATCTGTACTATGGCTGCAACACAGAACATAACAGCCGATTAGCGTTTGTAGGCACCCTAAGAAACAATAAATAATTGAAATTGTCACTGCATGAAAGCTGGTGATGGGGGAGCCAAATAACGGTTGCAGCCAATATAGGAACCAAAAAATCACCAAAAAATCCAAAGGAAGCAACCTTGGAGAGAAGGTCGCCACACGCTTCGGCTGAAAAGAACTTGGTAGCCGTGAGTACCAAATACCCTGCAACAACAAATTTAGAGCTGGTGGTGATGGAAAACACAAAGGGAAACATGCTGAGCTCGCGTTGTGCCTTATTTTGGGGAGAAGTGGAGAAATGGAGAAGGTAGTTCTAAAAATTCATGGTACATTGTGCACACGCAGATCCTTCCATAGAGAAAAATTGAGTTTTTGCTGCCATGGGACTGTCTGAAGAGAACACAGAGTGATGGAGTAATTCCAGAACAATTCAAGAAGCATTTGATACGGTGCCACATGGCAGGTTGGTTAGCAAATTAGATATGTTTGGAATTGATGGGTCCTTGGCAGCATGGATTCGAAGTTGGCTATGGGATAAGAAACTAAGGGTAGGGTTTAGATGGGCATTTCTCAGACTGGAGATGAGTTGAAAGTGGTGTTCCCCAGAGCTCAGTGTTGGGACCCTTGCTTTTTCTGATTTATTTAAAAACAATTTAGAGGTGGGTATTGAGGGCAAAAACTCTAAATTTGCAGATGATACTAAGCTAAGGAGAATAGTGAATTGTCAGGATGATGCTGAGCGACTTCACAGGGACATTGACAAGTTGGTCAAATGGGCAAACACCTGGCAGATGAATTTCAATGCAGAGAAATGTGAGGTCATACATTTTGGGAGAAGAAACATGGGGAGACAATATAGGCTCAACGGTTCAACTTTGAGGGGAGTGCAGAGTGACCTCAGGGTTCAAGGGCATAATTGTCTGACTGTGACCAGGCAAGTTGAAACAGTTGTTAGGCTTATAGGATCCTTGGGTTTATCAATAGAGGCATAGAATATAAAAGCAAGGAAGTGGAACTACACCTCGACAAATCATTGGTCAGACCACATTTGGAATATTGTGTTCAGTTCTGGGCACACTATATTTAAGGAAGGATGTTAAAGCTCTGGAACGAGTGCAAAGGAGATTTACGAGAATGAAACAGGAATGAGGAATTTTAAGGAAAGATTAGAGAAATTGGGCTTATTCTCCTTAGAACAGAAAAGATTAAGAGGCGACCTATGAACAATTTTGACAAGGTAAAGAAGGATATCCGGTTTCCACTAGTTGACATGTCACTGACTACGGGTCGCAATTTCAAGATGGTCAGCAATAAAGCTAGGAGCGAGATGTGGAGAAACTTCTTTACACAAGAGTTGCTGGGATTTGGAATGCGCTGCCTGGGAGAGCGATGGAGGCGGATTCCACAGGAAGTTTCAAAAGAGAGCTGGATATATACTTGAAAATGGTGAATTTAGAGGGCTACGGATATAGGGCTGGGGTAGACATTTTGGAAGCTGGCGCACATATGATGGGTTGAATGGCCTCCTTCTGTGCTGTAAAATTCTATGATTCTATTTTGTTCAAGCTAACAAGATAGCAGCAGATATAAACATTGCAATGTTCCTGAGCATTAGGGGGTAACATTTAACCTCCTTAGGGGTCTGGCCTAACTGGAAAAATCAGACCCCAAAAGAGGCAATGAAATAGTGGAAATTTTGCAGTGCCATTATTTACCAAAACCTTTAGTCATCTCGAAAAGGTTTAGGATTCTTAAGCGCAACCAAGAAGAAGGTGAATTGATTACACAGTTTGTGGCTACACTGAAAAGACTGTCTGACGTTGTAAATACGGGGATGTGTTAAACTTTACCATCAGAGATAGATTAGTCTGCAGTTTAAGCAGCGAAGCTATTCAAAAGTGGTTATCAACCTGACCTTAAAGAAAGCTCTGGAAGTTGCTTTATCCATGGAATTAGTAGCCAAAGGAGCTCAACCGCTGAGTTCAACCACAGCTATTTACAAGATTTTGGCGGAAACTCAAAAGAAAACACAGATTCGCACTTGCTATAGGTGTGCAAACACTGGGCACACAGCAGCAGATTGTTGGTGCAAAGACATCTTGTGCCGAAATTGTGTCAGAAAGGCCACATTGCAAGCACTTGTCAGAAAAAGAAACAAGCTTCAGTCAAAAGTTGCAGGAAGCTGAATCAAGGAAAAAGTGTCTATATCGTACAAGCAGGACGTGAGAAGGAACTAGATTCACAGTCCAAAGACAGACTGTTATTAATCTATTAGCTATTGCTGGTGCAACAAACTGATATTGGGCCACTCCACTACTGGACGGTCAGGCGGTGAAGATGGAGATGGACACTGGGGTCGCGGTCTCGCTGGTGCAGAGGGTGTTTATCAAGAACAGCTCCGAAATATTGCTTTGCAACCCACTGAAGAAATGGTTCCAATAAGGGACCGTATTGATGTAACATGCAATTAAATGGACAGGCAGTTGATTTGTCCATGCGCATAATCAAAGGAAATTGTCTGGCGTGAATGAGAAGAATTTGGCTGGAAAAGATTAGGTTAAATTGGGCCGAGGTAAATATCATAACAGATTCCAAATCAGGCCTACCCAAAGTACTGAAGAAATATGTCATTGTCTTCAGTGGTGCGCTAAAGGCTATGAAGGATATCTCAGTAAATCATAAGATTAAGGAAGAAAGACAGGTGAGATGCTTAAAGGCTAGGTCATTCCATATGCAATCAGACCTAAGCTAGAGGCAGAATTCGAATGGCTGGTCAGATTGGGGGTTCTTTGAGGGCAGCACGGTGGCGCAGTGGGTTAGCACTGCGTCTTCACGGCGCCGAGGTCCCAGGTTCGATCCCAGCTCTGGGTCACTGTCCGTGTGGAGTTTGCACATTCTCCCCGTGTTTGTGTGGGTTTCGCCCCCACAACCAAAAATGTGCGAGCTAGGTGGATTGGTCACGATAAATTGCCCCTTAATTGGAAAAAATGAATTGGGTACTCTAAATTTTAAAAAAAGATTGGGGGTCCTTAAACCCATTAATGTGAGTGATTGGGCTACGCTGATCGTATCTGTGATGGAAAAAGAGAGGCCGATAGCCTTCGTGTCGAGGACCTTGAAAAAAGCTGAAAGCAGTTGTCCACAGATAGAGAATGAAGTCCTTGGAATCATTTTTGGAATTAAACGTCCCTGTATGGGAGGAAATTCACTTCATTGACGGACCATCGTTCGCTAGCAGAGATTTTGGAATTCTGAATGCAGAGGTGGGCATTGCTCCTGTTGGCACACACATACACGATCAAGTCTCGTCAGTCAAATCTTCGTGCAAACGCAGGTGGACTCTCCTGACTACCCTTACCAAATAGTTTGTCGATAAGCAGTTTGTTTGGAAACATTTTCTGCTTTGAGCAAGTAGATAATACTCATGTAATTGCAGAATAGGTGAAGAAGAGGAGGTTATGGGCATGCTGCTTCGAGGCAAGATTTCAGGAACAAACCCGGAGTTAAAGCAATCTTCCACTCTCTTCTCTGAGGAATGAGAGTCATCAGTCCACTATTATTAAGAAAACTAATTACACAAAGGCCACTGTGGCATTGGAAGGATTAAGAAGATAGGAGCTATTTTTGCTGCCAGATACTAAAATCGAGGAGAAGGGCAGGAATGTGTTCACCATGTGCAAAAGTGCAGAACCTGCCGCCATTAGCCCCGATGCACCCATGGCAATGGCCAGAATAGGCCTGGCAAAGGGTGCATGTTTATTGCACCGGACCATTTGAAGGGCACATGTATCTCATTCTAGTCGATGCTCACTCGAAATGGCCTGAGGTTTCCATCATGAACTCAACGTTATTGGAAAAAACAATTGAGATGAAATCCTCAGCAGATTTGGTTACCCTGAACAACTGGTGAGCAATAATGGGCCGCAGTTCATATCTCAAGTGTTCATAAACTACTTGGAGGAGAATAAAATTCATCAACACTCTGGTCCACTTCTTATCACCCTGCCACAAATGGGCTAGCAGAACATTCTCTTCAAATGATGAAATCGTCAATCCCAGCCCTGGCAGAGTCCCCCGCCAGCAGCGGCACAACTGTCCGCAAACTATAGCGATGTTGGACACTCTCCATACCCCCTCACTCTCCCTCAGCAGCCATGACGGCGGTTTCACAATTTTTAAAAGCACAAGTGAACTGCATCATCGGGAACTCGGCCCATCAGAGGCGGTGAATTGCGGAGGCCCCGGAGAATACCGGGTCAGGCCTGCTAATGATATGCAAACCATGTTTACTGTACCTGCATTCCGGACCACATTGACGCCGCTGTCTAGGTGACGGAGAATAGCAATTTGGCGTCAAATAGGCACCCACTGCAATTTTGGCGTCAGAACCTATTCTCCGCCCAATCGTGTTTCCTGATTTCGGCATCAGCAAACGGAGAATCCCGATCCATGATTTTCGCCAAGGTCAAGACGTTCTGGCAACTATTTATAACACAAGTGAAAAGTGGATTCCTGTCACCAACTTAGCACAGACAGAACCGATCTGCTACACCATACTCACCCGAGGTGATATAACATGGAGAAAGCAGATAGATCAACTTTCGGCGATAAGAACCAATCCGCCAGAGGCAGAACTGGCAGAGTCCAAATACAGCTGTATCAAGAGACGACCTGGACCTTCCCGAGAACCTGACACTAACCAAACCAATTGGGGAAACAGCACCTCAATTGCGAATCAAACACCGAGTCAACTTCGGATCACTATATCGACTTGGGTTAAGGTAACCACTGATGACCCTCACACAAAGCCAAAGACCAATTGCATGGCATCATCGGAGATTGTGTCATTGATCATTTGTGTGGGCAAACACAAGAGATGCGCATCTAATATTGCATCTAATATCGCAGGCTCTAGTGTTAACATCTTCTAAATAAAGCTCCACATTTTGGTTGAATCGCCAAGGCCTGCAGAGTCAATCTTGAATCCACCACAAGGATAACTAAAGAAAGAGTAGGGCCCATTAAAAGGCCAAACACTTTATCTATGTGTGGTGGTATAAGGTTTGGCTATGGCTCTTAATGAATACCTGTGTCTATCTTCACAAATGAGGGGGACTGTCGTTGAGGAGGAGGAGTGTGAATGTTTGGATGTGGTAAGCAAGGAGAGGGGAAGTAGGCGGATTAGTATCCTTGAAACTGGATAATCCACCAGGGTCAGATGAAATGTACCCAGGCTCTTAAGAGGCAAAGAGTGAAATAGCGGAATGTCTAACCATCATTTTTCAATCTCATTGGATACAGGTGAGGTACCAGAGGATTGGAGGCCTGCTAATGTTGTACTTTTGTTGCAAAAAGGAATAAAGGATAGACCAAATAATTAGAGGCCGGTCAGTCTACTCTCGGGAGTGCACAAATTATTGGAATCAATTCTGAGAGACAGGATAGACTGTCACTTAGAAAAACACTGAGTCATCAAAGCTAGCCGGCATGGATTGGTTAAGGGAAGGTCCTGTCTGATGAACTTTTGAGGAAGTAATGAGCAGGATTGATGAGGTCTACATAAATTTTAGCAAGGCTTTTGACAAGGCCCCATATGGCACCCGTGGGATGTACAGGGCAATGTATATAGAAGGATATAAAATTGACTCCATGGCAGGAAACAAAGGGTAATTGTTGCCGGGTGTTTTTATGATTGGAAGACAGTATCCGCAGGGCTCTGGATTTGGCCCATAGCTCTTTGTGGTATATTTTGATGATTTGAATGTAAATGTAGAGGGGATACTAAAGAAGTTTGCACATGTCACAAACATTGGTGTTATGGTTGATAGTGAGGAGGGAAGCTGTGGGCTGCAGGAAGTTGTCAACCGACTGGTCAGGTGGGCCGAAGAGTGGCAAATGTAATTCAACACGGAGAAGTATGAGGTGATGCATTTGGCGAGACCAAACAAGGCAAACGATTACGCAATACATGGGAGGACACTTAGAGGTGTAGAGGAAGGTCCACAGCACCTGAAGGTAACCGGACAGGTCGATAAGGTGTTAAGGGCTGATGGGATCCTTTCTTTCCCCTCTTTTTTTATTATTTATTGATACACAGCGCTGAAGTACCGGGGCAGCCTTCTGCATGCCTCCGGACAGTATCCAATAGCCTCTGTACCCTTCCAGGATTCTCCGATAAATTCTATTACAGCTTGCCCAACCCTTGACCAAAAATCTGACCCCTGGACGGATATTCTTAAAGAACGGGTTCACTGAGCCGCAACATCTCTTGACTCTCTGGACCCGACCTCGGGATGAATATATGTGAGCCTTTGACTTTATTTATAAAGTCCAGATCCTCATATGCTTTATTAAACAATGCGGACTCTCCTATCACTTTCAAAGTTAAAGGAGCATTATTTGGTGCTTTGGTAAGTTAAAGTGAGGGGTGTGTGGATTGTGTGGGTTAAGTCTGGACTTTGTGGAACCATATCATATAAAACATGAGGTAAAAAATATTCTTTGTTTTCTTTGTCATAAATATGAAGATGGAAATGTATTCCATTCAATATATTCATAGAATCATAGAGTTCCTACAGTGCCATTTGACCCTCCGAAAGAGCAACCTTCCCATGCCCACTTCCCCCGTCCACCTGCCCTATCCCCATAACCTAGTCTGCACATCCCTGGACACTAAGTCAATTTAGTCTGGCGAACCAACCTAACCTGCATATCCACCTAACCTGCATATCCACCTAACCTGCATATCTGTGGACTGTGGGAGGAAACCAGAGCCCCCAAAGGAAACCCACGCAGAACTGGGAGAACATACAAACTCCTTAAAGTCACCCAGGGCCAGAATTGTACCCGGGTAAGCAGCAAACAGTTCCTAAAAGAATCATTTATAATTTAGCTTTAACAAGTAGAGGCCGACATCTTATCAATGCCACGGCACATGTATGGTGCATGATCTCTTGGGATGTGTTCCCTGTGAACTCTGCTCGCTGCTGAGAGCACAGATCATTCAATCACCCATGTAATGACCCAAGGAATTCTTCCCCTCTGGTACTGCAGGATATTAACTACGCTTGTGTGAGCGTAAGAGAATTGTAAAGCAGTTGCCAAACAGAAATTGAGCTCCCATGGTGAAAACAGCTCTGTCGATGTATTTATAGCAGCTCAGCAACGGATCACGAAAGATGCCGGAAATTCGATCGGAGAGAGTTCATGAATTACAACTTCAGTATGTATGGTGCGGGCGATATAATACTGCCTCTTCTAAATACAGAGAGAATTCAGAATAGACAGTGCACAAACAATTACACTTTTACGTTTAATCACAATTCTACATTATATGGTCTAGTATAGATACATTTAAATTATTACATCGGCACATTGTATGGCAACATTGTGACATGTTTGACAATTTATATTTTCTTATTAATGATGAAGGGAGATATACTTTGATTCTTAGACTGGCTGTGTCAAGTGTGAGAGCAACAGAAGCTTTGGTGAATCACTGAGGGGACTGTTCACTGTTAACCTTACATTAAGAATTCAGGAGGTACTTGGGGCTAAAAGGAGTCATCACATTGGGACAAACAAAAGAGAAGAGTCAGCAAAAAGTAACATTAAACCAACATCCTTCAGAGGAACGTAAATGTTACATAAAGTAACCTTTTTTTTAAAGTCCCTTAATGCCTGCTGGATATATTTTTCTGGATAATATGGAATGCACAGGCCTTCAATCATTCAAATATTACACCAATAGTAACATTGCTGATAGCGGGCAATAACCACCTGTGGAGTGGGAATTGAGTCAGACTGCTGCTCTGCAGTTCTCAGTTGGAAGTCCAGGTGATCCTATCTCGCCCAAGATTCCAACTCCGGCCGGACGGGATCTCTGTAGTATAGTACGCCCCCAGAGCTTAATGTTGAGGGCCACTCAGTCGCAGGGAAGAAAAGCATGTCCTCTTTTTTTTAATGGCACTATCTGTCATAAACCAAGAAGGTTTAAGAGGTCCTGCAAGGATTAAAGATCTTTGGCAGATCAGGGATAAGGTAATTTTGTAAGCTAAGTGTGGAGGAGGATTAGGGAGGTGGTCGGGAGTTAGGTAATTTAGAGGGGGGAGGAGAGGCGCGGGTTGGGAGGAAGAGTAGTGAGTCAGGCCTTAGGCTTGGAGGTCACGAGTCGGGAGGGGGGTCCTTTAAAATATTAGCTAAAATATACTGGAAAATAAAATGATTCATGAAAATTATTGAATTTGTAGAAATATGAGTAAGTTATAAATTGGGCTAATATTTTGGCTGTCTCAAATATTACGAACAATGTACTGCAAGTACTCTTACTGAAAGTAAGAGATATGAGGGTACATTCTACGAGTTTGAAACAATCTCATAACTGAGACCAGACGTGAGGTAGGGAGTTTGAATGTGGGACAAGAGTCGTGGGAACTTTAATTAATTTGGAGTAATTGATGAATGTCTAATTAACCAATCGCCTGTTAAGTGACTGACACTTTCCTGAACAAATCAAGGGAGTCTGAGCTGAGAATGAGAACCACTGAAACTAAGTAAGAGGATAAACCCAGATAAGGATTCCCTTAAGAATGTGATCCATTTGACTGATTAGAGAAAAGAACTTTAGCCGTCGGAGAATGCGTGAAGCATTTGGAAAAATGAAACTTAAAAATTACTTTTAAGGCCTTTTGTTGAAATGACTTTTAATTTGTAAATCTGGAATCACTTTTATCTTGAAGATTTGCTTCACTCTTCGGTGTCTCAAGGACATTTCAAGGCACGCAGGAAAAGTCTTTCGATTTAATTTTGTGTGAATGTAGCAAAATGAGTTCTTAAAGAAATAGGCAATGCTTGTATATCCATTTAAACCAGACTGAGACCTTATTTATGAGCGAGAGATAAGGAGAATCTTACTCCCCTCAGGGAGTATCCTCCAAGTAGTAACCCCCCCTGACATTCCGCCCCCACAAGAGAAACCCCCCTGCTGATACCCGCATAGGTCTTCCACCCCTTCCCCTACACCCCATCTCCACCCCCATCCCTAGACCGAACTCCTGATGTCACCCCACCTGATGTCTCTTCAACGAATGTAAAATTCCACATCCTGTGACTGCTGAAGCCAATCTGACATGACTGTTTGAAAACCAGGGGCGGGATTCTCCGACCCCCCGCCAGGTCGGAGAATCGCCGGGGGGGGGGGGTGTGAATCCCGCCCCCGCCGGTCCCTGAATACTCCAGCACCGAATATTTGGGGGGGCGGGAATCGCGCCATGCCGGTCGGTGGCCCCCCACCCCCCCCGGCGATTCTCCGGCCCACGATGGGCCGAACTCCCACTGCTGTCATGCCAGTCCCGCCGGTGTGAATCAAACCGCCTCCCTTACCGGCAGGACTGGCGACGCAGGCGGGCTCCGGGATCCTGGGGGGGCACGAGGCGATCTGGCCCCGGGGGGTGACCCACGGTGGCCTGGCCTGCGATCGGGGCCCACCGATCCGCGGGCGGGCCTGTGACATGGGGGCACTCTTTTCCTTCCGCCTCGGCCACAGCCTCTGCGATGACCGATGTGGAAGTCACCCCCCCGCGCATGCGCGGGTATGACGTCAGCAGCCGCTGACGCTCCCGTGCATGCGCAGATGTACGCCGACCGGTGGAGTCCCTTCGGCCCCGACTGGGGTGGCATCAAAGGCCTTTCCCGCCGGCTGGCGGCGCGCCAACCACTCCGGCGTGGGCCTAGCCCCTCAAGGTGAGGGTTTGGCCCCTAAAGGTGCGGAGAAATCCGCACCTTTGGGGCGGCCCGATGCCGGAGTGGTTCACGCCACTCCATCCTGCTGGGACCCCCCGCCCCGCCGGGTAGTGGAGAATCCCGGCCCAGATGTTCCTGCCAGGAAAATAGCCTAATAGTAATTAATAGACCCCCCTCTATAATTGTTGAATCCAACAGGGGGTTTAGGGTGTATGCTATAGTTAGAAGTGGTTTTAATTCTTCTAAATTTTTCTGGGTTACTGTATATGTAAGACAGTCAGTACCATCTTAAGTCTGTAAATTAAATCACATTTTTGAATGGTTCCTGGTGCAGAGCAACTTCCAATGGAAAATTGAACTTCCCGGACAATTGCCATATAGCCCTTAACTGGCAACATCTGGCAGGTACATTACCCTGGAGCTCGGAATGTACAGCTTCAGTTAAGGAGAGATATCAAACAGTGATCCACCTTTCCTTCTCCTTTCTGACTATTCCAGTGCTCTCCTGACTGGTGGAGGCCGTGGCAGAGGCGGAAGGGAAAGTGTGCCCCCACGGCACAGGCCCGCCCGCGGATCGGTGGGCCCCGATCGCAGGCCAGGCCACCGTGGGGGCACCCCCCCGGGGTCAGATTGCCCCGCGCCCCCCCCCCCAGAACCCCGGAGCCTGCCCACGCTGCCTGGTCCCGCCGGTAAATACCAGCTTTGATTTACGCCGGCGGGACAGGCAATTTCTGGGCGGGACTTCGGCCCATCCGGGCCGGAGAATTGAGCGGGGGGTCCCGCCAACCGGCGCGGCCCGATTCCCGCCCCGCCCAATCTCCTGTACCGGAGACTTCGACGGGGGCGGGGGCGGGATTCACGGTGACCAACGGCCATTCTCCGACCCGGCGGGGGGTCGGAGAATGACGCCCCTTATGTGAAGCATTTGAGGATGTTACGGGAAGATGTAACAAGCGTGTTATAAAAATATAAGTTCTCTCTCACCTATATTTGGTGTGTGAGTTGATAAATTATTTAGTTTTCTTTTATGGGATGCAGGCGTCACTGGTTATACCAGCATTTATTGCTCATCCCTAATTGCCCTTGAGAAGGTGATGGTGAACTGCCTCCTTGAACCACTGTAGTCCATGTTGTGTAGGTATATCTACAGTGCTAATAGGGAGGAAGTACCAGGATTTTGACCCAGCGCCATTAAAGGATTGACTATATATTTCCAAGTCAGGATGGTGTGTCACACTGCTGTGACATAAGAGATTTTTTTTAAATCGAAATGTGTATTGTACATTAACAGGGAACCAGTATTGTAGTAGTTAGCATCAAGGGCGCTTACCATTCAATCTCCTGACCACACTTCAGAAAATCTGACCATAAGACACTGCTCCTTCTCCTGGCACACAAGCAGGAAATTAAGTGGGAGAATCCGGTTGAGAAGGTCATGCAATGCTGGCCCGAGACAACAGAAGAGCTCCTACATGACTGCTTGGAGTCAGTGGACTGATCCATATTGGGAAAGCGGGTAGCATAATCAAAGGCTCCTCCAACCCCAGTTATTCCCTCTTCCAACCTCTTCCATCGGGTAGGAGATATAAAAGTTTGAGAACACACACTAACAGGTTCAAAAACAGCTTCTTCCCAGCTGTTACCAGACTCCTGAATGACCCTCTTTGGACTGAACTGATCTCTTCACACATCTTCTCTATTGAGCAGTACTACACTCCGTATGCTCACCTGATGCCTGGTCTATGTATTTACATTGTGTATTTATGTATGTCCTATGTTTTTTTATATATGAAACGATCTGTCTGAATTGTACGCAGAACAATACATTTCACTGTACTTCGGTACATAGAACATAGAACATTACAGCGCAGTACAGGCCCTTCGGCCCTCGATGTTGCGCCGACCTGTGAAACCACTCTAAAACCCATCTACACTATTCCATTATCGTCCACGTGTCACAAATCAAATCAAATTAAACCTTCGCAAACTAGACCAGTAACTAAATTAGAGAATTAGGTGAACAAGCTGTGGCTTTTGTTCATCTGTTTTGAAAATGTTTATAAATTTTGTAGATTTATCAATATTTTACAAATACAAAAATTTGAATTTTGGTTTTCATTTGTAAATGTCAATCCTGCTTTAGGAAGGGCAGGCAGAAAGAGTTACTGAATATTTATTTTGTTGAATGATTCCTGACAATCCAATTATGTGTTTGAATATTCCATTGACTCGGCAATTGCTATCAATTATAACAAAGGTTTCTCTCCGTCACAATGATAACTGAGCCATGGTGGACAGGACCATAAAGGATGTGTGTTCTATATTTTTCATTTAAGGGGCAATTTAGCATGGTCAATCCATCTATTCTACACATCTTTGGGTTTGGTGAGACCCACGCAGACACTGGGGGAATGTGCAAACTGCACGTGAACAGTGACCCGGGGCCGGGATCGAACAGGGGTCTTTGGTGCCATGAAGCAGCAGTGCTAACCACTGCACCACTGTGCCGTCCATGTATGCTCTATTTCAAACACTTCTACTCTCACCCCTTCTCCTCCTTCCCAGAACCACTATCAGGTTTTTCTTGTCCTCACCTTCCACCCCACCAACTTCTGCATTTAATGGATCACCCATTGTCATGTCTGCCTCTCCAGTGCGATGGGACCATCAAACACGTCTTTCCCTCCCCTCCCATTTCAGCATTCCAAAGGGATTGTTCACTTCGTGAGACCCCGTCCACTCCTCAATGAGGATTCAGTCCCCTGCCTGTATGTGTCCCAGCCCCACGGCCCTTTGAACACCCTGGTTATTAATCCTGTTTCCCCTTCCACAGGCGCTGCCAGATCTCCTGAGTATTTCCAGCATTTTCTGTTGATATTTCAAAAATGTTGTAGTGGAATGAGTTAGATTGGAATGGCCACAAGATGTGGATTTTCAGGATGTGGGTATTGCTGACAAAGCTGTCATTTATTGCCCATCCCTAGTTGACAGTGACAGTAGTGAATTCTTCAATGGCAGCATTCTGAGACAGCGGAGTGGCTTTTCGGCCACCAAAGAGGGGAGCTGAGAGTCAACCAGGTTGAAATGTACGCGATTGGAGTCTGATCGAAGCCTGTTGGGTAAGATCAGGTTTGCTCCTCATTAGTGAAACAGGTAGGACAGGAGTTTCCGGCACTTTCTGCTGGCAGGATCTTCCGGTCCTGTCAAAGGTGACCCCCATGACAGGTTATCCAGCAGTGGGGAGTCCATAAAACACCGTAGACATTCTTCATGACATTCTGACAGTTTCCAGATTAGTTTTACTGATGCTTATTTGTTAGTTTCCATGTAATTAAAGCAACTTCAAATGCTGCTTATTGTGGAATTTGAATTCAACTTCTCTGCTTCTTTACAGCCTACGTTCCTGGTTTACTCGTTCACTAATTATTCATATAACATCTTAATAGAGAGACAGTTATCTAGTGGTTACTGGTTAGTAACTACTAACTATGGCCAGTATTTTCCACTTTTTTCCCAAGTGCTGGTTCAGATGAGAAAAGTGGTGCACAGTGCACACACTGCACAGCAGGTTTCTCTCACCATATCTTCCGGCACTTAGGGGAAAAATTGCCGGAGGTGTGTCCCACACAGGGGCTCTGCCAGTGTACTACCCAGGCATGTTGCCCCCCCTCCCCTCCCCTTCGCCGGGGGCTGTACATACCTGTGCACCACTGGCGTGATCTCTTCGCCAGGTTCAGGATGCTCCAGCCCTGTTGTAAACCTCACCGACGTGACATCACGTCGGCGACGGCTAAAATTCCATTGTGGGGGGAAACGATACAATGGGGAACCCACTGGCATTATGGTAGCACAGTGGTTAGCACTGTGGCTTCACAGCACCAGGGACCCGGGTGCAATTCCCGGCTTGGGGCACTGTCTGTGCAGAGTCTGCACGTTCTCCCCGTGTCTGCGTGGGTTTCCTGCGTGGACTCCGGTTTCCTCCCACAAGTCCTGAAAGACGTGCTTGTTCTGTAATTTGGATATTCTGAATTCTCCCTCAGTATACCCGAACAGGTGCCAGAATGTGGCGACTAGGGGATTTTCACAGTAACTTCATTGGAAGTCTACTTGTGACACAAATAAAGATTATTATTATAATGAGATTTAAATGAGGCTCCTGACCTTCCTGGGCTGGAACCTCATCACGGCAATACCAAGATGTTTGAATATTATGTCATGGTCCCGCCAGCCAGATTCTCGCTTTTGGCCATTCGCGGGATTTTGAGCCCACGTTACCATGGGCCCAATATCTCGGCCTATCTCTCTATTAAGGTGCTACATAAATTTCGTTCATAA
Organism: Scyliorhinus torazame; assembly: GCF_047496885.1. Taxonomy (NCBI): domain Eukaryota; kingdom Metazoa; phylum Chordata; class Chondrichthyes; order Carcharhiniformes; family Scyliorhinidae; genus Scyliorhinus; species Scyliorhinus torazame. The sequence goes on from NC_092710.1 coordinate 99,180,438, forward strand.
CTTCCTCATACAATGTGATGATACTGAATCATGTACCAACTCAACTATCCAACTGCTTGTTTTATTCAGGGACTTGCACAATTCTCTGTATATTTACTGTTTTGAGCAGTAATAACATAAATCAATTTATATTTCTCATGGTTAAAGGTTATTGAACCTTTTCGAAGTACCTGGATAATGCTGAGCTCCCTGGGGAGAACTGTGCTCACACTGAGCACAGGTCGGAGATAATACTGTGCAGATTTCTAGTCTACATATTAAAAAAAGGATCCAAAGACAGCTGAGAATGTGCAAAATACGCTTACAAGGATGATGCCAGTACCGCGAGGGTACGTTTGTTTGGGAAAAACTGAACCAACTGGGGCACTTTTCTTCAGAATATTGCAGACATAGACAGTGTTCTACTTATGAGGAGACTAAAATCAGGGCCATTGAATAAAAAAAGGCCACTAATAAATCCAATCGGAAATTCATGAGAAATTTCTGTGCTCAGAGAGTGGTGCAAATGTGGCACTCGCTAACACAGTGGGCAGTTGAGGTTAAAAGCATAGATGTATTAATGGGGAATCTAGTTAAACACATGAGGGAGAAAGGAATAGAAGGTGGTGGGGTTGGATGAAGAGGACTGTGAGGAGAGACTGGCATATGAGGAGAGACTAAGTCAGTTAGGATTATATTCATTGGAGTTTAGAAGAGTGAGAGGGGATCTCATAGAAACTTATAAAATTCCAACAGGATTAGATGGGGTAGATTCGGAAAGAATGTTCCCAAAGTTGGGGGAGTCCAGAACTAGGGGGCATAGTTTGAGGATAAGGGGTAAACCTTTTTAGGACTGAGGTGAGGAGAAATTTCTTCACCCAGAGAGTGGTGAATCTGTGGACTTTGCTACCATAGAAAGTAGTTGAGGCCAAAACGTTGTGTAATTTCAGGAAGGAATTAGATATAGCTCTTGGGGCTAAAGGGATCAAGGGATATGGGGGGAAGGGGATATCAGGGTATTGAACTTGATGATCAGCCATGATCATAATGGGAAGTCTTACAACACCAGGATAAAGTCCAACAGGTTTGTTGTAAGACTTCTTACTGTGCTCACCCCAGTCCAACGCGGGCATCTCCACATCATGATCATAATGAATGGAGGAGCAGGCTCAAAGGGCAGAATGTCCTCCTCCTGCTTCTATTTTCTATGTGTTGAGTATAAATGCCGGCAAAGATATGGTGAGCTGAATGCCCTGTCTGAAACTGTAATTAATCTGTAATACGATTTAACACTGCAGCCCTGATTCTCTCTCCCATGCTCCAAGTTAGGGGGAGTTCCCATTTAGCAATGGACAGTCCAAATACCTTTTTGTTATTGCAATTATTTCATCACTATTTTAATGAATCTGCCAAATATGCCGCCTAAAAAGAGCATTTATCCCTGTGTGTGCTAAAAATATATAGATTTTCAATAAATGCTTCCTCCAAGTTGACACTCATGGGAAAACTACATTTATTGTTCATATTGATTTAGTTTATGTGCTAATATGGTTTATGTAAAGTTCATTAAAGAATTATAATCATTTCTGTCAGAACTCAGTCAAAATATAATTTCTTTACACTAATCTAGGCCCACAGATGTTATTGGTTAAATATCTGAGGTACCCTCAATAATGATGCTTAGAGATTAAACTGTAAAGAAGGCTTTATTAGGCTAATAACAATGCTACAGATTTGGACGAGAGCTGACTGCTATACAGACCATGAGGCAGGCCTTTATGTGTGGCTCCCAGATGGGCGGAGCCAGAGGCGGAGTCCCCAGGGTTCCAAGCCTGGTCTTAAAGGGGACATCACCTTACATGATGATAAGGCAGTAACCGTTCATCACAATATCAAAGGAAGCGAAAGGATTAAAATAAAACCACTGCAGTCAGCGAGTACTCATGCAGACATGGGCCTGAACTTTCTACTCCTCCCCTCTCCCAGATGGTTTTTAGGCAGGGCGGAGTGTGAAATGGAAGGGACAGGATTCCTCCGGGTTTCCGCCCGCCCCAACCTCACAGGGATTTTAGGTTGGGGCAGGCCAGGCCTTGGACGGCAAGGCCAGGCCTTGGACGGCAAGCCCGTCCTTGCCCCAACTGAGGCCCTTAAGTGGCTGGCGGACAATTGAAGCTCCATGGCGGGAAGTCCAAAATACGTTCTAGTGAGATCTGGGCAAGTATGAGGAGTAAACACCTCCATCAGAAGCCCCCATCTGGTTGGGGTCATCCCCATGAAGGCCCAGTGACCTCCAGCTACTGCTCCCTCTCTCGTCACCTCCGCTCCCCGCTCTGGGACCCCTGACACTTACCTATTCCTCCAGTTCCTGCACTTGAGCAGGAATGTGGAACTTTGTGGAAGCTGGTGGGAAGCCACGTCATATATCCCAACCTCATTAAATATGCATCTCAGGTTTAGCGCCGTATTCTGCGATGGGGTGGGCATGATGGCATGAGTCTTGCTGTTATATTGAGGTGCCATATTGAAAAGACGGCCAACATCACAGGTACACCGTTGAAGAAAGAAGATGGACCTCGTGAAAAAGAAGATGGATCTCCAGGAATGCTCAAGAGGCTGGAAGATGGACCTCCTCGATGTAACGGAATCTGAAAGATACACCTGTGAATGCTCCCCTACCCACTTGCTGTGATGTTCCAGGGTCCAGGGCTCCTGGTGGCCTCCATCCCAAATGTCCGGAAGCAGCTCCAGGCATTACAACCACAGAATAGAATTATAGCATTCCTACAGTGCAGAAAGAGACCATTCAGCCCATCAAGTTTTGCACCGACCCTCAAAGAGCGCCCTACAATAGACTGCATCCATGTGGCTCTCCGTGCTCCATGGCACCAGGGTGTTCCCTTCATCAACAGGAAGGGGACCCTTTCCCTAAATTTGCAACTGGTCTGCAACCACCAGATTCAAGAAATGCATGTGTGTGCCCATTCCCCAGGGAGCATACATGATAGCTTCATCCTTGGCCAGTCCCACACTCCTGGACGTTCGAGGGACACACCAAGCTAAAGGGATAACTCCTTGGGGCAAGGTCATGGCTGATGGCGCCAGTGTGAAGATGACAGACTGCAGCGGACAACCAACGTAACGAGGCACACAATGCGACTTGCTCAGTCACCGAGCACTCCATCGGACTTCTGTTAAACTAGACTCAGAATTTAACCTCAAAGAGCTGTCCACATAATATTTAATATTACTCATTCAAGACAAGAGTGTCCTTTGTTGATCAGTTAATAAAAATTATCGCATCATAATTTTTTTAAGCAATTCATGCATTAATTAAGAGGGCTGGGGTGGGGGCATGGACTATGTATCAGTTCAGGGTAAAGTTAAATGTGACTTATTTTATACAGCCGGGTATAGGTTTGTCAACAGAGTTCCAACTGTTGGAAGGATCTGTTCAGCAGGTCTCACTTACGAGGGGTGTAAAGTTGAATGCTCGTGTTTATTGGTAGCACATAACTGCATACATATGTAAAATGTGCAATGCCAGAACTAACTTCATGTCGACCTCGCTTGAGTCTCTCTATATAATTCTGTCTCCTGCCATGTGTCTCTCTATATCCTACTGTTGGCGGTATTGTGTTCCAGTCCCACATTAACCCTTGCTAGGCTGATCACCCTTATACTACACCAACAAAGACTAAACTCAACCATCATCCGCAGATGTTCCAGTGTCCAGGCTTATCAATTTAATTTGTGTGTAAATCATTTTGACAGCGAATGAACAAAAGCCTACACAGAAAAATGCCCTTGCATTTGAGTTGGGTCGCAGAAAGCTGGCAAGGACATGATGGGCAGAATGGTCTCTTTCTATATTGTAGCCATTCAATGGTGAACTTCAAGCAGGAAGTGTCAGTCTTACACACTGGCTGTTAAAGGATCTCTTTCAGCCCACCTAACGCAAGTAAGAAAAACGTAACCGCACAGTCCTCTCGGCAGCTGAGGTCTCTACACTACAATCATGCAAGACTGATTTTTCCCAGCTACCGACAGGACAATGATGGCTTATGCTGAGGCATTGTAGCCTGACACATGTTAAGTGTGTTTCTGGTGGAAACAAAAGACTGGATTAATCTCAGTCCTCAAACTCAGCAGCTGAATGTGCTGTTGCATTGTTGTGTTGCAATAATAAAGCGGAGATCCTGCAGTAATTTTTCAAATAAAATAGCAAAGGTCTCCCACAGGTTTGTAACCTGTGGGGCAACATGACAAAATGAACAATTAGAAGGCCCACACGTTGGATCCCCGCTAAATTCATCAGAACTAGGTCCTGAAATCATTGCAAGCTCCCAGGTCCACGCTGGCGAACTTTGTTTTAACTAGTTCAAACTTGCACAATGACACAAACTTAAGGGTTGCAAGAAGCAAGAGTCAGGGAATTCGGCTCATGAGTGCCTGGTGTATCGGGGCTGTGGATCCCATTTTGTCTTCAAAATGGTGTCCCCCACTATTCACACAAAGTTCTGGTGGTAACCGGGTTGGACGCTATTCCCGCGAGAGGATTAATGCGAGCACAGCGTGTGCTCACCGGAATTATGCAGAGGAGGCAGATTGAGACATTAATCAGCATTAATGCCCGTTTAACACCAATGCTGCCATTTTCCACCTCAGTGTTCTAGCTAATGCTTCGCTTGACCTCACACAGCTGAACATACATTGAGCAGCAATAAAGGTTCACCCCCCACTACCCACCACCAGCGATATTTCAACAGGTCGGCAACTAGTTTCAGAACCGTTTCTGATTGATTTCTGTTCATTGTTGCTGAGTTTGGAGACGCGTTCGATGATTTCTGGAGCTGGTTGAAGTTGCTGAAGTCCACACCGAGTGGGTGGGGTAGGTGCAAAACTTTGGAATAAAAACAGAAAATGCCAGAAATATTCAACAGGTCTGGCAGCGTCTGTGGAAATGAACAGAGTCAACGTTTCAAGTCGATGATGAGAAAGAGTTCATGAATCACCTTGTCATAAAATGGCCTCGATGAGAGGTTGATCATAGTTCGAGTGACTATTTTATTGGCCAGGATTTTCCGGCCAATGATCCAGGGCTTTGGTGAGACCACATCTGGAACATTGTGTGCTGTTTTGGTTCACTTATCTGAGGAAGAATGTTCTTGCTATAGAGGGAGTGCAACAAAGGTTTACAGACTGATTCCTGGGCTGGTGGGACTGACTTATAAGGAGAGATCATATTCACTGGAGCTAAAACGATTGAGGGGGGCATTTCATAGAAACCTATGAAATTCAAACAGGACTAGACTGCGTAGATGCAGGAAGGATGTTCCCGATTGTGGGGGAGACCAGAACCAGGGATCATAGTCTAAGGATTTAGGGTAAGCCATTTAGGACTGAGATGAGGAGAATTTTTTTCACCAAGAGAGTGGTGAGCATGTGGAATTCTCTATCACAAAAAGTAGTTAAGCTGTATGTTTTCAAGAAGGAGTTATATATAGCTCTTGGGGTTAAAGGATCAAAGCATATTGGGGGGGGCGGGGGGGGGGGAACAGGTTACAATGCTAGGTGTTCAGCCATGATCATAATGAATAGCAGAACAGGTCTGAAGGGCAAAAACTACTCCAACTTCTATTTTCTATGTTCCTCTGGCCGGGGATGTGTTGGTGTAGTGGTATTCCATAGAATCCCTACAGTGCAGAAGGTGACCATTAATCCTATCAAATTTGCACCAACCTTCCAAAAGGGCACCCACTCGCCCACCCACTCCACCCTATCACCATAATCTAAATTGCACATGGCCAATCTACCTAACCCACATGGCTTTGGACAGTGGGAGTAAACCGGAGCACCCGGAGGAAACCCACACAGACACGGGGAGAATTTGCAAATTCCACGTAAACAGTCATCCAAGGCTGGAATTGAATCCGGGTCCCTGGTGCTGAGAGGCAGCAGTGCTAACCACTGTGCCGCTGGACGAGTAATCCAGAGAGCCAGGGTAATGCTTTGGTGACCTGGGCTTAAATCCCATTATGGCAGATGGTGAAATTTGAATTCAATGAAAATCTGGAATTTAAAGTCGAATGATAACCATGAAAGCATTATTGTTACCTTTTTGAGAATGTAAAATTCCGAATGGGTAAGGGGGGATATGTATGTATTACGTTTGGATTTTGAAAGGCAATATAGAAGGTGTTAATGTACAGAAACAGAGAGGAGGAATAAATGGGACATTTTCAGGTTAGCATTTGAAGTACTGATCAGTACTTAGGCCTCAACTATTTATCAGTCTATGTTGAGAAGTTGGATGTGGGCACTGAGTGTAACATATCCAAGTTTGCTGCTGATACAGGCAGCTGAGAAAATGAGAAGGACGCAAAGAGGGTGAGAAGGGTTGTAAATAGTTTCAGCTCATGAACAAGAGCATAGCAGATGGAATACAATGGGGGGGGGGGGCGATTTTCCCACCCCCCCCGGTTTTGGTGGGCGGAAAGCCGATGGGAGCCATGTCCATGCGGGGAGGGGCTTCCGTTGGGGAGGTTCAGGCTGGGGTGGGTTTGGGGTTCCCAGGAGGGGGAGGAGTGTCCATGGCAGGAGGAGGAGGATGCTTTCATTTCCATGGGGGGATCTTTTTTTTTTGTCAGATCATAGAATCATAGAATTTACAGTGCAGAAGGAGACCATTTGGCCCATGGAGTCTGCACCAGTCCTTGGAAAGAACACGTTACTTAAGCCGACGCCTCCCTCCACCCTAGCCCAGTAACCCCTCCTAACCTTTGGGACACAAAGGGCAATTTTGCATGGCCAATCCACCTAACCTGTACATCTTTGAACTGTGGAAGGAAACCGGAGCACCCGGAGGAAACCCATGCAGACACGGGGAGAACGTGCAAACTCCACACAGCTCAGGGCACCAGTTAAAAAGGATCTGTCAGGGGTCGAGGTTGTCGATGGGGTGGGCTTATTCTCAGCCTGCCCCTCCAGCATGACAGTGTGTGAGCCGCCCCTTCAAATTATTTTTCAAGGTGCTTGGGAATTTGACGGGAAAAGCTGGCTCTGCAGTTGGTGGACTGCCCTCCACGTTTCCTGCCCGAGACAACCATTTGGGGAAAAAAAGTAATAAAATTCCCCCCTTGGTGGAAAATTGTTTGGTTATCCATTTAGGTCAGAAAAATAAAATAGCAGAATATGTTTTGAATGAGTGAGAGACTGGGAAATGTTTACATTTAGAGGCACCTGGGTGTCCTTGTACATGAATCACAAAGTCAGCATGCAGGTATAGAAAGCAATAAGGGAGGTGAATATATGTTAGCCGGCAACTGGAGTAACGTGTATAATTTTGGTCTCCTTTCTAAAGGACGTGAATGCCCTGAGGGAGTAAAACATCGATTCACTAGACTGGTTCATTGGATGGGAGTGTTGTCCTATAAAGTCAGATTGAGTAGATTAGGTCTATAGTCCATGCAGTTTAGAACATTGAGACATGATCTTATTGAAATATAAAATTCTCAAGGGTTTTGATTTCGTAGATGCCGATACAATCTTTAATCTGGCTGGCTGGGGGCGTTCAGAACACACAATCACAGTTTCAGGACACCGAGTCAGCCAGTTGGGATTAAGACGAGGAGAAATGTTGTCTTTCAGAAGGACTTCATTCAGAAGAAGTTTGGAATGCCCTATTGCTGAGCATATTTGAGACAGCGATTGGTAAATTTTTGAGTATTAAGAAGATTAAGTCCACTGTGTCAGCTGTATTTTAGCTACCAGGGCATGCCAGAGGGTGACTACTGAGTGGCAAGGCCATTGATTACATAGGTGCTGACTCTATTGTACAACCCATGGATAAATAAGCAGCGGACATGCAAACAATGAAAGCCAGACTGTGAATCGATGAAAATGAGCAGACCACCAGGGTGCTTAAACAATGACTTTCACTGGGGGAGGCTGCAGCTAGCCTTGCGGGAAGACCTACCTCGAGCAGCCCTGGGCCTAGACAGCCCAGCTTTGGAATGCACCATTTTAGCATGGGTGGCAGCAATCTGGGCTGGCTGATTTCAGTGCATGTCATGATGCTCATTAGACTATGGATGTTCTCTTTGTGCCAACATTTAGACTGTCTTCTGCGAAACCTTAGCTCCATAATTACTCTGACTGCTGCTTCTGCTATTGGTTGGGGTCAGTTGAACCGGAAAAAAATTTTATTTCTCGGTCCTTTACAGGCTCGATTTGTTCACTTGCAGATATAAATTTAGTCTGCAAACTATGGCACAGCAATTGCATAAATTAGTTTCACCTGCAGCCCATTTCACATGGAAAGGCAAAGAGTTAATTTGACAGAGATCAGTGTTTGAGTATATCTGAGCGTTTTGTCTTGCATTGATCAGGACAAATTCGCAAGACAGATAAATGGAGTTCAGATACATAATTGGATGGCAGAAGGGGCTGAGTGGCTTCTCTTGTTCCTACACTCCTTCCTGTGTTCCACCTCAAGAGGTTACTGGACTGCAGTGTCCTATGTGAACTGTATGCGTCAGTTTGGGTAGCACAAGTGGATAGCACTGTGGCTTCACAGCGCCAGGATCCCAGGTTCAATTCCCCACTGGGTCACTGTCTGTGCGGAGTCTGCACGTTCTCCCAGTGTGTGCGTGGGTTTCCTCCGGGTGCTCCGGTTTCCTCCCACAGTCCAAAGATATGCAGGTGAGGTGGATTGGCCATGCTACATTGCCCTTAGTGCCCAAAAAGGTTGGGAGGGGTTATTGGGTTACGGGGATTGGGTGGAAGTGAGGGTTTAAGTTGGTCAGTGCAGACTCAATGGGCCGAATGGCCTCCTTCTGCATTGTATGTTCTATGTTCTAGGACAGAACAGAAGTAAATTCAGAAAACAGACACAGCAGTTATACTTTTATTTTAAATAAGCTTCATGCTGTCCCTGTTTTCAATTCATGTTATTTCTTATGGGAACAAGACAGTGTAAAAGGAATTGCTATGGTTCCCATGATCTTTTTCTGATCCACTCTTTGTGGTCGAGGAGCACTGTACATAAATTTCAGTTATGTTGAAATGCCGGTGGATTATGTGTGACAGTAGCATTATGCAAAATCTTCCAAGATGTTGTGATGAACAACTGGAAGTTGTCTCAGCTTACATTTTTGCCCGGGGACTAATTTTGACTTAAATAAATTAATCCGTCTGAAGTGTGAATTTATTGTTAATTATTCACACTGTAAAATGTGGATTATGGTCCATGAGGCAGACATTAAGATGTAGACATCTGCTGTGGAATTTTGTTACATGGAGCGGCAGGGTGGCTCAGTGTTTAACACTGCTGCCTCACAGCAGCAGGGATCCAGGTTCGATTCCCATCTTGGGTTGCAAGTTTGCACTTCCTCCCTGTGTCATAGAATCATAGAATCATAGAATTTACAGTGCAGAAGGAGGCCATTCGGCCCATCGAGTCTGCACCGGCTCTTAGAAAGAGCACCCTACCCAAGGTCAATACCTCCACCCTATCCCCATAACCCAGTAACCCCACCCAACATTAAGGGCAATTTTGGACACTAAGGGCAATTTATCATGGCCAATCCACCTAACCTGCACATCTTTGGACTGTGGGAGGAAACCGGAGCACCCGGAGGAAACCCACGCACACACGGGGAGGATGTGCAGACTCCGCACAGACAGTGACCCAAGCCGGAATCGACCCTGGGACCCTGGAGCTGTGAAGCAATTGTGCTATCCACAATGCTACCGTGCTGCCGCGTGGGTTTCTCTGGGTGGGCCGAATGGCCTCTTTCTGTACTTTAAGGATTCTATGTAGTAGCTTGGGACGACAATAACATCTTAAATATAGAAAAGTCATCCCAGAGGCACAACCAGATAAAAGCGAGTGCCAATTGAAAGGCGATATTGGGGAGGATGACCAAAATAAGTGAGTTTTAACAATGGCCTTAAAGGGATAGAGGGATGCAGACGGAGAATGGGCTTTATGGAGGGAAGTTCAGAGTGTGGGACCCAGATGAGTGAAGATCTGCAATGATATGTTAGTGTTCCAAAACTCAATGCTCCTGAATGTAAGCTCAAGTGCAGTGCTGAGCAAGTGCAAACTCATACTGAGATTCCATTAACAGATTAGGTAAACGTTCAGCACAGACAGCAAACGTACATTAGAATCAAATTACAATTTTATATAGAATGCCTAAAATATAGTAAGTTGCTGGGATTCAATGGACGGAGTATAAATCAAAAGGGGAGGTATTGTTTCTACGTTAAGTACTGGTCAGTTGGGTGTGGAAGAATGATGCACTGGAAGAGAAGTCTACATTGGAAGGCAAAACTGTGAAAGAGGTAGAGAAGCAGAAAGACTCACGAGTTTAAATATATAAATCTTCAGAATTGGGTTTATTGCAACTGCAAATGGGATATTTTATACATAGAATCATCGAACACAAAATCTAAAGTAATGCTGAACCTATATGATTCACTGCGTCAAGGATAGTGTTCAATTAAAACATTCTATTTTATGAAGACTGTCAAGGCAATAGAGAAAGGGATGAAGAGGTTGACTAAGATGATATGAATGATGAGTGTCTTTGCACGTGATGAAAGAAACTTCAATTCAGAGAATCAGAAAAGCCATTTCAAATTACGAAAGCTTTTAATCAGGAAAAACTATTTGAACTGGTCAGAGAAGTGAACTGTTCACTAGAGGGAAGAAATTTACGATGGCCACTGAAGGGACGAAAGGGGCAGATTTTCAGACATTAATCTACACAGTGGGCTGTTGGCTCAGAGAATAAGCTACTGGAAATAGTAAATCCATGGGGCGAAATTCTACGGAAACGGCGCGATGTCCACCGACCGGCGCCCAAAACGGCGCAAATCAGACGGGCATCGCGCCGCCCCAAAGGTGCGGAACGCTCCGCATCTTTGGGGGCCGAGCCCCAATCTTAAGGGGCTAGGTCGGCGCCGGACGAATTTCCGCCCCGCCAGCTGGCGGAAAAGGCCTTTTGTGCCCCGCCAGCTGGCGCGGAAATGACATCTCCGGGTGGCGCATGCGCGGGAGCGTCAGCGGCCGCTGACCACATTCCCGCGCATGCGCAGTGGAGGGAGTCTCTTCCGCCTCTGCCATGGTGGAGACCGTGGCGAAGGCGGAAGGGAAAGAGTGCCCCCACTGCACAGGCCCGCCCGTGGATCGGTGGGCCCCGATCGCGGGCCAGGCCACCGTGGGGGCACCCCCCGGGGCTAGATCGCCCCGTGACCCCCCCAGGATCCCGGAGCCCGCCCACGCTGCCTTGTCCCGCCGGTAAGGTAGGTGATTTAATTTACGCCGGCGGGACAGGCATTTTAGCGGCGGGACTTGGGCCCATCCAGGCAGGAGAATTCAGCGGGGGGGCCCGCCAACCGGCGCGGCGCGATTCCCGCCCCCGCCGAATATCCGGTGCCAGAGACTTTGGCAACCGGCAGGGGCGGGATTCACGCCAGCCCCCGGCGATTCTCCGACCCGGCGGGGGGTTGGAGAATTTCGCCCATGAACTTTTAAAACTATGTTGGATAATTTGCAAAAGAAAATGAGAGAAAACGTGTGAGGAGTGGGTAATGGAATGGACTAAATGGATAGCATTGGTACAGATGTGATGGGCCAAATGATTTCTGTTGTGCTGTAAAATTCTTCAATTCCATTCATTAATGAATGAAATGATTTCATCACGGCAGTGGAGGTTCAGTAACAAACTACAAATATATCTCTGGATATTTAGAAAAGATTAAAGAAGATGCAATTGTTTTTTTTGTAAAAGGGTAACCAAAATTTGAAAATCCTAGGATTAGGAAGCAGTGGTGAGGTGGTAGTGTCACTGGACTAGTAATCCAGAGGCCCAGTCTAATACTCCGGGGACATGGACTCATGTCCCACCATGGCAGCGGGTAGAATTTAAATATAAAGTTTGTCTTTCAGTAATGGTGACTGTGAAACCATTATTGATTGCTGTTTAAAACCCAGCTGGCTCCCTTAATGCCCTTTCAGGAATTAAACCTGCCTTCCTGGGGTGGTCCCGGCGGATTGGAAATTAACATCTGGATGGAAATTGTCCCATTGGACAGACGCAGCATGTGTTCATAAAGGGCCGGTCGTGCCTAACTAATTTAGTGGAACTTTTTGAGGACATTATCAGTGCCATAGATAACGGGGAGCCAATGGATGTGGTATATCTGGATTTCTAGAAAGCTTTTGACAAAGTGCCACACAAAAGGTTGCTGCATAAGATAAAGATGCATGGCATTAAGGGGAAAGCAGTAGCATGGATAGAGGATTGGTTAATTAATAGAAATCAAAGAGTGGGGATTAATGGGTGTTTCTCAGGTTGGCAATCAGTAACTAGTGGTGTCCCTCAGGGATCAGTGTTGGGCCCACAATTGTTCACAATTTACATAGATGATTTGGAGTTGGGAACCAAGTGCAATGTGTCCACGTTTGCAGACAACACTAAGATGAGTGGTAAAGCAAAAAGTGCAGAAGATACCGGAAGTCTGCAGAGGGATTTGGATAGGTTAAGTGAATGGGCTAGGGTCTGGCAGATGGAATACAATGTTGACACATGTGAGGTTATCCATTTTGGTAGGAATAACAGCAAAAGGGATTATTATTTAAATGATAAAATATTAAGACATGCTGCTGTGCAGAGAGACATGGGTGTGCTAGTGCATGAGTCGCAGAAAGTTGGTTTCCAGGTGCAACAGGTGATTAAGAAGGCAAATGGAGTTTTGTCCTTCATTGCTAGAGGGATGGAGTTTAAGACTAGGGAGGTTATGCTACAATTGTATAAGGTGTTAGTGAGGCCACACCTGGAGTATTGTGTTCAGTTTTGGGCTCCTTACCTGAGAAAGGACGTACTGGTGCTGGAGGGTGTGCGGAGGATTAATCCCAGAGCTGAAGGGGTTGGATTACGAGGAGAGATTGAGTAGACTGGGATTGTACTCGTTGGAATTTAGAAGCATGCGGGGGGATCTAATAGAAACATATACAATTATGAAGGGAATAGATAGGATAGATGCGGGCAGGTTGTTTCCACTGGCGGGTGAAAGCAGAACTAGGGGGCATAGCCTCAAAATAAGGAGAAGTAGATTTAGGACTGAGTTTAGGAGGAATTTCTTCACCCAAAGGGTTGTGAATCTATGGAATTCCTTGCCCAGTGAAGCAGTTGAGGCTCCTTCATTAAATGTTTTTAAGATAAAGATAGATAGTTTTTTGACGAATAAAGGGATTAAGGGACCGGAAAGTGGAGCTGAGTCCACAAAAGATCAGCCATGATCTCATTAAATGGCTGAGCAGGCTCGAGGGGCCAGATTGCCTTCTCCTGCTCCTAGTTCTTATGTTCTTACACTGGCCTGGCCTGCATGTGACTCCTACAATGTGGTTGACCGTGAACTGCCCACCAAAATGGTGTGGCAAGCAATTAGGGATGGGCAAAAAATTCTGGTCTTGCCATGAAAGGTGAATGAAGAATGGAATTGACTCAGTTTATTCAGGTTTTTTTCATTGTAGCAAAAGGAAAATATGCAGGACTGGATTCTCCGGTTCCCCAGCCACGTGTTTCTCGGCCGTGCATGTTCGCTGGCGGCAGGATTCTATCTTCCCGCTGCTTGGCAATGGGATTTTCCATTGAATCCACCCCATGCCACCGAGAAACCCGTGGGCGGGGATGCATTGCCGGTGGGAAAAGTGAATCGCAACAATCTGATAAATCCGGCCAAAATTAATTGGAGGAAAAATTGAAATCAGAAAGAACGTTTTAAACAAGATAAATGGCCTCATGAGGCAGCTAGATATGTATCAGAGTGGTAAGATTATGCTCTGGTTATATGGCGCTCTGCATTCTGCGGCCACACCATATATATTCCTTCCACACAGTTTGCTACTGTACACAAATTGGGCCAATGTTTGATGATCTGGCTTTGAAGACACCTCGTCTAATTCCCACTGATTTACAGAACTGTTAATCCCCCTGCATTTCGCGGCTTGCACAGTTTAACTGGAGTTATAAATTGTGACGTGAAATATATGGGGAATTAGTTACCCTCATTGCTCCTTAATTAGCTGAGCTCGTAGACACTCCTGAGTCCAGTTTAGCAAGAATGCAAGATGCGAAAGGCATGGGAATTAACACTGCAAATCAGCAGAGCTCAGAAGCCTAGTGTCAGCATTCTGATGGACAATACCAGCTGCCAGGCATTGGTCACCTAGCTGTCTCAACAAGTGAGTAAAAAAAAATCAGGTCGCCTCTCACCATAGATTTCACAATCGTTAAAATTAATTAATGTTAAATCCCCTTCATACCTGAATTCCCAGCCAGTAAAGGCCCACATCTAGTGCCTGAATTTGGCAACTATATACTTCCATTTTTTCCATGCCACAGAATTTCATAGTGTTGAATCCGTCACAGCAGCGCGCATGAAACAGCAGGTAGAAAACAATGAGCAAGATTTGTTCGCAATACAATCAAATCTCCACTCCCCAAGGGTCTCTTTCCCTGACCGGCACCAAAGTTAGGGTTTAAATACTATAATAGTAATAAGAACCTTTATTAGTGTCACAAGTCGGCATTAACATTGCAATGAAAATTCCCTAATCGCCACTGTTGCTAACTTTTGGTTGGTTCACTTGGCTCTGTTTTATAACCTTTGCTCTCGAGTCGCCAGGTATCTTTATGATACCGCCACGAGGTTCAAGTTCGAGTAATGACCAATAACTCAATACACCGATTAGTAAGATTCAAATCAAAGCACATTTATTATACACAGTAATCGCTACTCATGCACAAATTCTACGTCTAAGCTACTTCTACGACTAACAGGCCTGTACTTAGCTTCGGACTGGCCCACCAGGTCAGGGGAACAAATGGCCTTTCGTTCGGGTTCTGAGTCTGCGGGATTCGAAGTTGGTACAGATTGATAGCGAGGAGCGCCTATCTCGTAGCAAGCGTTGACTTCAGACTTACGATCTCTCGGCGGCCGTTGAACCGGTCACGGTCAATGTTGGTTCGCGTTGATGGGTGACCCGGTCAAGAAGAACGATTTGAACTTGGGGGCTTAACTTTATAGTCCCCAGGGGCTTCCCGCCTTTCGGGGCGGACCCTGTACCTGGTTCCAGGTGATTGGACTTCGTTCCAATCGCTTGGTTCGATTTCTCCAATACTGGAGCGGTTCCCTGATCGATAGGCGGTCTTGAGGTGTCCGTTAACCTCTTTTGTGTTGGCTCCTGCTGGCGCCGGGGAGTCTGGCTTAGTTTTGTTTGTCCCAAATGTTGCTATTGTTCCCGGGGATTGCTTATTAGTATGTAGATGGTTGCTACATTATTATGCAGATGGCTGCTAGTATAGATGCTGTCTGGGCCTTTGCAGAGTTAAATACACAGCAAACTTGCACCTGCTGGTTTCTGTCTGTGTTGGCTGAGTTTCCCTTCAGCCTTTGCCATTCGCCATTTTAAATCGGGACTTGGCCAACTCAGGTGGCTAGACCACATTTCGGCACCTGTTCAGGTACACAGAGAGAGAATTCAGAATGTCCAATTCACCTAACCTGCACATGTTTCGAGACTTGTAGGAGGAAACCGGAGCACCTGGAGGAAACCCACGCAGACACGTGGAGAACGTGCAGACTCTGCAGAGACAGTGATCCAAGCCAGGAATCGAACCTGGACCCTGGCGCTGTGAAGCAACAGTGCAAACCACTGTGCTACCATGCCACCCAAAGGGCTCCCCTTGTTAAGGGGAACTCTCCCCCCACCCCACTCCCTTACCGGGGAAGTTCATATTCCGTGGAGGTCATGGAGGATCAAATTGACCTTATTCCTTGACCTCCATGGGGGTTATAACACGTAGAGTCCGACTTCCGGTGATGGCATGTAGGAGAGGTCATGTACTAGGTAGCTCCCACCCAGGGCACTTGTTTTTGTCCCTTTTTGCCCGGTTCCCAGGGTATTATGGTTAATAAATTCTACACATATGAAAGTAGGAGCCCATTGTTGAAGAATGTCAAAAAAGACTGGAACTTCGATTTCTGAGGGTGAAAATTCTTTGACTGACTTGCAGGTTTCACGTGACGCCTCATCAGGAAATATGGCGACAGTGGCGGCTAAAGCCACCCTGATCACGGCAGACATGCTAACTGGCGTGCTGGCTATTGAATTTGACAAGAGTTTGTAGATGACGGAGGGTGTGGAGGGCTCGGATCCCACTGCATATTTCCCTGCAGATGTTCGGTGAGATAGTGGGGATGATGGACTGGCGCCCCCTCCAGCCTGAACAGGGCCCAGCTATCACTCCGGCAGAAGCCTCGAGCAAATGAGCCACGAGCAGTTATCTTCAGATTCCATAGCTTCCAGGAAAAGGAGCAGGTCCGCATGTGGGCCAAGGAGAACCATGATTCCTGGTGGGAAGGGAGCCTCTTTAGAATCTATCAAGAAGCCGGAGCAGAGCTTGTGAGGAGGCACGTGGCCTTCAATAAGGCTAAAGCAGAATTGTAGAAGAGCGGAGTTCACTTTGGAGTGGTGCACCCTGCGAGGCTGTGGGATACCTTCAATTCAACGGACTATTACTTTGACACTTCGAAGGAGGCTGAGGCTTTTGTTACAAAGAATGGATTGCGGTCAATTTAATTGGGCTCTGTGGGGACTTTTATGGTTGTTGCGGGGAAGGTGTTTGGGGGGTATTTTGTACTTTATATATATTTGGTGTTATCTTTTTATTCTTGGGCTGGGATGGGAATATTGCATGGTGGGGGATGGGGGTGTTAACTGTTCTGAGGGTATTGTTTATGGCAGTATTTTTGGAAATATATGGCTCCCAGTGGGATTTTGACCTTTGAATTTTGTTTTAATTTTTGCAGCTGAGACGGTAGGGTATTTCTTTCTATTTTTTCTGCCCTGGTTGGGGGCTACCACACTAGCAGTAAATTCTTAGTTAGCAAATGGGAGCGAGGTGGAAGGAAGGGATACTGCCTGTTGGATTTGTTTTTCGTAGTTCAATGAGCCTCACATTTTTGTTTTGTTGGGGTTGGTTATGAGGCGGGTGTTTTTCTTTGGTATATAACCAACATGTACATCTGGTGGGGTCTAGTTCAGAGGAAGGGGAGGGTCAGTTTTATGATGGTGACTATGAGGTTTTCTTTGTTTCACTTTATGGTGGATTTGGAGGCCATCTTAGGTTGGGCCTTGGGCTACATCCTTTGAGCAGGCGATTAATAATCCCTCACGTTGGAAATGGCTGACTCTGGGTTGAGTGGGGGGTGGGAGGTCCCAATTCAGTTGGTTGCCTGGAATGTAAGGGGATTGGGGGTCCAGTAAAAAGGTCAAGAGTTTTCTCTCACGGAAAGAATCTGAGGGCTGAAGTTGTTTTTTTGCAGGAGACTCATTTGCGGGTGAGGGACGAGAGCAGACTGTGGAAGGGATGGGTGTGCCAGCTTTTTCATTCTGACTTTGACTGTAGACCCGGGGAGGGGACGGGGGCATCAACTTTAATCAATAAATGGGTTCATTTTTTGGTGGACAAGGTTGTGGTTCACCCGTACGGTGGGTACGCGATGAGTATGGGGAGTCTTTGACAGATACATTAGTTAATATCTATGCCCCGAATTAGGAAGCTGTTGGCTTCCATTCGGATTTGGATACACACCAACTGATTTTTGGGGGTGATTTAAATTGCATACTTGAGCCGAAGTTGGATCGTTCTAGGTCGAAGTCATTGGCTCCTTCAGGGGTGAATAGCAGGCTGTTAGCGTTTATGGAAAAGATGGAGGAGGGGCAGATCTGTGACAGTTTGTGCACCCGGGGGGTAAAGAATTCTCATTCCTTTCTCAAGTACACAAGGTTTATTCCAGGATCAACTTTTTTCTGGTGGGTAGGCCTCTTCTCTCATGCGAGAAGAGGGCAGAGTATCCGGCCATTGTCATCTCAGATCATCTGGTGGATTTAGATTTGGAGTCGGGCCCCACTCAGCGCCCACCATGGAGGTTAGATGCAGGGTTACTGGCGGATATGGGGTTCTGTCGGTGTACATCTAAGACCATTGATGAGTATGTAGAATTTAATGGGAATGAGTCTGTCTGGGCCCTCCATGTTTTGGAAAGCCTTGAAAGTGGTTATTAGAGAAGAGATCATATTATGTAAGGTGCATCCGGGTAGGGAGGTAGAAGTGGAATGGCAGAGGTTAGAGGATATTTTGGAGGTGCACAGCAGGTGTTGTGGGACCCTACCCCGGAGCCCCTGGCGAGCAGGAAGAAGCAGCAGGCGCAGTTCGACCTGTTGTCCATGGGAAAGGCGGTCGAGGGAGGTATTTTCTGAGTATGGGGAGAAGACCAGCTATCTGTTAGCTCATCAACTGAGGTGGCAAGCGGCTTCCAGAGTGATTGTTCAAGTTAGGGACTAGAGTTTTTTGGCTTTCACTCCAGATAAAGTTAATGCTGCTTTTTCAGGCTTTTTTCAAGAATTTTTATAGATCAGAGGTTGGATGTATTGACATTTTTAATTGCGTTGGAGTTTCCAGTGGCGGGGGACGAGAGGCGGGAGGAGTTGGAGGCCCCGTTAGGCCCTGAGGAGATTTTGATGGGTATTGGGCGGATGCAAATAGGTAAATAGGTAAAACTCCGGGCCTGGTGGGTTTCCTGTGAAATTGGACCAGATGTTTGCAGATCAGTTGGTCCCATTTCTGGTAGATATGTTTAATGATTCTTTGTCTCTGGGATCCCTGCCAGCTACACTCTCGCAGCCTTCTATTTCTCTTCTGTTGAAGAAGGATAAGGATAAGGACCCCACGGAGTGTGGATCATACCAGCCTATTTCACTGCTAAATGTGGATACCAAGATATTGGCTAAGGTGTTGGTGATAAGGTTGGAGCTCTGTCTCCCTGAGGTGATTGCAAAGGATCAGACAGGCTTTGTTATGGGCCAGCAAATGTCGGCCAATATTCAGAGGCTGTTGAATGTTGTAATTTCCCCATCTGTTAGCCCCCTGCCAGAGGTGAGTGTGGTCTTTGGATACCGAGAAATCATTCAATAGGGTGGAGTGGAGATACTGGAGAGGTTCAGTCTAGGGCCACAATTGATTTTGTGGGTATTGTTCTATTATTATTTTGTAATATAAGTATTACTCTTTTTGTCTTGCCGAGTACTGTTGAATTCTGATGAGAAATAGTCGAAGTCTTCCAGGTGATGGCAAAATGTTTATTGAGTAATATATAATAAACTTGGGATTTCATTCACTTCAGTACTAAACTAGTAAAACAAATAAGTAAGTTTATATTAAATTAACAATTATTGTAATACACTGCACTCTGATCTGATCACTTCTTCACTCTAGCTGTTCTCCACACACACTCCTTAAGAAAAGAGCGGGTAACTCCTTTTATAGGTCCTGTTAGTGTTGCCATCCAGTGATCATCTGTCTGTACTGACTTTACATTACTTGAACATGTATTAACACATACAGAGATCACTACAGGTATGGTTATTGTTCAGGGCCCTTCGGCTAGTGTTCGTACCAACGTACTTTCAATTAAATAGAGGGACAATGTGTCCCATCCTATTTGCCGTAGCGATTGAACCCTTCCAGAACCAAGGGGCACCGTCTGAAGATACGGGGTAGATCATTTAGGGCAGAGATCAGGAGAAATTTCTTCATCCAGAGAGTGGTGAGTCTGTGGAACTCATTACACAGTAGTTGACTCCAAAACAATGTATTGTTTCAAGAAGCAGTTATATATAGCACTTAAGACAAAAGGGATCAAAGGATATGGGGGAAGCGGGATCATGCTATTAAGTTGGATGATCAGCCATGATCATAATGAATGGTGGAGCGGGCTTGAAGGGCCAAATGGGCTCCTCCTGCTCCTATTTCTTTTCTTTTTTTTTCTTAGCTACTGCTTGGAGGGCTTTGGATAAGTGGAAGGGGATAAAGAGGGGAGCGGTGGAACATAGGGTGTCCCTATATGCTGATAATTTGCTGCTTTGGTATGCACCAGGCCCCCACTATGGATAGAATAATGGAGAGACTGAGGAGCTTAGGTTCTTTTTTGGGAAAGAAGTTGAATCTGGAAGGAGTGCATGCTTTCCGGTTAATCCCCTGTGGAGGGGTGCCAATTTGGGGGTGCTGCTCTTTTGCCTGGCTAGCTCTAGCTTCAAGAACTGCCTTTTAATCCTTGGGGTCTTGACTGTCCATGTAAAGGATGAAGTAAGAAGTCTCACAACACCAGGTTAAAGTCCAACAGGTTTATTTGAAATCACTAGCTTTCGGAGCACTGCTCCTTCAAGAGACCAGTGACCACGACACCACACAACCCTGCCATGGCAACCTCTGCAAGATATGCCGGATCATCAACATGGATACTACCATCACATGAGAACACCACCCACCAGGTACATGGTACATACTCGTGCAACTCGGCCAATGTTGTCTACTTCATACGCAGGAAAGGATGTCCCTCAGCTAATAAAGGCAAGTATCTCATATGCCTTCTTAACCACCTTGTCTACCTGTCCTGTTGCCTTCAGGGATCTTTGGATATGCATCTCAAGATCCCTCTGGCTTTCCGTACTTCCTTGTGTCCTAATTCAGTTGGGGCTCATGCAAACAGTGACCGTGAAGTATTACAGAACATCAGGCAAGTTGGATTGTTATTACGTTGAGACTGTTGTCTATGCAGGGATGCTGGTCTGCTCAACAACTTCTGTTCTGGTAAACTGATCTAATTGATAGGCTGTAGGTGTTACAGTGTTCATTGTTTATGTGCACAAATGGATGTCATGGCAACCCTTCAAACTCTGTATCCACGTATTCTTGTTTCTTTACTTCTTCTTCACAGTCCATGATATATTTGTTCATTCCAGTTTGATAAAAGGTGGCTGCAACAGATGTGATGACACTGTTTTGTTCCTGGACAGATATCACTCACATAATGTTCTGGAGAATTAGACCATTCTCTGTACATGTAATATTGCCACATAAGGCAAGTTTTTTGTTTAAAAAATATATAGATAATTGAATTTAACCGCTAGCTCCATGAAAATCTTAGAGACTGTGATGGTGCTGCGTTGTAAGGTGTTCTCAAATAGTCCGAGGTACCTGTCCCTTATGAAGCTAGTGGAGGGGTGGTGTAGTGATATTGTCACTGAGCTAATAGTCCAGAGGGCCAGGCTCTGGGGACCTGGGTTTGAATCCCACCACGGCAGAATTCAATACAAATCTGGAATTAAAAGTGAAACCATTGTCGATTGTCGTAAAAAGCCATCTGGTTCACGGATATCCTTCAGGGAAGGAAATCTGCCAACCTTACCTGGTCTGGCTTACATGTGACTCGAGACCCACAGCAATGTGGTTGACTCTTGAAATGCCCTCTGAAATGGCCTAACAAGCCACTCAGTTCAAGTGCAATTACGGATAGGCAATAAATGCTGGTCCAGCCAACGACACCCACATCCCAAAAACAAGTTTTTTTTAAATGGCATGATCGATAATGATTCCTCTAATCTGCGGAGGGTACTATCCCCTGGACCAGACTCTTGTTTTGAGATGCCGTGTCTTTTGAGATATTTCAATAACATCTGAGCACCATCATTCGAGTTTGCAAGATAGAGTTCTAAACATGGAAGAATCTATTAGTCACACTTGTGAACCGTGCGCGTGGCCTCTATTATAAAAAGGACATAGAATTGAGAGGATATATCTATCAGGAAAGACTGAACAAACTAGGCCTCTATTCTTTAGAAGAGAGAAGAATGGTTCGAATAATGGTTAAAGTTATGGAAGTATTTTGATAGGACAAACATAAAGAAAATGTTTCCAGTTACAGGGGGGACCAGAACCAGGGCCATAAATAGAAGGTAGTCACTGATAAATCGAATAGGCAATTAAAAGCACATCTTTACCTAGAAAGCGATGAGAAAGTGGAACTTTTATCGTAAGCTGTTGTTGAGACAAATAGCACAAATACCTTTTAGGGGAAGCTGGATAAACGGATAAGAGAGAAACGAATTGAAGGATAAGTTGATGAAGTTAGATGGGAGGAGGCTGCTATGCTGCTATGGATTACAAACAGTGGCATTTGAACAGATTATAACCCTACCCCTTTTTGGGACTATACTGGATCAGTTATACTTCTTGCATGATTCTCATTTATGTATAGGCCATTTAGACACTTAAATTGGGGCAGCACAGTGGCACAGTGGTTGGCCCAGTTGCTTCACAGCTCCAGGGTCTCAGGTTCGATTGCAGTTTGGGTCACTGTCTGTGCGGAGTCTACACGTTCTCCCTGTGTCAGGGTGGGTTTCCTCCAGGTGCTCCAGTTTCCTCCCACCGTCCAAAGATGTGCAGGTTAGGTGGATTGGCCATGATAAATTGTCCTTAGTGTCCAAAAAAAGGTTATGTGGGGTTATGGGATGGGGTAGACTTAAGTGGGATGCTCTTTCCATGGACGGCTGCAGACTCGATGGGCCGAATGGCCTCCTTCTGCACTGTAAATTCTATGATTCTAAAAAACTGACCCAACTCTTCCCAAAGGAAAGGAAGCAGCAGAGAAAATTACCGTCCTTGTATTAGCGAGAGGCAGCACGGTTTTGTGAAGGGGAGATCGTGTCTCACTAACTTGGTAAGAGTTTTTCAAAGAGGTCACAAAGATGATTGATGCAGGTAGGGCAGTGGATGTTGTCTATATGGACTTCAGTACGGCCTTTGACAAGGCCCCTCATGGCAGACTGGTACAAAAGGTGAAGTCACATGGGATCAATGGTGAGCTGGCAAGATGGATGCAGAACTGGCTAGGTCATAGAAGGCAGAGAGGAGGGCAGCACAGTGGCACAGTGGTAGCACTGCAATCTCAGGGCTCCGAGGTCCCAGGTTCGATCCAGGCTCTGGGTCACTGTCCGTGTGGAGTTTGTACATGCTCCCCGTGTTTGCGTGGGTTTCACCGCCACAACCCAAAGATGTGCAAGGTAGGTGGATTGAACACGCTAAATTGCCCCTCAATTGGAAAAAATGAATTGGGTACTCTAAATTTTATTTTTTATTTTTTTTAAATAGAAGGCAGAGAGTAGCAATGGAAGTGTGCTTTTCTGATTGGAGGGCTGTGACTAGTGGTGTTCCGCAGGGATCAGTGCTGGGACCTTTGCTGTTCGTAGTTGGAGGAAAATGTAACTGGTCTGATTAGTAAGTTTGCAGATGACACAAAGGTTGGTGGAATTGCGGATAGCGATGAGGACTGTCAGAGGATACAGCAGGATTTAGATTGTTTGGAGACTTGGGCGGAGAGATGGCAGATGGAGTTTAATCCGGACAAATGTGAGGTAATGCATTTTGGAAGGTAGAACCCTCAAGAGTATTGACAGTCAGAGAGATCTAGGTGTACAGGTCCACAGGTCACTGAAAGGGGCAACACAGGTGGAGAAGATAGTCAAGACGGCATATGGCATGCTTGCCTTCATTGGCTGGGGCATTGAGTATAAGAATTGGCAAGTCATGTTGCAGCTGTATAGAACCTTAGTTAGGCCACACTTGGAGTATAGTGTTCAATTCTGGTTGCCACACTACCAGAAGGATGTGGAGGCTTTAGAGAGGGTGCAGAAGAGATTTACCAGGATGTTGCCTGGTATGGGAGGGCATTAGCTATGAGGAGTGGTTGAATAAATTTGGTTTGTTCTCACTGGAACGACGGAGGTTGAGGGGCGACCTGTTAGAGGTCTACAAAATTATGAGGGGCATAGACAGAGGCTTTTTCCCAGGGTAGAGGGGTCAATTACTAGGTGGCATAGGTTTAAGGTGAGAGGGGCAAGGTTTAGAGTAGATGTACGAGGCAAGTTTTTTACACTGAGAGTAGTGGATGCCTGGAACGCACTGCCGGAGGAGGTGGTGGAAGCAGGGACGATAGTGACATTTAACGGGCATCTTGACAAATACATGAATAGGATGGGAATAGAGGGATACGGACCCAGGAAGTGAAGAAGATTTTAGTTTAGCATGGTCGGCACAGGCTTGGAGGGCCGAAGGGCCTGTTCCTGTGCTGTACTTTTCTTTGTTCTTTGTTCATCCTCCAGGCAGCCTTTTTAACATATTTTAGTCAGATTATAACAACTCCGATATTATTAGGGTTGGGGCAGCGCTGCTCAACAATGACGTTTTCGTTGATGAGTGCGTCTTTGAGTTTGGATACAGAAGCCTTTGTGTGACAATGGTGGGATTCTCCGGCCTCCAAGCCAGGTGTTTCCCGGCAGCGGGAGGCAACGCGCTGTTCACTGGTGGCTTTTGACTTCCTCTCCAAATTTTCCTTTCCGCCTGCGATGGTTCCTGCTGCAGGTCGAACTGGAAAACCATGACCAATACCATTGGCTCTCCAGGTATTTCTGCAGCAATGTCCTTCTGGGTCGTACCTGCATCCTGTCGGAACCCTTGTTTGTGCTTTCTTCTTTCTCTTCTGACTGTTCTTCCACTTTTCAAGCTTTTGTTTTGTCGAGATTCTCCAGCTCTCCGCAGATCACCCAACAGCCCTCAGAGACTCTTACACTATTGCATCGCAAGATGTGATAATGACATGGACACCTGAAATGATGATTCGAGATGCCACTGGAATGTTTGATAGCCATGTTCCTTGGTGTGTCAGTCTCTTTGTATTTGCACTTTGCTTCAGTCTGTGATTGGTGAAAGTGCGTCATTAGTCAGGGCTCAAGTGGCTCTCCTTTCTCTCCAAGTAACCAGCATTGTGCTTTGTCCTTGGTATCAGGTATCTGAAGGAGAGTCATACCGGACTCAAAATGTTTACTCTGAATCTCCCACCAGAGGTGTGCCAAACCTGTCGGGTTTATCCAGCATTTTCTGTTTATGCATCATAATTCCTGTTCAATTGCCTGCCCATTAGTGCCCCTCTCCCTTTAAGAGCCCCCTTCTCCACATGTGAGGATCCCGACAACCTTTAGCACCCATCATGAGTACTTGGAATTAGCATTGGGAAGGGCATCCACTCACTGATCCCCAGCCAAGTCATCCCGATCCCAAACCACAGAAGAAAGCGGATAGCCTCACCTGCTTGGATAACACATCCAACCGGTTTCACTGAACACTGATGGGAAAGGTATGTTGGCGCATCAACATTTCATGCAGAGACCAAACAGATTATGCCAAGATCATTTTCTGATCTCCACCCACACTGGTTATTTTGGTAGACCAGCTTCACCTTTTAAAAGAAATGAAAAGAAATGTATGATTAACAAATGGCTTCAGAATCCACGGGATTAGATAATGTTCTGAAGCACATAAATGATGTAAATATTTTTAGAAGCACATTCTGTCTTTTTCCTCATACCATAATCCTGCTGCAATGCTGGTGCTGTTTAAGAATCTGTGGAGAGAGATTTTCATAGAATCATAGAATTTACAGTGCAGAAGGAGGCCATTCGGTCCATCGAGTCTTCACCGGCCCCTACAAAGAGTACCCCACTGAAGCCCACGTATCTACCCTATCCCCGTAACCCAGCAACACCCACTTAACATTTTTTGGACACTAAGGGCAATTTAGCAATCCACCCAGCCCGCACATCTTTGGACTGTGGGAGGAAACCGGAGCACCCGGATCAAACCCACACACACACATGGGGAGAACATGCAGACTTCGCACAGACAGGGACCCAGCCGGGAATTGAACCTGGGATCCTGGAGATTTTGAGAGATGGAGAGGGAGTTACTTAAGTGTAGAGTGGCTGATATGGTTGATTGATTGATTGATTGATATTTATTGTCACGTGTACCGAAGTACAGTGAAAAGTATTTTTCTGCGGCCAAGGGAACGCACACAGTACGTACATAGTAGACAAAAGAATAATCAACAGAGAACATTGACAGTGGTGCATCAACAAATAGTGATTGGTTACAGTGCGTCAAGGGCCAAACAAAGCAAATCCATGAGCAAGAGCAGCATAGGGCGTCGTGAATAGTGTTCTTACAGGGAACAGATCAGTCCGAGGGGGAGTCGTTGAGGAGTCTAGTAGCTGTGGGGAAGAAGCTGTTCCTATGACTGGATGTGCGGGTCTTCAGACTTCTGTATCTTCTGCCTGATGGAAGAGTCTGTAAGAGGACAAAGCCTGGGTGGGAGGGTCTCTGATAATGCTGTCTGCTTTCCTGAGGCAGTGGGAGGTGTATACAGATTATGGACTCACATCATGAAAGTAACAGTATTTTAATAAAATGTTTGAGGTTCATAGATTGTTGTGTTCTCTTTGCACTGGCATCTGCCTCAAGAAAGCCTCCCATTCAATCCCAGCTATTTGTCCAACTAAAAATAAAGAGAGGCAATGTAAATAATGGCAGTGGACAAGTGGTGTCAGTCGGTGGTACATCACATTACTAACTAATTGAATTGCTTCAAATGGTAAATTACTGCTGAAGAGGCTTTGCATATTTAATAAATAGAGTGCCTCATATTTCTTGATAACTTTGACTTAGTACTTGCTTTCCTTAAATTATAAATTAACTTTCACCCCTCAAACGCCTGTTGCATAGTGCTTTCAGCACTGTCAAAGCCATTTTGGTTGGTGTCTCTGAATGCTTCATTTCAGTATACTTGGGCGGAATTTTCCCATACTTTTTTTAGGGTGTCGGGCTCTTACTGAAAATCGACGTCAGCAGGGCAGCACGGTGGTGCAGTGGTTAGCACTGCAGTCTCACGGCACCGAGGTCCCAGGTTCGATCCTGGCTCTGGGTCACTGTCCGTGTGGAGTTTGCACATTCTCCCCGTGTTTGCGTGGGTTTCGCCCCCACAACCCAAGGATGTGCAAGCTAGGTGGATTGGCCATGCTAAATTGCCCCTTAAATTGGAAAAAATGAATTGGGTACTCTAAATTTATATATTTTTTAAAAATCAACGTCAGCTCCCCAGCCGAGTTTTTAGTGCGGATTTTCAGCACCCTGAAATAAAAATGGGAGTGTAGAGTTTACGCCGTCAGTCTGGCGGGGCGGGGACTGATGCTGCCGGCAATGCCCCCTCCCCCCCACAACTCTAACACTGGGACACCCTCATGCAGCACTGCTGTCTCCTCTCTCCCCCACCCCCCAGTACTGTAGTCTTGGGGGCATCCCCCCCAGGTCCCCAGCACTAGTCTCAGGGACAATCTCCTCCAAACCTATCAGGGGAATCCCTTCCATGAGTGTCCAGAGGGTCCACCCTTAACACTGCTCCGGTGCAGGTTGGCACTGCCAGGTTGATATTACCCGGGCATGTGCCTCTTGCCCCCCATGTGCGAGGGGTGTGGCAAATCGGGAAACGTGATCTCGTCGGAAAGAATGGCGTTTCCGTATCTCAATATTTTGTGTCAGGTCGCTGTTCTCGCTGACGGCTAATGTGGGTGTAAAATCGCCCCCTTTGTTTTTGATATTTCAGTTTCTTAGATGTTAGTTACAAGTTTTCTTTTTGATTTCTGATGCAGGTTTCAGTTCAATCTCATCTTTCGTAATTCTCAGTCTTTCCTTCATCAGTTTCAGAGTATTTTCCTGGTCAATTGCCGCCTCTTGAGGCATTTCATTTTCTGCTTTTTGTTTGACTACTTTTCTGCCCACTGTTGTATCGATGTGTTTATTTTTGGCGTTTTCCTTCTGTAATCTTTCCTAACCTTTGGCGTGAGCTCTTCTGATGCCATTTTTGACGAGGGCATTAGTGCAGGGAGGATGCGCCTGAAGGAAGTAGATCTTGACGGTAGTCATCATGTAATGCCAACCTGACACCAGTGCTGCTATTTTCAACCTCAGTACTCCAGCTAATGACTCCACTTAACCTCGCACAGCTGAACATTCATACAGCAGTAGGAAAGGCACCGCCTCCATACCCCCCGCCACCACCAAACAGTCAAACAGTGTGACTTAAACGTTCAGTTTAGTTGCTGATTGATTTTTACTGGCTGTTGTTGCAATTGTGGAAGTGCTGGATAGTTTGCACAGTTATTTAAAATGGCTGAAGTGTACTGAACAACTTGGTTCTGACTTCAGGGGTTCTGCACAAACCACTGCTCCCATTCCCAGATGCTGTAGAGAGTCACAGGGCATGATTCAGTGGATTCAGTGGATCCGGGCGCTCCAGGAAAATCGCACACGAACCCCAAATCAGACTGTGCGGCAGGCATGAAACCTCGTGAGAGTAACCTGCTCTCGCTGCTCGTGATCCAGATCAGCATATGTCAATGAGCAGTATGACTCATTTAAATACTCGGACGCCAGATTCACCGGGTGCCCGGGAACTGGCCGCACCTTGGGGAGCTCGCCAGGGTGCCATTTAGTACTGGTCCACACAAATGTGGACCAGTCATAACGGCACGTGGCGGGGGTCTGCCAGGCCATTAGAGACCCCCGGGTGGTCAGGGAAAGGTGGCACCTAGGTACTTTGGCACTGGCAGCCTGGCACCTTGGCAGTGCCACCTGGAAACCCTGGTGGTGTCACCCTGGCACTCCCACGGTGCCCTGGTGGCACAACCAGGGTGCCTGGGTGGTAGTTCCAGGGTACCCTGGTGCCAGGTTGACACTGCTGGGGGTTGGACCCGTGTGGGCTTGCCAGGTAATGGGGAATGAGGGGGAGGCGGGGTGAAGGGGGTGTCCCGGGGGCTCCCCAAGGTTAGAGGGCGGGTGCCTGGAAAGGGGGGGGGGGCGAAATCAGGGAACCTTCCAAAATGGCGTAAATCTCACCAGCAGTAAACGTCTAAGTGCCTCTATAGTGTGACGACCAGGACTACACACAGTCCTCTAGCTGTGGCCTAACCAGCGATTTATACATCTCCATCATAACCGGCCGGCTTTTCTATTCTATTTAGTTTAAATCCCCTTTTGACTTGTGGCATGACAATCTCTCACCATTGAGTTTTCCTACTAAAATGTACAACTTCACATTTTCCCACATTAAACTCCACTTGCCAGATCTTCGCCCACTCACCTAAACTATCTATAACCATTTGTAGCCTCATGTTCTTTTCACAATTTACTTTCCGACCTACATTTGTGTCAATAGCCAATTTAGCAATCATACCTCCAGTCTTTTTATCCAAGTCATTTATAGAAACAGTAAAGAATTGAGGCCCCAGCACTGATCCCTGTGGTGTAACATTCATTACATCCTGTCAACCAGAAAAAGACCCAATTATGCCCACTCTCAGTTACCTGTTAGCCAGCTAATCTTCTGTTCATGGCAATAAGTTAGCCCCATGAGCTTTTATCTTCTGCAACAGCCTTTGTTGTGGCACCTGATCAAACGCCTTCAGAAAAGCTGGAATACATCCACTGGTTCCCCTTCATCCACAGCACACGTTACTTCTTCAAAGAATAAATTGGCGAAACATGATTTCCCTTTCACAACACCATGTTGACTCTACCAGATTGCCTTGAATTTACCAAAGTGCCTTGTTATAAAAAATGTTTTAACATGTCCCCTGTGACAGATGTTATGCCAACTGGCCTGTAGTTTCCTGATTGCAGTCCCCCTCCCTTGTTGAACAAAAATTCAAAAATTATCTATTTTCTAATCTAATGAAAGCTTCCCCAAATCGAGTAAATTTTGCCCAAATTAAAACCAATGCACCAACTATCTCATTAGCCACTTCTTTTAAGACTTTAGGATTTGTCCACCTGGACCCAGGATTTGTCATCCCGCAGCTCCAACAATTTACTCAGTACCACTTCCCTGGTGATTATAATTTTCTTGAGTCTCTCCCTTTGTTCCATTTCCTGATTTGTAGATATTTCTGGGGTGACTTCTGTCCCCATCGATGAAGACCGATGCAAAATACCTGTTCAATTCATCAGCCACCTCCTTATTTTCCAGGGTCAATTCTCCAGTCTCGCCTTCTATCGGACCAATGCTCACTTTGTTAATTCTTTTCTTTCTTAAATATCTCTAGAAATTTTTACCATCTGCCTTTGTTTCTAGCTAGGTTTCTCTCGTACTCTGTTTTTTCCTCCTTATTAATCTTTTAATCATTCTTTGTTTTAAAAAAAATATTCTTGTCCCATTATCTAACCTGCCACTCATCGTTGCACATGTTTATGCTTCTTTAAATTTGACACTGTCTTTAACATTTTAGTTAACCACGGATTGGGGGCCCTCCCCTCGGAATCGTTCTTTCTTGTTGGAATCTATCTATTCTGTGCATTATGAAATATCCCCTTAAATGACTTCAATTACTTTTCTATTGACCTATCTCTTAACATGATTTGCCAGTTCACTTAGTCTTCTTTCATGTCCTGCAATTGTCCTTATTTAAGTCTAAAATCGGCACACTGGCACAGTAGTTAGCACCGCTGTTTCACAGCACCAGCGTTGCGTTGTTGATTCCAGCCTTGGGTGACTGTGTGGAGTTTACATGTTCCCGTGTGTCCGGGTGCTCTGAATTCCTCCCACTGTCCAAAAATGTAAAGGTTACGTGGATTGGCCATGCTAAATTGCCCCTTTGTGTCCAAAAATGTGCAGGTTAGGCGGATTAGCCATGCTACATTGCCGCTTGGTGTCCAAAAGGTGTACAGGTTCTGTGGGGTTACAGGGATAGGATGGAGGATTGGGCCTAGGTTGGGTGCTCTTTTAGAGGTCGGATCAGACTCGATGGGCCGAAAAGGCTTCTTCAGTACTTTTGGGATTCTATGGAAAATCTTCGACCCATTCTTCTCTTCCCAAACTGAAAGTAAACTTCAATCATATTATGATTTCTGCTTTTAAGGGGCACCTTCACTACGAGGTAATTAATTAACCCTGCCTTATTGTACACTACAAGGATGAATACAGCCTGCTCTCTGGTTGGCTCTAGCACATGATGTTCTAAGAAACTACCCCCAAAATATTCAGTTTTCAAAGGACAACACTGCTCCAATAAATCGCCTCTATTGGGCTGAGGACAGGCAGCACCGTCTGTCCCACACCCAGTAGGTGTTGCTGAGCACAATAATGGTGCATGTTGTCCTTCAAGAGAGAGGGAACATTATCAAAAATGTTCTCATTTTTATTTCCAAACTCGGGTAATTCATAAGTAACTGTAAGGTTTTATTAGTAGTAATAATATTTACTAACAATAGTAAAGCTTATTGTGGGTATTAGAGTTTATTAATTATAACGGAATTAAGAAAGTATAATAAATGAACACATAATAAGGATAGCAGGCCAGATGCAATGTATTCTCTGTAGAATGTGTGGGCTTCTGGACAGCAGTGTGAGCAAACATGCCAGCAGTAAGTGCCTTCGACACGAGGAGCTTCAGTTCAGAGTCATTGAGCTGGAGACCAAGCTGTGGACACTGTGAAGTATCAGGGAGTGGGAGTGGGAGAGTTACTTGGACACTTGGTTCCAGGAGGCAGTCACGCATCTGAGGTAAGGCATAACTTTAAAGCTGGTCAAGGACAGAAGGATGTGACTGTTATGGGAGTGTCCCTTTAAGAAATGGTTTGTATTATCAAATGGCTTCAGTGATGTCATTGTGTGGGTGGAGCTGGGCTGTGGCTCTGGGATTTTAGTTTTGTTTTTGAGTTGGGAGATGGCTGTGGCTCTGAGTGTTACTTTCGTTTACACATTTGGAAGCTGGAGTCAGAGAAATCTGTCTTGTCTCTCTCTCTCTCTGCATGTAAAAAGGTGTCTCCAGATCACTTGATAATTTAACAGTGATAACTGTTTTCTGGAAGGAATTCAAACCTACTATTTTGGTAAAAAGGTTTTCTGGTTTATGGATGTTGTTACTTGATTGAAACAGTTAAGCAAAGTTATTAAGGGTTATATATAGAGTATTGTAGCTGTGTGATGTAATTATGTTTGTAGTTGATAAAAATACTTACTGTGTGCATTTAGAAAAATGTT
The DNA here is from genome assembly GCF_047496885.1 of Scyliorhinus torazame. NCBI lineage: Eukaryota > Metazoa > Chordata > Chondrichthyes > Carcharhiniformes > Scyliorhinidae > Scyliorhinus > Scyliorhinus torazame. The sequence continues at coordinate 99,212,259 of NC_092710.1, forward strand.
AACTGAATTCGTAGAATAAACTTTGTTTCGATTAAAAGTGCTTAAGGCCTCTGTTGAATAACATCTGAAAGGCAGGCCCTTGTGCTCCTCATAACCAAAATCTCTAAACAGTTGTAGGTCAGGTGAACTCCATGATATACTTTGGAATTTTCTAAACTCTGGCTCATAACAGCGAGTCAGGTAGGCATGGGGAGCCAGCAGGTAGTGATAGAGGAGCTCAGCCTCTGAATTTGTCCAGTAGGTACGAAGGGCTTGCTTCCTGGATGGAGGAGGAGAAGGACTGCAAGGTGGATGAGCGGACTGACCATGGCACCATGGTGATGGATGCCATTTAAGTGGAGGGAGTGAAGAGGAATGTAGCAGCGATTGGGGACAGTAGAGTCATGGGGACAGATACTGTTCTCTGCAGCCATGACTAGGAGTTCTGAAGGTTATGCTGTCTGCCCGCTGCCAGAAGTAAGGACATCTCCTCATGGCTGGAGAGGAACTTGGAGTGGAAAGGGGAGGATCCAGTTGATATGGTCCACATGAGGACCCACAACATAGTGGTTCTATCTAAGATAAATTGAGAAGTTAGTGTCCAAATTAAGACACAGAATCAAGATCTCTAGATTCTTATCTGACCCATACAACAGATGGAGAACTAAATGTGATGCTCAAAGGATAATGCATGAAAAAGGGGGTTTTGAAACATGGGGATCCAGCATCAGTACTCTGGGAAGAGGGGGCTATTCAATTTGAATGGTCTCAACTTGAACTAGGCCGGAACCAGTGTCTTGATCAACTATATAACTAGGAAAGTAAATCTGGTTTTCAACTAAACGTGGGGTTCAGGGGAAGGGAAAGTTAGAAATCCAAAGAAAAAGGTTAAGTCACCAAAACAGTTTAGCATTAGAAATAGATGGTGTCTAGGGGCTACAAAGAGTGAAGACATTACAGAAGTAGAAAGAACGCATTGGAAAAACATAAGGGCCTCAAATCTGACATATCCCCTGGACCTGATGAACCTTCGGGATCTAAAAGGGATAGTTGCCGAGATGGTGGATGAGCTGGATAGGATTTGATTCGGTAATGGCCCCATTAGGTTGGAAGTTAACAAATGTTACCCACTTTTCAAGAAAGGAAGGAGAGAGAAAGCAGTGAACTACAGGCCAGTTAGCTTAACATCAGTTGTTGGGGAAAATGCTGGAATCTATTATTGAGGAAATCTAAACACAGCACAGTTTAACAGAAAATATCAACATGTATCAACAAAATCCTGTTTGACAAATGCATTTTTTTTTTGTGGATGCAACCACTCGGATAGATACAGAGGAACCAGTAAATGTAGTATAGCTAGATTTCTGAAAGGCATTCAATCATGTTCCATATTAAAGGTTAATAGGTAAGATATGGACTCATGGAGTTGGGGGTAATATTGAGGATTGGTTAATAGATAGAAAGCAAAGAGTGGGTGATATAACCCCCGCGAGACCCACGGGGACAATCCGATCAATCTCCCCATGCGGCTCATGGAATACGAGCTCCCCCACTGAGGGGTGGAGGCCCACCAGCGGGGCTTGTTATTCGCCCAAGGTATAAGTCGGCCCAAGAGGCACTTAACATATTACAATCCCCCCAGCTGAGACGCCGAGTGTATTTCCTAATGGTGTGTAGGAAATAAACTACATTTACTTACCTTTTCGGGGCTCCTCATTGACTACAATAGTGGGCATAAACATGGCATTTTAAAATGGCAGGCAGTGATTAAAGGAGTGCTGTAAGAATCAGTGCTGGGATCACAGTTATTTACAGTCTATGGGTGGAATTCTTCGGCCTCCCAGCCACGTGTTTTTCGGTGGCAAGAGGCGGTGCACTGTTCGCTGGCGGCAGTATTTTCTGGCCCCGTCACTGTCAATGGGAATTCCTACTGAAGCCACCCCACGCCATCAGAAAACCAACGGCGGTGATGCACTGCCGATGGGATCAGAAAATCTTGCCGGCGTGAACGGCCAGAGACCTTTGACCTATATTAATGACTTAAGGTGAAGAGGCAGAGAGTAATCTATCAAAGTTTGCTGGTAATAAAAAGATAGTTAGAAAAGTGAGCTGTGGGGAGGATACAGAGAGGATGCTAAGAGATATAGACAAATTAGTAATATGAAAACAGAATATGCTGGAAAAACTCAGCAGGTCTGGCAACATCCGATGAGAGAGACGTAGAAGTAATGGGCTGGATTCTCTGGTCCACCAGCCGCCTGTTTCTCGGCAACAGGAGGTGACGCACCATTCGCTGGTGGTGAGATTCTCTGTTCCCCCAGCTGTCAATGGGAATTCCCATTGAAACCACCCCATGCCGCCGGGAAACGCAGAGACCGGGGTGCGTTGCCGGCGGGTCGGACAGCCGGGGAATTCCGGCCAATGTTTCAAGTCCAACATGACTCCTCTTCAGAGCTGGCAAATAAGTGAGTAGTCAAGAAGATGGCAGATGGAGTATAATGTCGGGAAGTGTGAAGTTGTTCACCTTGGTCACTAGAATGGAAGAGCAGAATTTTTTTTCAAAGGTATAAAACTTCTAAGCGTTGATATCAAAGAGACTTGGGTGTGCTTGTAAAAGAACAAGGAAAGCTAGCATGAAGATGCAGCAAGAGGGACAGCACGGTTAGCCTGCAGTCGGTTAGCCCTGCAGCCTCACGGTGCCGAGGTCCCAGGTTCGATCCCGGCTCTGGGTCACTGTCCATGTGGAGTTTGCACATTCTCCCCGTGTTAGCGTGGGTTTCACTCCCACAACCCAAAGATGTGCAGGCTAGGTGGATTGGCCACGCTAAGTTGTCCCTTAATTGGAAAAAATGAATTGGGTACACTAAATTTTTTTTTAAACGAAGGTGCAACAAGCACTTAGGAAGACGAAATGGCATGTTGGCCTTTACTGCAAGGATACTGCAGTACTGTACAAGTCTTGATACAATTGTACAGAGTTTTAGTGAGACCACACCTGGAATACAGTGCGCAGTTTTGGTCTCCATATTGAAGGAAAGATATTGGAGGTGGTGCAGTAAAGGTTCACTGAATTGGTCCCTGGGATGAAGGGGTCGCCCTATGAAGAGAGGCTGAGTAAATCGGGTTTTCTTTTTCTGGAGTTTGGCAGAATTAGAGGTGATCTCATTCAAACATACAAGATTCTGAAGGGCCTCGATAGGGTGAATGCTGGGTGATTATTTTCTCTAGTTGGGGAGTTGAAAACACAAGAGCACAGGCGCAGGATAAGGGGTCGATCATTTTTGACTGACATGAGGAGGAATGTCTTCCATCAAAGGGTTGTGAATCTTTGGAATTCTCTGCCCCAGAAGGCTGTGGATGCTCCAGCAATGAATATATTTAAGGCTAGGATAGACATATATTTGGTCTTTCAGGGAATTAAGAGATATGATCCCAAGATCAGCCATGATGGTATTGGATGGTGAAGCATTCGGCACTACTCTTGCTCCCATTTCTTGTGTTCTTCTGTTCAGTGAGTGTTTGGGTGATGTGATTCTTCCAGTCAAATAACTGGTAATGTGTGCACAAACTGTGAGATGTGGATGTGAGACTGGTAACCATGCAAAATGTGTGAGGATGAGGTGAAGCAAATTAATGTGCGCTATCAATCAAGTTCGGTAAAGATTGTTGGTCGGGGTGTTAACCCGTCCATTTCCCTTTACAGCCTCTGCTTCCTCTTGACAACCTATTTTCTGACCTACGTCTGCCGATGACACAAAGAAAGTTAGGCAAGTAAATTGTCAAGAGAAGGCCGAGAGCCTGTAATGGGATTTGGGCAGGGTAATGAGTGGGCAAAAAATTAGCAGATGGAGCATAATGTGGGAAAATGTGAACTGGTCCATTTTGACAGGAAGCATAGGAAAGCAGTGTATTATTTAAATGGAGAGAGATTGATGAACTCAGTGACACAGAGGGAATTGGGTGTCCCAGTGCATGAATCACAAAAGGTGAGTCTTTTGTTAGCAAGTGATTGGTAAGGCCAATTAAACATTGGTGTTTATTGCAAGGGGAGTGGAATATAAATGTATGGATGTTTTACTGCAGCTGTACAGGGCCTTGGTGAGACCACATCTGGAATAGTGTGCACAGTTTTGGCCCCCTTGTTTGAAAAGGATACACAATCACGTTAAATGTACTTCAGAGAAGGTTCATTCCACTCATTGTTGGTATGAGGGGCTTATCTTATCAAGAAAGATTAAAAGAGGTTGGGCCTATACCCATTAAGTTTAGAAGAATGAGGGGCGATCTTATTGAAACATGTAAAATTTGCGAAAATTTCAGACTGCAAACTGTCGTGTATCTCTCCAGATGTAGAGCCAGGTTTTAACTGCAGGTTTTCATGCACTGAGTGCACAGATAATCTGGGGGGCGTGGTTTGCAGCATCTGGCGGTTTGGGCATTGATAGAGCTGGCAAGAGGTGCCATCTTTAAAAGTCTCTCTCCAACCCCCCTCCCCCATGGACATGGAGGATACCCCCACAGGCACGAGGGCAAACTCCACCCCCCCCTCCTCCCACCACCACGCAAGTATCAGTGCACTCCTCCCTCTCTCACAGGCATTGTCCTCCCTGACCCTCCATACACTGGTATCAGGGAAATCCTACCCCCCACCACCACATGTATGGGAACCCCACCACAAACACAGGAACCCCAACCCCCAGTGGGGCTCTCCAGAGGGCCCACCCATGGCACTGCCAGGATCTGTGCAAAGGGACAGTGCCAGGTCACTGTCCGGGTATGCCCCTCATCACCAAGGGCTCTCCTTGTGCCCCCAGTGTCGTCATGACGTCTGGTTTTCGTTTTTGAAAACCAGACGTGATTCGCGCTGGTGTGATGTCACGCCGGCTGAGTGGGACAATACGTTGAGGGCGGAAATAGCAGCGCTAAATCAGTGAATAACATTTAAATATGTACTAATCTGTGGTAATCAGATTCTTGCCCTTCCTGGGCATGAACCTGATTGTGGAAGGGTGCTGGGAAGATCACGTTTGGAAATCTCGCCAGCGCAAATCCTTTTTTAGCTTCTTGCATTATTTAGCGACCATTATGGGATTTGCGCCCATGGGCTATTGCACAGCCGTTAGATATTAGCTTTAAAATCCTGAGGGTATTTGATAGGGTAGGACGATATTTCCTCTGGTACAAGACTAGGGCGGAGTTGAAGAATAAACAGTATCATTTAATATAGAGATTAGGAGAATTCTCTTCTCTCAAAGAGTGGTTACTCTGTGAAATATTCTTCCCCAGACAGCAGTGGAGACTGGGTCATTGAATTTATTCAAGGTTGAGTTAGACAAGGGCAGCACGGTGGCACAGTGGGTTAGCCCTGCTGCCTCACAGCGCCGAGGTCCCAGGTTCGATCCCGGCTCTGGGTCACTGTCCGTGTGGAGTTTGCACATTCTTCCTGTGTTTGCGTGGGTTTCGCCCCCACAACCCAAAAGATGTGCAGGGTAGGTGGATTGGCCACGCTAAATTGCCCCTTAATTACTAAATGTATTTTTTAAAAGATTGAGTGAGACAGAATTTTAATTAACAAGGGAGTCAAGGATTCTGGGAGTGCAGATGACACCACAACCAGATCAGCAATGATCTTAATGAATGGCTGATTGGTCTACTGCTGCTTCTAAGTCCTATCTTGTGAATGATGGGGGTGTGGTGAATGGAGCAGTGTATGAAAATAAGGTGCAGTTGGTGGGATATAGCATTTGAAGGAGCATTCACTGACCTTGACCACTCATGTGACGTCATTGAACTTCTTGCGCCGTGTATATTCTGGGCTACTCTTCCGGCATTGATTGAGAAAGCTATCTGCTGCCATTGCATCCCAGAGTTTTCCTAGTCAACCCCTTGGCCCCCTGTGGATAGATGATACCTATCCTTATCTCCACTACCCAAACCAAGTTCTCCAATGTGGAATTTAAGAGACACGGAGCACATTTTCATCTCTGTTGCACAATAGTCACTCTTCTTCCAGGTGAGGCAGTCTCCCCAGCCCCTCCCAGTTCCTGCTGCAGACAGAATACCCCTTCCGTTTTAAAGGTGCGGTCCGGCTTTAAGCACTGCTAGCTTTGCGCACACCTGGACCCCCTGCGCTGGCCTTCAATCACTCAGCAGCGTATTTAACACTGGGTTCCATGTCATAAATAAGCAGACAGCGCTCCCTCAGTGGAGGTCCAGTGCTGCACTGGGTAACATCATGCCCTCTGAACCAGAAACTCCGGGTTTAAGTCCCACTCCAGGACTTCATGGTCAAGGAAAGTGTGTTCATAACATGGCTGCACAGGTTGAGTACCAACTTATTTGTCCCTCCAATGCATGCCAGTGACACGTAGTAAGAGTGGAATATTCTTGGACAGCCTTGGGATAGAAAGAATGTTGGAACACTACTGTCACTATTCATAGCTCCAGGCTACAACATGCATGGAAATAGAAACATTGGAACTAGGTGGAGGAGTAGGCCATTCAGCCTCTCAGGCCTTCTCCACCATTCTACTAGACTATGACTGATCATCTACCTCAATGTCATTCCCCCCCGCATAGCCCCATGTCCCTTGTTCTCATTGGTATCTTGAAATCTATCCATTTCTTCCGTCTTGAACATGCTAAATGATTGAGCCTCCACAGCCCTCTGGGGCACAGAATTCCAAAGGTCCACCACCTGCTAAGTGAAGCAATTCCTCCTCATGTTGCCACAGCAACGCAGACGCCCTGCGTGAACTGTAACACACCATCTATCAACCCTCTCTCAGCACTCCACACTGGAGTGTCAGCCTGGATCCATCGAGTCAGCTCCCTCAGCTGGGAAGGTTAGGTAACCTGGCCTTCCGGCTGTTGACGACCCACCAACAAGACCGTCCTGCAATTGGCCCGACCATATTCATTCATCCTAAAGATGAGGGGGGGGGGCTTCTTACTGAGGAATGAGGGAACTCATTCTCGCACGTTGCTTAATAACAGGCGGCCCTGGGAATGGAATACTGTGGCGATTGATCGACAGACACACAGGCTATTTCCTGAACAGCCTGCTCATTTCATTTTTTAAGACGTTTCCACCTAAGCATTCAATCTAAGTATTCCATGTCTGTATTTATAACTGTCACTTAACTATCCGGTGGTGCAATAACCTGCTTTTGACTTCCGGACATGAGAGATCCTCACATGCTGTTGCTAACATCTTATTTTATTGCCAGTGAAACACAGTATGTCTTCTGGGCCACACGGATTCTTTCCAAATGACTGGGCTGGTCAGAGAAGATGTCAGATATAATTGACTTGAACGCAGCACTTACTGTCCTTTGCCAGCAACCACTCCCAAATACGTCTACCGTGCCAAGTGTAAGGAAAGTGGAGGCCCAACGTATCGATGACTGTTCCCCACGTGGCATGCCCCCTGACCTTTCACCGCAGTGACTGGCAGTCTGGTGTCGCTTTTCTGAATGGCAGCCCATGGTCTTAATGTGCATCTCATATTCTCAGCTCGTTTATCTTCCTCAAAGTTTGAAGTGCAAATATTTAAAGTAACGTGGCATTTGACGTCTGGTTTCTTTTGCGTTCCTATGTTTTTATTTATGAAACAGGAAACGGACAGATTAGGATCGAGCCTAGTCATTTGTGACTCTGAGATATTAAATGGCTGTCGCCTGCCAGTTGCTATGGAATCGCTCGATTTTGTCAACATCTGCCCTGAATATAACACTGTAGATTGGGTTAAAACATCTTGCATATATCATGACCATACATGTGTAAAATACAATATGAGTGGGTGTCACAACTAATCATAGCGTATTAGGTATATAATAATTCTCAGGGAGTGTAATCATGGGTTTTGACACAAAAGTAAACAGAAGAAAGGCTTACATTTATGTAACACCTCTTCTGACCTCCATACATCCCAAGGTGCTAAGAGAGATGAGGGGAAAGGTTGTTCGACTGGTGGTCAATATTCATATAATCAGGTGATGCATTTTCTGTTGACTTAACAATAGGCCAAGATGATTGGATGCATAGCTGACCAATGGCAGGGATGTGGGGTGGGGCAGTTGGAGGCATGAGGTCATGTGATAATACCTCCAACCAGAGCTGGCTACTGGAATCAATGGAAGGTTTTGCAACACAGGTGATTGAGGAGCACTGAGGAATGGGAACTCAGTTCCTCAGCTTCATTCTCATTTCACATTCAGGACAGTTTACAGGTGTTAACCTTTAATTATCATTCCAATCAAGGAAGTTTCTCTTGTGATTGAATTGATAAGTTTGTGGTTTGCTGTGGCACAGCTTTTTCTGCTCCTCTTCACAGACAAGCCCTATGCGGACCAGTCAAATACAAACCAGGGACTCTCCCACTTCCTTTAATAGCATCCCCATATCCATTGCCCTCCAGTTACCCATTCCTACCATATATTGTGTACAGTCTTCTCCTGCAGGAAAGAGGGAATGCATTGATGTCAGCTGATTTTAGAATGTGCCTGTCACGTTTGAATAGTCATTATATTGTGCGTAAGATGCGCGGTGTGAGAAAGTGAGTATATTAATGGAGATGAGGGGGAAAGTTCAGATTGTGTGAGGAGGAGTAGAAGGAGTTGGAATAAAAAAAATGGTGTGACAGTAGGAGATTGGAGGGAAGCATGGGAGGAAATTATTGTGATGAGGGAGGCTGGAGTTGTTGGATGTGTGTGCGTGCAAAAAGTTGTTGATGTGAGAGGTAAGATCTTTACCTTGACAAATCTGGTGATATCATTGAACTTTTTACTGCGTTGCAGCCCTCCGCTTAGAACTGAGATCCTGACTTCTTCCCACAAGGAGACTAGGGTGCACTGAATGGAGGGGAGATGGTATCTGGAGGACACTCAGCCCCATTCCATCTCTAACTCTAAGGAGAACAGGATCCCCACTGTCCTAACCATTCCACCCCCAACCTGGATTAGGGTCTCCAAATATGCAACCTAGAAGACCGAGTGTCCACAAAGTACCTCTTTCAAGTCATTTTAACTTTTCAACAGTCTGCTGTTGGTTTCCGCTTTGAGATGCTGGAAAGTGGTGTCAATCAAACTGAACTTCACTCCCTTCTCGTGTTTAACCAATTTAGTAGTGTTCTTTGAAGGAGTAACATATGCTGTGGTTAGAGGGGAGCCTGGAGATACACTGTACTTGGATTTCCAGAAAGCTTTGATGAGGTGCCACATCAATAATTATTGCAAAAAATAAAAACTGGAGTAACATATTAGCCCTCATTAAAGATTGGCTGGCTTATTGAAAACGAGTATGCATAAATAGGTGTTTGTCTGAATAGTAGGATGTGACCACAGGGGTCTGTACTGGGGCCTCAACGTTTTACAATTTACATCAGTGACTTGATGGGAGGAGTGAAGGCATGGTAGCTAAATTTACAGATGACACAAAGATAGGTAGGAAGGAATAATTCGGTTGAGTGAACAAAAATCTGGCAGACAGAGTGTAATGTGGGAGAGTGTAAAGTTGTTCACTTTGGCAGAAGGGAGTATTACTTAAATGGAGAACGACTGCAGAGTGCTGATGGGAAAAGTGTCTAGGTGTTCTTGTGCATGTGTCACAAATTCAGTCTGCAGGTGCAGCATAGTCAAGAAGGCTGACGTTATGTTCTCCTTATAAGCGGAGAATTGAACATAATTGTTGAGATCACATCTCACATATTGTGTACAATTTTGTCTCCTTATTTAAGGAAGAGTGTAAATGCTTTGGGGGTGTTTCAGAGGGGATTTACTAGTTTGATACTGGAATGAGTGGGCTGTTTTTTGAGCATAAGTTGGAAAGGCTGGGCTTCTTTCCTTGGGCTTGTGGAGTTTAGAAGAATGAGGGGTGACTTGATTGAAGCATACTAGATCCTGAAAGGTGGTAACAAGTTGGATGCTAAAAGGTTGTTTCCTCTTGTGGGTGAATCCAGAACTAGGGGGCACAGGAGCGGTGGTGGATTGTCACTGGACTAGTATTCCAGAGATCTAGAGCAAGGCACTGGGGACCCAGGTTCAAATCCCACCACTGCAGACGGTGAAATTTGAATTCAATTAAAAGTCTAATGATGACCGTGAAACCATGTCGATTGTCATAAAAACCCATATGGTTCACTCATGTCCTTTTAGAGAATGTTCCTTTCCCTTAAGGAAGGAAATCTGCCGTCCTTACTTGGTCCGGCTGACATGTGACTCCAGATCCTCAGCAATGTGGTTGACTCTTAATTGCCCTAGGGAGGGTCATGCCCTAGGGAGGGTCAATAAATGCTGGCCCAGCCTGCGATGCCCATGTTCCATGAACAAATTTTTAAATATGCTGTTTTAAAATTAGTGGTCACCCTAATAGGACAGGGATGAGGAGAACTTTTCTTCTGAGGGTTGTGAGACTTTGGAACTCTCTGCTTCAGAAGGCAGTGACGGTGCGATCATGGAATATTTTAAATGTGGAGGTAGATAGATTATTGTTAGGCACAGGAATCAAAGGTTATCGAGGGTAAACTGGAATGTGAAATTCGAAACACAACCAGGTCTTATCGAATGGCAGAACAGGCTCGAGGAGGTGAATGACCTATTCTATGTTCTTATTATGCTTTACCATTGAACGCAAATTACCTCGCCTCCATTTACTCACTTGTATATGTCCTAGCCTCAGGATCACTTCCACCATCCAAACACTTAAACACACAGTGAGTGCTCTCCTGCCTGGAGAGTTATGATAGCAGATGGTCCGTTTAGTCAGGAGAGAACGTGGCCGAGCAGGTGCCCCATCGCCTTCCCACCTCCATCCTGATCCCCATCCACCAGGTGATGCACTTGAATGAGCAATTAATACCCAATGAAGGGCCACATCGTACTAGCTCAGGGCGGGCAGACTGGGAGGAATCACCATGGGGTGGATACAACGAGCAAAAACTTGTGGTTGCTAGGGGGTCCCGGGGGAGGGGGGTTTCTAGGGGGTCCCGTGGGGAGGGGGAGTGGGAGTTGCTAGGAGACTCCTGGGGGATGGTGGGGAGGTCACTCATTCAAAGGCTATCAGTGACTGATCAAAGTATCCTGGATCAGGAAAAGGAGGGACTTGCTGAGAGCCACTCCCTTCACTTGCTGCCGACCCACTCCCGTGATCGCATTCCCAGAAATTCCTTCCCACCATCACTCGCCCGGGGCATTAGATCTAGAAATGCTACTAGCCCTCAGGTGGGAGTCATACCCTGCCTACCCAGTGGCACAGCTGTTCAATATAGTCACCAGCTCTTACTTGTTGCAGGCATTTGACAGGAGGGACTATCACCCAAGGGTCCTTGATCCCAGGAAAGGTTCAGTTAAGTCCCTTAAAGAAGCAATGCAGAGCTTTTTGCCAGCTATCCATCTGGTGGGCAAGTCCTCCAAAGCTTCTATTAAATACCTCCCAGTATGTTTCTCTCATCTGAAAATTGCGGTATGGTTTTTCCAGACCCAATTCCAGATCACTCCCACATATATTGAAAAGAGCAATGGTCCCCATACTGACCCTTGGAGTTTAAAACTGTTTACACCCTTGGGCCTGATTTTAACCTGCCAAAATCAGCTTTAACAAGCCACTAGTGGCCTTAAACTGGTGCTGTTGGCCTCACGCCCTGTAACAGTCACTATCGAAGATGGAGTTGATGGAGCTGTGAGCAGACAGTGACTGATGTGAGAAGTAAGATTTTTACCTTGACAAACTCCTGGTATTGACTTCCTCTCTGACCTCTTTTTGCTAGAGGGTGTAGATATTGAGCAGGATTCTCTCACCCCGGGCCGGCGGGTTCTCAGCGTGGTGCATCTGGGGGCGGCCTGGTGGGGGGGAGGGGGGGGTCCGACCCCGGGGGGGGGCCTCTGCTGAGGCCTGGCCCGCAATCAGGGCCGACCGATTGGCGGGCCGGCCTTTCGGGCTGGGGGCCTCTTTTGTTCCGCGCCGGCCCCTGTAGCCCTACGCCATGTTGCATCGGGGCCGGTGCGGAGAAGGGAGCCACTGTGCATGCATGCATTGGTGTCAGTCTCACTGCGCATGCGCGCATTGGCGCCGGTCTCACTGCGCATGCGCGCATTGGCGCCGGCCCCACTGCGCATGCGCAGACCCGCGACACCCATCTGATGCTGTGGATTGGCAGCTGGAGCGGTGTGGGTCACTCTAGTGGCGTGCTGGCCCCCTGTAGGGGTCAGAATTGCTGCTCCTGAGGCCATGTTGATGGCATCAACACTTAGCCTCAGGATCAGAGAATCCCGCCCCCTGTCTGGGGAGCATTCAGCTCCCCCATCCGAGATCTCTCTTGTCTTTTGGACAACCTGGATCACCAAACGTGCACCCTGGAAACCTAAGTGCCCACTCAAGTCCTCTTTGAACCATTTTAACCCTTTCACAACATTTAACCGCTGTCAAAAGTGTACATCTCCCCTTTAAGAGGTGGCACCTTTTTATTTTGATGTTACGTGGCTTATTTTCTGCCCTTTTTAATATGCAACTAGAAACCCTAAAACATGCCGAGAATTTCAATTGCTAATCTATGACCGAACAGATTAGAGGGAGTGCTGTGCACACTCTGATCCGTTTTAGCAGATCTAGAATATGTACCTTTAAAATTATTGCTGAGCCACCAGCTGGAAGAATAATAATGAGGGACTCTGCAACTGACCCATCCACATTCACGAATACTTGTTGGGTGTAATACCTCCCGCCTTACTGCTAAACAGGCCTCTACCAGGCCACTCAACACCAGCTGAACTCCGAGCAGCTGCACCTGGGTATTTAACTGGTACCTGCAGCTTGCCAGGCCTCCTTACCACCTGCCCGTACCTCGGAGTGGGCTGGCCTCTGTTGCTGCTGTAAGAACCAAAAGGCCAAATCCACAGCCACCCAGTCCAAAGAACGCGCATTAAGCCTGGCTTTGTTCTTGTCCTTGAACCAATTCCCCTGCATCAATACCGCCACACTCCATTTACATTTATCAATGAGCTTTCCACGTGGGACCTTATCAAAAACCTTTTGAGAATCCATATAATCCACAGCATTTCTTCCCATCAATACATGGCTCAAAACTCTGCATTAAATTTGTCAGGCATGACTTGAGTTTTACAAATCCCTGCTGCCTGTTTTTAATTAATCCATGTCTTTTGAGCTAAGTATTCGTTTTATCAGGTATTATTGGCTTCCAGATGCTTGCTCACGACCAATATAGTAGGCTGACTGCTCTGTAATTACCTGCTTTCTTCTTTGATGTGTTTTTGAATAGAGGATGTACATTGATAAGATTACAGTCTCCTGACACACACGCAGGGATGTTTGAAAGCTGCCCCTTGGTATAGTACTGGCTCATAGACACTTGTTGGCTCAGTCCCAGTCTCTCCTGAATGGATTGTTTTCTCTCTCAGTCAAGGCGGTAATTGGGTCATTGAAGAGGAAAAAAATCAACCACAGCTACTTGCATTTATGTAGTACCTTTAACGCAGTAAAAACATCCCAAAGTGCTTCACAGGAGCTTTATCGAAGCGCTCCATGAATGAGCGAAAGGCTAGTGACCAAAGGCTTTAAGGAGCATCGTAAAAGAGAAAAGTGAGGTGGAGAGACAGAGTAGTTGAGGGGAGGAATCAGGACAACCGAGGGACACTTTGACTGGGGGTCCAGGGCTAGGGGGCTAGTTACCAAAAGGGTACGAACAGCGGTGGAGGCCATGGTACTGACAATCATAACCCCCTCCTGCTGGCTGATGGCTGCAGTACACATGTACACAAAAGTAAAACAAAGAGACACTTTTCACTTTTTACTTTTTGCACTGTGTTACTTTTCACTTATTAGCCCAAGACTGAATATTGTCCAGGTTTTGCTGCATATCGGCATGGACTGCTTCAGTATCTGAGTAGTCGCAAATGGTACTGATGCTGTAGCTCCGTGGTTAACCTGTTGCTTCACAGCGCCAGTGACCCGGGTTTGATTCCCCGGCTTGCGTCACTGTCTGTGTGGAGTCTGCACATTCTCCCTGTGTCTGTGTGGATTTCCTCCGGGCGCTCCCGTTTCCTCCCACAAGTCCCCAAAAATGCGCTGTTGGGTGAATTGGACATTCTGAATTCTCCCTCTGTGTACCCGAACAGGCGGCGGAATGTGGCGACTAGGGTCTTTTCGCAGTAATTTCATTGAAGTGTTAATGTAAGCCTACTTGTGGCAACTAGTAAAAATTATTATTATATTGTGTAAAGATCAGCGAATATCCCCACTTCTGACTTTGTGGCTCCAGACCCACGGCAATGTGGTTGACTCTTAACTGCCCTTTGAAATGGCCTAGCAAACCGCTCAGTTCAAGGGCAAATAGGGATGGGCAACAAATGCTGGCCCATATTTTTTTTAAAGGCAACCCTTGAGGGACATGTGACAAACAGTCAAAATAAGGGATAAGACACTCCCTTAAATAAAGGAACAGTTGGAGGGAATTCCAGGATTTAGACAGCAGATGGCACTGTCACCAATGGCGTAGCAATGACAATTGGGGGTATTTAAGGTTGCACAATTACAGAAGCACAGATGTATCTGAGGTTTGTGGGACTGAGGGAGATTACATTGATGGCGGGTGGGGTGGGGCATTAGCGAGGCCATGGAGAGCTTTGAAAATAAGAGCAAGAAATTCAAAATCGAAGGGTTCCTGGACTTGGAGCCAGTGCAAGTCAGTCAGCAGTCGGCGCTTTGAGTACCAATCAGAATTCACTGAGCTCTTTGAAACGATCAGCAACCATTCAGAAACTTCATGAGAAAAAAATAAACACTTGGGAGGAAAAAGCCGTTGAGAGTTTCCCAACCATTATTTTTTTTTAAAATATTTTTATTCTCCTCTTTTTTCACATTTTCTCCCAAATTTATACCCACCAACAATAAACAATAATCAGTGACAAATATGTCAATCCCCATATCAATAACAACGATCCCATCCTCCCACCAAACCCCAAACATTAGCCCGCATGTTCACATAAACAAATGACAAAAAGGAATCAGGAATCACCCATAGTCACCATTAACACACACACACACCCTCCCCAACCCTCCCAACCACCCCCCCCCTGCAAACTAATGTTCAATGTTATCCAGTTCTTGAAAGTGCATGATGAATAACGCCCATGAATTGTAGAACCCCTCCATCCTTCCCCTCAGTTCAAACTTAACCTTCTCAAGAGTCAAGAATTCCAACAGGTCCCCCCGCCACACCAGGGCACAGGGTGGAGAGGTTGTTCTCCAACCCATCAGGACCCGCCTTCGGGCGATCAACGAGGCGAAGGCTACAACATCTGCCTCCCATTTCCAACCCTGGCTGGTCTGACACCCCGAATATGCCCTCCCGAGGGCCCGGGTCCAGTTTCACGTGCACCACTTTAGAGATTACCCGAAACACCTCCTTCCAGTAATCCTCCAGCTTTGGACAGGACCAAAACATATCAACGTGATTAGCGTGCCCCTCCCCCCCCCCCTTCCCCCGCAACGTTCACACACATCCTCTACTCCTTTCAAAGAATCGGCTCATCCTCGCCCTCGTGAGGTGTGCTCTGTGTACCACCTTCAGCTGTATCAGCCCCAACCTCGCGCACGAGGTGGAGGCATTCACTCTCTGGAGCACCTCACACCAGAACCCCCCCCCTCCATATGCTCTCACATCTCTTCCTCCCACTTTGGTTTGATCCCTTCCAGTGGTGCCTTCTCCTCTTCCAAATTAGCTCCGTAAACCACCGACATGACCCCCTTCTCACAGATTTGAGCCAGGGAGGTGGGATGGAAATTTTCGGAAATGGGAGGAGAAGTGGATTAAGACGCTAAAAGATTTGTTTCTTAGGGGTCGGTTTGCAGGATTGAAGGAGCTGGAAGCGAAGTATGGGCTGGAGCAGGAGGAAATGTTTAATTACATGCAGGTTCGCGATTTTGCCAGAAAGGAGATACAGAGCCCGAACCTGGGGCGAAATTCACCCCCAACGGCGCGATGTCCGCTGACTGGCGCAAAAAACGGCGCCAATCAGACGGGCATCGCGCCGGCAAAAAGGTGCGGAAGTCTCCGCATCTTTGGCGGCCTAGCCCCAACATTGAGGGGCTAGGCCGACGCCGGAGGGATTTCCTCCCCGCCAGCTGGCGGAAATGGCGTTTGTTGCCCCGCCAGCTGGCGCGGAAATGCGGCGCATACGCGGGAGCGTCAGCGGCCGCTGAAAGTTTCCCGCGCATGCGCATTGGGGAGAGTCTCTTCCGCCTCCACCATGGTGGAGGCCGTGGCGGAGGCAGAAGGGAAAGAGTGCCCCCACGGCACAGGCCCGCCCGCGGATCGGTGGGCCCCGATCGCGGGCCAGGCCACCGTGGGGGCACCCCCCGGGGTCAGATCGCCCCACTCCCCCCCCCCCCCCCAGGACCCCGGAGCCCGCCCACGCCGACTGATCCAGCCGGTAAATACCAGGTTTGATTTACGCCGGCGGGACAGGCAATTTCTGGGCGGGACTTCGGCCCATCCGGGCCGGAGAATTGAGCGGGGAGTCCCGCCAACCGGCGTGGCCCAATTCCCGCCCCCGCCCAATCTCCGGTACCGGAGACTTGGGCGGGGGCGGGATTCACGGCGGCCAACGGCCATTCTCCGACCCGGCGGGGGTCGGAGAATGACGCCCTTGATGTATTACTACTGGGTGGCGAATGTGGAGAAGGTGCGGAACTGGGTCAGAGGGGTTGATTCCCAATTGGTCAGAATGGAGGAGAGTTTGTGCAGGGGGTCAGGATTGAAAGCACTAGCAACAATGCTGCTCCAGATGGCCCCGGGGAAATACTCAGGGAGTCCGGTAATAACAGCTTCATTGAGAATTTGGAGGCAGTTTCGCCAACACTTCGGATTGGGGGCAGTGTCAAGGGAAATGCCGATACGGGGAACCAACCATTATTTTTAATGATCTATTTTTCTTTTCCCTATTCTCCTTTCCTGCTGCACTCAGCGATGTGACATTCATTTATCTCCCCTTATATTTCATGTAGAGGCTCTACCCAATTGCAGTCTGATTAAACTTCCTTCATTTTCCTTTTTGTTTATTTTCTTTTAAGGGAAAACGAGGTAGACGAGGACCTGCAGGAAATCCAGGCCCCCCCGGACCTCCGGTGAGTACACTTGTCTTTCTCCTGCCCGTGTTGATTTGCGCCCATTGTCCTTTTCAAACCACTGGAGCCTGGGTTCAAAGCTGACCACTGGCTGGATGGACAAAAAGGCGAAAGGTCGCTGAACAGAAGGAGTCTGGGAAATCTCCAGCCAGTCTCATCAAGGCTAGAACATGTCAAGGATTATGCTAACAGAAACACAGCATATTTAATGTAGAACCAAGGGTGGGATTCTCCCAATGGGAGCCTAAGTGCCGACGCCGGAGTAAAAACTGGAGTGTTTTACTCCGGCTTCGGCGCCCGTTCCCAGACCCCTATTTTTCTCCCTCCGTGGGGCTAGCAGGGGCGTTGCATGATTTACGGGGGTGGGGCCTTGGCGCTGCGTCAGAGACCCGGCGCGGCGTAAAAGACGTGGCGCCTTGGGTCCCGCGCATGCACAGTTGGGCCAGCGGCAACTAGTGCATGCGCGCTGGCCTTCCTCCCCCAGGCCACCCCGCACAAAAATTGCGCATGGATCCAGGCTTGCCGGCGGAAGAAAGGAGGCCCGCCGACAGAGAGGCCTGCCCGCCGATCGGTGGGTCCCAGGCCACTCCGGAGGGCCTCGCCGGGGTTGGAAACCCCACCCCCCCTACAGGCCGCTCCCGGCCCTTGAAGCCCCAGATCCCGCCGGCCCGAGAGCAGATTAGAACGGCACCGGCGGGACTGTCATTTTTTTTGCCGGCCGCTCGGCCTGTCCGGGCCGGAGAATCGCCGCTCGCCGTTTGTGGCGATTAACCGGGCGGCCCGGCACGATTTGCGCAACGCTGGTTTTGGTGGGCGTGGGAGAATCGCATGCGGGGGCCGGAGCAGCGTGTCGCAATTCGCGCGGTGCCCCAGCGATTCTCCCACCCGGGGGGGGGGGGGGGGAATCCCGCCCCAAAGGTTTGGTTGAAAAGAAGGATTTGAGTAAAATTTGTTTTTTATAGGTGTCGGGGGAGGTGAATGGTTCAGTGGAGAGAGTTCCTGAGTGGAGAGCTCAGATAGCTGAAGAGATCCCCACCAATATTGAATGATAGGAAGTGTGATGGGTTGGAGAGAGGCACAGGAAGCGAGCCAGAGGGCAAAAAGACAGAAGCAGCTAGCATAAGGCTGAAGAAGACTTCAGAGGTTGGACGGGCCAAAGACATTGATGGATGGGTAAACTAAAGAGAGAATTGTAAATCTGACGGGTTTAGGAATAGAGAATGAGTGTAGATCTGTGACTGGAGTAGTGGACGAGTGATGATTATTAATAATAATCATCTTTATTGTCACAAGTAGGCTTACATTAACACTGCAATGAAGTTACTGTGAAAAGCCCTAGTCGCCACATTCTGGCGCCTGTTCGGGTACACAGAGGGAGAATTCAGAATGTCCAAATTATCTAACAGCACGTCTTTTGGGACTTGTCAGAGGAAACCGGAGCACCCGGAGGAAACCCACGCAGACACAGGGAGAGCGTGCAGACTCCACACAGATAGTAACCCAATGTGTGAATCGAACCCGGGACCCTGGTGTGGTGATGTGCATCAATGTAAATACATGTAGGCTAGCTAGACACTAGAGGGAGCACCAGTGACATCACACACACACACTCAACCAATAGATCAAGTACATAGGATACGACCAATAGACATTCATGATACACAAAGAGGTGACATGACCACAGGGGGGCATTACACCAACCCATATATAAAGGACACCACACACATGATCTGCCTCTTTCCAGTGGAGACAGTTAGTGAGGACAGACACAGGGTTGATTCAATATTACACCCACCACATGGATTGCAGCAGCTGGCTAGTCAGTCTGGGTAGCTATAGTAGGATTAGCAGTAGTGACGAACCAGAGTAATAGAAGTGTAAATAGTTTAATAAACGTGTTGAAGTTATCTCCACGTCTGAACCTTCTTTTGTCAAGTGCACCACAAGGAAACCGCTTATGTTACACCTACAACATAACAAATCGCCTAGTGCTGTGAAGCAACAGTGCTAACCACTGTGCTACCATGCCGGGTATGGGGGCAGGGTATATGGGTTGGTGGTTTGGGCCAATTTTGGAGTTAATAGCGGGTGGAAGTTGAGAGGTCTCCAAGAAGGACACTGGAGAATGTGGCTGAGAATAATATAATCCATAAGAAATGGCACTGGAAATGAATTGGAACGGAAATGTCTCCTTGGTGCTCGTTTTTTTTTTAATTGTTCTTTCTGCCATCATCCATTTTGTTTCAGAGGTGTGTGGCCTCTTTCTCACTCCTCTTATTAAATGGAGCATCAAAAAACAGTCCAATCCTAGCTTCACGAACAACAGCTGAACGTCGGTGAATATCAGCATATGACATACCCACATGGGTTCCATAACCCTGAATAACCTTGGCCGTCAAATACCTACCAATCTCAGCTTCAAGATTTTCAATAGAGCTCCAGCCTTGATGGCTTTTTGGGGAGGAGGGAGTTCCATATTCCCACTCCATTTTGTGTGAGGAAGTGTTTCTTAACATTACCTCTGAACAGCCTGGCTCCAAATTTATCGTTCTATCCCCTTGTTCTGAACTCTCCCATCAGAGGAACTCGTTTCTCGCTATCTCGCCTATCAAATCCTTTTTCTCATTTTGTTATCATATACAGCTGTATGCTGTTTCATCAGAGGAATTGCTGCTCTTTAACCTGTGACCCTAACTGTTGTTCGAAACAGGGAATTTTGAAGGATTGCTTATTTCATTCACTAGGCTGTAGACTGATCTACATGGAGTCCCTCTGCCTGAGTTTCTAACTCGCTCAGGTGAGCGTCCTCCATCAAACCTGCCCTTCTGATTTGGCCATTTCCAGAATGGCCATTCAGCTCTGTGTCAGCATTAAATTGAAGTGGGAGGTCTCCTGCGCCCTTTCTCTCTGTACTCCAAATAACACACCACGCAGTGAAGAATGCCAGCTGTGTACCAGATCCTGTTACACACCGACCCGACACTCCTTATCTTGAGACTTCTTAGAGCTCGGAACAGCTGCACAGTTGCATTTGTGAACTGACTTTCACTATTCCCAAATACCCATCATCTTGAGTGAACAACATGTAACACAGAAACCTTTCAAAAACAAAAGTTAATTCCGGAAACAGCAAAGAGATTTCAGCGAAATCTTGCCCGATATCCATATTACAGATAGTTCCTTCACAGTGAGTTGCATTTACAAATGAGCCTCTCTACCACCCGCCTCCCGCCACACAATTGCCACCATCTGACGCACTGTGCCAGAGAGGCTTTTTTTAAAATCTACTCCATGATGTTGTTAAGAATTAGTTTTTCTCTCCCAATAGCCAGTTGTCAATGGACAGCCTAATGTGGAGTTAATGCCGGCATACTAGGAAGGTCCTAGACACGACCACTGGTTTGTGATGAGGCAAACAACCTTCAGACAGGATGACAATGTGGGCTCCGCATCCTTGGGCTAGGGAAGAGGATAAAGATTCTCCCAAACCACCACCATAACAACTTGCATTTATATAGCACCTTTACATTTAATACAACAAGCAGGTTTTTCCAGCCTTCCCATTGTCGGGACCTTCAAAAGCAGCCCCCTCAATCCCCGTGGTGGGTTCCCCGGCAGTGGGACGGCTGAGCCAAGTAAAACACCGTAGGCATCAGCGGGACTGGAAGATCCCAAGGAAGGCCAGTGGCAAGCCGCCGTTTGCGCTGGAAAACATGGTGGGCGGGGACCAGAAATTCCTCCCCAATTCATAAGCACTCCACAGGAGCTTTATAACCCAACACTAAGCCACGTAAAAAGATTAAGACAGGTGACCAAAATCTTGGTCAAAGGAACGTCTTATTGGTGAGGGGGGGCTAGAAAGTTGGAGAGTTTTAGAATGGAAATTCCAGAGCCCAGGACCTGGCCCGCTGAAGGCACGGCCACCAATGGTGGAGTTAAGAACTTCGAAGATACGCAAGAGGCCAGGATTGGAGGAGCGTAGATATCCCGATATTGATCTTCATTCAGAGTTTGGGAGTGGGAATGTTCTTTCTAGAAACTACACCTGTGCGATGAGGAATAGGGATTCCTGTAATAGCCCCTGCAGATAAATAGCCTGCCAATCCATCCATTTGACATTCATGCATAGTCGCTCCACCTTGGTGCAAAATGGCATCAATGGTTTGTGAGGTTGGACATGAGGATAAATCGGTGCCTGTGCAAAAATAGGCACAAAAATCTGTCTGCACCGGCACTGAAGTAGGCAGAATACCCAGTCTGTCTTTGGCATTTTCCTGATTTAAGTGGGTACAGCATTTTTGGGGAAAATGCAGAATCTGTATGTGTTGTTGACTGTAAGGCACATAGTTGCTGCCTGCTTTCAACTTCAGCCTTAAAATAAAAAGTGGAATGCAAGAGATACTGCTCTAAATCCTCGTTCAATTATAATTCATTTAAATTATTTAGGTTCCATCAACATTATGTCATCACTCCTTTACTCTGCTAACGTACATCTTCAGAATTCAAAAGTGACTAGGTTCTCTTTTAATTACAGCCTGCTGTGAATGGAATTGCAGTCTGAGTGGATATTTCAGAAGACATTACTATCTCATCCGTTTAGTTACTGATACACTGACTATGCCCTCAGGGTTAGTGAAGTGCCAACCAGTGGCTTTTTAATGACCTGCAGTGTAGAACGTGTCTTCCTTTTTGATTCTGTGACATTGTTTTCCTCCGTCTTTCTCTCACTGCAAATATAGAAATATTTAGCCGTTTAGTCAAGACAGAAACGTTGCGTGTTTTTTCAGAGGTGCTCTCGCCCCGTGAAAAACTCGTCACAGTAGATTCAAGCAGGATTGAGCAGTATCCACATTCTGGTATGATCCTTCATCAGACATGTCCTGTGTAGAATCAAGCTTCATCCTCATTGAATATTGCTGGACTCTATGGTTCTTTATGTCTGGTTGGTCTATAGTGAAAAAGTTAGCATGAGTGGGCTTCAGCAATCTTGCACCCCATTGGCCCAACTTGTACTTTAATACTGCTTCTTGTCCCTATCAAAGTCCACATTGGAAATGGGTGCAAAGAAATGTAGGCTGGGATTTCTCCCCCGCGTGGTGGGTTTTCCCATGGTGGATGTGGCAAGTCTTGATGGGACTCTAAAAAAATTCCATCTTTTGTTGTTCCCCAATACAACCCAGCTGCAAATACCATGCCGCAGGCGGGGAAACTTTACAAATAGGCAATCCCAGAACAGAACCTCATACATATCATGGGAAATTGTATGTGGGGCCCTTGCAATCATCGATAGTAAAATAATGGGATGAAAATCATGGCATATGTGGTTATAACATCTTGACAGATGTTCCTGATGAGCAAGACGCCCAGTCAGTGACATGACTTTATAAAATCGACATCTAGCACTGAAATCGATTCATTAAACCTGTGTTTTTCAAACTTTTTTTCCGGGGTCCCATTTTTAACAACCGGCCAACCTTCGGGACCCACGCCGGCCAACATTCGCGACCCACCATTTTCTCTTCCCTTTAATGCGAGAAGTGAGCCTGCTTGGTCATCACAATCTCACTCCAATCAGAGTCACAGGAGGAGAGGGCTATGCACATATGCGCTTCAGGATTCAGCCAGTTGCTTTGTGACATCTTCGTCTTTGTGAGGATGTAAAATGTAGGTCGTTGTGAAGGGCAAAAGCAACAAAATGCTTGTTTTACTCAGCTCCGGATACTCCTCTGAGACGTTAATACAGAATGCTGACAGCCTCATTGACTTGTGCCATGTTTTAAATGTGCTGTCAAAGCTGAGGTGTAGAAGTTCAGTTTCTTCATTTGGAGTCAGTTGCAACTTAACAACTGATTCTGGGGTCTCAAACTCAAAGGGGTTTTTCACCCACCTCTTCTCTCTCAAAATCTTAAACTTCTCCTCTGGAAAGTAGCGATCAAACTTGTCGATCAGCGCAGCTAGGTGCAACTGAATAAGGCTTGCCAGTCCATTTCAGTTTCCTTACTAATGCTGTTTTCTTCGATGTATCGTAGCAGTGTGGGGAACATGTAATAATTTTAGCTTTGCACTCGCAATTGCCAAACTTTCAATGACTTTTGGAAAGCTGCGATTTCTTCACATTGCCGAAAGTAATCATCATCCTTCCCTTGCAATTTGAGGTTCAGTCCATTTAGAATTGAAAAGGTGCCTGCAAGGTAAGACATAGTTAGCATCCAAGTTTCATCAGCAAGCAAATCAGCCAGAGAGGACAATTTCTCGAGGAGGAAAGCATGAATTTCATACTCAGCACCCGACCCCTTGACAGCCAACGTACCTCTGTGTGGAACAGTAAATGTGTGTGCTCAGTCCCCGTATCGGAACACAGAGTCTCAAAAAGTCTGGTATTGAGTGCACTGCATTTAATGAAATTCGCAACTTTCACAATTCCTTTCAACACTACTTCAAGATCGGATGGAATTTATTTCGATGCCAGTGCCTCACGGTGAATAAAACAATGATTCCAAACAATGTCCTGACCAGCTGCCTCCTTAATCCTTATTATAACTCCGCTGCTTGTGATTCCTCTGCAACAAACCCAGTCGATCCTGCACTTTACAACCACAAAACTATTCAATGTTTCAAAAATCTCTGCATCAGTCATGTGGGTTGGTAAAGTCAGGCAGCACAGCAAATCCTCAACAAATGCATCGTGCCAAACATACCTAACGTAAACTAGCACGGTTGCACAATCTGAAACATCTGTACTTTCATCCAGTTGTATTGAGAACTCCTGAGCTGATTTTAAATGAGAAATAAGCTGGGCTTTTAAATTCTCAGCAATAACACAAATTCGGCGAGCCACTATGTTATCACTAAGTGGGATGAATTTCACTTTTTCAACAAACCTCTCATCAATGACCGTACGAACTGTATCTAATGCTGAGGGAGAATTAATCTCTCTGCTACAGTGTGGGACATTTTCTCTTTAGTTACACAGTAAGCTACCACATTAGAGGCTAATTGTACTTTTTTGTACAATGTATCATTTCTACTGAGAACTTCAGCTGATGATTTAAGTTCTCGTTGCATCTTTTGAAAAAACAATCAAGAGGTTTGTCCTCGAACTTGCCATGCTTAGCCTTCGAATACCTTTGATGGTTTGAGGATTTTATCAGTTCTTCCCTGCATCTAACACACATGGGCCTTGCATCCTGATTTGCATTGGCACAATTAATAAATCCATGCCTTAAAAAATCGTCTTTATACTGCTCTGTGCCTCATTTCAGCTTCTTCTTAATGAGCTGTTCACCAGAGGCCCTGGAGCTCACACCAGCACTGCTTTGTCCTGTTGTGGACCCTCCTGAACAGCTCACACCAGCACTGCTTTGTCCTGTTGTGGACCCTCCTGAACAGCTCACACCAGCACTGCTTTGTCCTGTTGTGGACCTTCCTGAACAGCTCACACCAGCACTGCTTTGTCCTGTTGTGGACCCTCCTGAACAGCTCACACCAGCACTGCTTTGTCCTGTTGTGGACTCTCCTGAACAGCTCACACCAGCACTGCTTTGTCCTGTTGTGGATTCTCCTGAACAGCTCACACCAGCACTGCTTTGTCCTGTTGTGGACCCTCCTGAACAGCTCACACCAGCACTGCTTTGTCCTGTTGTGGACTCTCCTGAACAGCTCACACCAGCCCTGCTTTGTCCTGTTGTGGTCTCTCCTGAACAGCTCACACCAGCACTGCTTTGTCCTGTTGTGGATTCTCCTGAACAGCTCACACCAGCCCTGCTTTGTCCTGTTGTGGATTCTCCTGTACAGCTCACACCAGCACTGCTTTGTCCTGTTGTGGATTCTCCTGAACAGCTCACACCAGCCCTGCTTTGTCCTGTTGTGGACCTTCCTGAACAGCTCACACCAGCACTGCTTTGTCCTGTTGTGGACTCTCCTGAACAGCTCACACCACCACTGCTTTGTCCTGTTCTGGACCCTCCTGAACAGCTCACACCAGCACTGCTTTGTCCTGTTGTGGATTCTCCTGAACAGCTCACACCAGCCCTGCTTTGTCCTGTTGTGGACCTTCCTGAACAGCTCACACCAGCACTGCTTTGTCCTGTTGTGGACTCTCCTGAACAGCTCACACCAGCACTGCTTTGTCCTGTTGTGGACCCTCCTGAACAGCTCACACCAGCACTGCTTTGTCCTGTTGTGGACCTTCCTGAACAGCTCACACCAGCACTGCTTTGTCCTGTATTGGACCTTCCTGAACAGCTCACACCAGCACTGCTTTGTCCTGTTGTGGACCTTCCTGAACAGCTCACACCAGCACCGCTTTGTCCTGTTGTGGACTCTCCTGAACAGCTCACACCAGCACTGCTTTGTCCTGTTGTGGACCTTCCTGAACAGCTCACACCAGCACTGCTTTGTCCTGTTGTGGACTCTCCTGAACAGCTCACACCAGCACTGCTTTGTCCTGTTGTGGACTCTCCTGGACAGCTCACACCAGCACTGCTTTGTCCTGCTGTGGACCTTCCTGAACAGCTCACACCAGCACTGCTTTGTCCTGTTGTGGACTCTCCTGAACAGCTCACACCAGCACTGCTTTGTCCTGTTGTGGACCCTCCTGAACAGCTCACACCAGCACTGCTTTGTCCTGTTGTGGACCCTCCTGAACAGCTCACACCAGCACTGCTTTGTCCTGTTGTGGACCTTCCTGAACAGCTCACACCAGCACTGCTTTGTCCTGTTGTGGACTCTCCTGAACAGCTCACACCAGCACTGCTTTGTCCTGTTGTGGACCCTCCTGAACAGCTCACACCAGCACTGCTTTGTCCTGTTGTGGACCTTCCTGAACAGCTCACACCACCACTGCTTTGTCCTGTTGTGGACCTTCCTGAATAGCTCACACCAGCACTGCTTTGTCCTGTTGTGGACTCTCCTGAACAGCTCACACCAGCACTGCTTTGTCCTGTTGTGGACTCTCCTGAACAGCTCACACCAGCACTGCTTTGTCCTGTTGTGGACCTTCCTGTACAGCTCACACCAGCACTGCTTTGTCCTGTTGTGGACTCTCCTGGACAGCTCACACCAGCACTGCTTTGTCCTGTTGTGGACTCTCCTGAACAGCTCACACCAGCACTGCTTTGTCCTGTTGTGGACCTTCCTGTACAGCTCACACCAGCACTGCTTTGTCTGGCCATGGACCCTCCTGAACAGCTCACACCAGCACTGCTTTGTCCTGTTGTGGACTCTCCTGAACAGCTCACACCAGCACTGCTTTGTCCTGTTGTGGACTCTCCTGAACAGCTCACACCAGCACTGCTTTGTCCTGTTGTGGACCTTCCTGAACAGCTCACACCACCACTGCTTTGTCCTGTTGTGGACCTTCCTGAATAGCTCACACCAGCACTGCTTTGTCCTGTTGTGGACTCTCCTGGACAGCTCACACCAGCACTGCTTTGTCCTGTTGTGGACATTCCTGAACAGCTCACACCAGCACTGCTTTGTCCTGTTGTGGACTCTCCTGAACAGCTCACACCAGCACTGCTTTGTCCTGTTGTGGACCTTCCTGAACAGCTCACACCACCACTGCTTTGTCCTGTTGTGGACCTTCCTGAATAGCTCACACCAGCACTGCTTTGTCCTGTTGTGGACTCTCCTGGACAGCTCACACCAGCACTGCTTTGTCCTGTTGTGGACATTCCTGAACAGCTCACACCACCACTACTTTGTACTGTTGTGGACTCTCCTGCGCCACTCTCTCCAGCAGGTTTAGTTGTGAGATCCTGGCCTGTTTGTGTCTCTGGCCCTCTCCTCTGTATTACTAAACGATCCATTTTAAATTTGACTTGTTTGCTGCTGATAAAAAGGAGGATTCGGAATCGCAGCCAAAGAACTGTTCGGGGCGCGTGACCTGCTGTCTGCCTCGCTTCGGCAGGAAGATTGCATTGAATTCGTTTTTTAATCTTCTGGGTCAGCGCGTTGACATCAGGAGGAGATGGTGCTTCTCGCTGGGCTCTGCACATGCGCACTGATGAGTGGGCACGCATGCGCAGTACACCTGCATCTTTTTAGTTTGTCACGGCCGTCATTTTTAAAACAGGCATTGTTAAAAGCCGGCTGCTGTGGCTGTTGTGCATGAATTCCTGCCATCGGGAATGCCGCGATGAATGGCTCCGCGACCCACCCACGGGTCGCAACCCCCACTTTGAAAATGCCTGCATTAAACCTTGTCTTGTCTGTATCTTTTGCATTTATAAGTTTCTTAACTTTATCTTTCTGTTGTTATCATCTTTCTTTAAAAGAGAATGAATGACTTGCGTTTACATTGTGCCTTTTATGGCCACAGGAAATCCCAAAGTGTGTTTGAGCCAATTATGTATATTTATAAAAGTGGCCACTATTATGGACTATTATGTTGCAGACAGGAGAGAGAGGTTTAACCAAACTCCTTTTTGTTTCTCGCCCTGTGTACATAAGCAGAGGTGTTTTTTTGTTTTTAAAATAAGCTTTGGCGACATTACATTTACCTACTTATTACAATGTGGTCAATTTTTAAAGTGATTCGCAGCAAACTCTCAGGATTAAATCAGGTTTATTCACACATTCAAACCTGGAGGGGGGAATGATTGCAACATCACACACACACACAGAGGTTTACGGTAAAGGGATAGGAAAAATGAGTTTTACAACTATGAATTACTTAACAGTAAAAAGGACGACAGAAATAGATATTCAGTTCATCTGTTTACTAGAGATTAGAAAGTCAAAATCCAGAGGGGGTTCTCCATGGAGACATTCCAGTTCAGGCAGGCCCCTGGCTGGTGGCAGAAGATGGGACCACAACAGGATGAGGTTGAGATTCAAAGATTTGGTCTGTATGTCAGGCAGGGCCAGCGCCTTGCAGATAAACAAACTTTGAGGAGGGTGAGTTGCAGGCTGCTTGGTCAGTTGGAGTCCTTCTGTCAGATGTTTGCAGCTGGAGATAAATGAGCAAACTGCTCTGCTTCTGAATTTTCACAGAAATTTCAAAATGGTCACTCTAGTCATGTGAGCTCCTTCCTCTATAACGATTTAATAAAGGGCTGATTATCTGATGTTTAGATCTAGCTTTTGTGTGGTGAACGATAACCTCTGAATGGGTCATCATCTATATTGATGATCCTGCTCTGGGTAGCTATTGTTTTAGTAGACCTTCAAATTCTGCTGGACGAATAAGCCGATAAAGATGAAAATGACATTTGTTTCATTTCAATATGTCTTTTTAAAAAAATATATTTTATTGAAAATTTTTGGTCAACCAACACAGTACATTGTGCATCCTTTACACAATATTATAACAACACAAATAACAATGACCTATTTTATAAACAGAAAATGAATAAATAATAAATAACAAAAATGAAAACTAGCCCTAATTGGCCTTATCACAAGTAACACTCTCCAAAAATATAATTTAACAGTCCAATATATAATTATCTGTAGCAACGACCTATACATATTATACAGTATATATTAACAACCCTGAGAGTCCTTCTGGTTTCCCCCCCCCCCCCACCCCCCCCCCTTCCTCCTCCTCCCCCCCCCCCCCCCCCCCCCCCCGATCCTGGGCTGCTGCTGCCTTATTTTTTCCATTCCATCTATCTTTCTGCGAGGTATTCGACGAACGGTTTCCACCGCCTGGTGAACCCTTGAGCCGACCCCCTTAGGACAAACTTAATCCGCTCTAGCTTTATAAACCCCGCCATGTCATTTATCCAGGTCTCCACCCCCGGGGGCTTGGCTTCTTTCCACATTAGCAATATCCTGCGCCGGGCTACTAGGGACGCAAAGGCCAAAACATCGGCCTCTCTCGCCTCCTGCACTCCCGGCTCTTGTGCAACCCCAAATATAGCCAACCCCCAGCTTGGTTCGACCCGGACCCCTACTACTTTTGAAAGCACCTTTGTCACCCCCATCCAAAACCCCTGTAGTGCCGGGCATGACCAAAACATATGGGTATGATTCGCTGGGCTTCTCGAGCATCTCGCACACCTATCCTCCACCCCAAAAAATTTACTGAGCCGTGCTCCAGCCATATGCGCCCTGTGTAATACCTTAAACTGAATCAGGCTTAGCCTGGCACACGAGGACGACGAGTTTACCCTGCTTAGGGCATCTGCCCACAGCCCCTCCTCGATCTCCTCCCGCAGCTCTTCTTCCCATTTCCCTTTTAGTTCATCTACCATAGTCTCCCCTTCGTCCCTCATTTCCCTATATATATCTGACACCTTATCATCCCCCACCCATGTCTTTGAGATCACTCTGTCCTGCACCTCTTGTGTCGGGAGCTGCGGGAATTTCCTCACCTGTTGCCTCGCAAAAGCCCTCAGTTGCATATACCTGAATGCATTCCCTTGGGGCAACCCATATTTCTCGGTCAGCGCTCCCAGACTCGCGAACTTCCCATCCACAAACAGATCTTTCAGTTGCGTTATTCCTGCTCTTTGCCACATTCCATATCCCCCATCCATTCCCCCCGGGGCAAACCTATGGTTGTTTCTAATCGGGGACCCCCCCAAGGCTCCAGTCTTTCCCCTATGCCATCTCCACTGTCCCCAAATCTTCAGTGTAGCCACCACCACCGGGCTTGTGGTGTAGTTCCTCGGTGAGAACGGCAATGGGGCTGTCACCATAGCCTGTAGGCTAGTCCCCCTACAGGACGCCCTCTCTAATCTCTTCCACGCCGCTCCCTCCTCCTCTCCCATCCACTTACTCATCATTGAAATATTAGCGGCCCAATAATACTCACTTAGGCTCGGTAGTGCCAGCCCCCCCCTATCCCTGCTACGCTGTAAGAATCCCTTCCTCACTCTCGGGGTCTTCCCGGCCCACACAAAACCCATGATGCTCTTTTCGATCCTTTTAAAAAAAGCCTTTGTGATCACCACCGGGAGGCACTGAAACACAAAGAGGAATCTCGGGGGGACCACCATCTTAACCGCCTGCACCCTCCCTGCCAGTGACAGGGATACCATATCCCATCTCTTGAAATCCTCCTCCATTTGTTCCACCAACCGCGTTAAATTTAACCTATGCAATGTGCCCCAATTCTTGGCTATCTGGATCCCCAGGTAACGAAAGTCCCTTGTTACCTTCCTCAACGGTAGGTCCTCTATTTCTCTACTCTGCTCCCCTGGATGCACCACAAACAACTCACTTTTCCCCATGTTCAATTTATACCCTGAAAAATCCCCAAACTCCCCAAGTATCCGCATTATTTCTGGCATCCCCTCCGCCGGGTCTGCCACATATAGTAACAAATTGTCCGCATACAAAGATACCCGGTGTTCTTCTCCTCCTCTAAGTACTCCCCTCCACTTCTTGGGACCCCTCAACGCTATAGCCAGGGGCTCAATCGCCAGTGCAAACAATAATGGGGACAGAGGGCATCCCTGCCTTGTCCCTCTATGGAGCCGAAAATATGCAGATCCCCGTCCATTCGTGACCACGCTCGCCATCGGGGCCTTATACAACAGCTGCACCCATCTAACATACCCCTCTCCAAAACCAAATCTCCTCAACACCTCCCACAAATAATCCCACTCCACTCTATCAAATGCTTTCTCGGCATCCATCGCCACTACTATCTCCGTTTCCCCCTCTGGTGGGGGCATCATCATTACCCCTAACAGCCTCCGTATATTCGTGTTCAGCTGTCTCCCCTTCACAAACCCAGTTTGGTCCTCGTGGACCACCCTCGGGACACATTCCTCTATTCTCATTGCCATTACCTTGGCCAGGATCTTGGCATCTACATTTAGGAGGGAAATAGGTCTATAGGACCCGCATTGTAGCGGGTCCTTTTCCTTCTTTAAGAGAAGCGATATCGTTGCTTCAGACATAGTCGGGGGCAGTTGTCCCCTTTCCTTTGCCTCATTAAAGGTCCTCGTCAATACCGGGGCGAGCAAGTCCACATATTTTCTATAGAATTCGACTGGGAATCCATCCAGTCCCGGGGCCTTTCCCGCCTGCATGCTCCTAATTCCTTTCACCACTTCTGCTACCTCGATCTGTGCTCCCAGTCCCACCCTTTCCTGCTCTTCCACCTTGGGAAATTCCAGCCGATCCAAGAAGCCCATCATTCTCTCCCTCCCATCCGGGGGTTGAGCTTCATATATTTTTTATAAAATGTCTTGAACACTCCATTCACTCTCTCCGCTCCCCGCTCCATCTCTCCTTCCTCATCCCTCACTCCCCCTATTTCCCTCGCTGCTCCCCTTTTCCTCAATTGGTGTGCCAGCAACCTGCTCGCCTTCTCCCCATATTCGCACTGTACACCCTGTGCCTTCCTCCATTGTGCCTCTGCAGTGCCCGTAGTCAGCAAGTCAAATTCTACATGTAGCCTTTGCCTTTCCCTGTACAGTCCCTCCTCCGGTGCTTCCGCATATTGTCTGTCCACCCTCAAAAGTTCTTGCAGCAACCGCTCCCGTTCCTTACTCTCCTGCTTCCCTTTATGTACCTTATTGATATCAGCTCCCCTCTAACCACCGCCTTCAGCGCCTCCCAGACTACTCCCACCTGGATCTCCCCATTATCATTGAGTTCCAAGTACTTTTCAATGCACCCCCTCACCCTTAGACACACCCCCTCATCTGCCATTAGTCCCATGTCCATTCTCCAGGGTGGGCGCCCTCCTGTTCCCTCCCCTATCTCCAAGTCTACCCAGTGTGGAGCGTGATCCGAAATGGCTATAGCCGTATACTCCGTTCCCCTCACCTTCGGGATCAACGCCCTTCCCAGCACAAAAAAGTCTATTCGCGAGTAGACTTTATGGACATAGGAGAAAAACGAGAACTCCTTACTCCGAGGTCTGCTAAATCTCCACGGGTCTACACCTCCCATCTGCTCCATAAAATCTTTAAGTACCTTGGCTGCTGCCGGCCTCCTTCCAGTCCTGGACTTCGACCTATCCAGCCCTGGTTCCAACACCGTATTAAAATCTCCCCCCATTATCAGCTTTCCCATCTCTAGGTCCGGAATGCGTCCTAGCATCCGCCTCATAAAATTGGCATCATCCCAGTTCGGGGCATATACGTTTACCAAAACCACCGTCTCCCCCTGTCGTTTGCCACTCACCACCACGTATCTGCCCCCGTTATCCGCCACTATAGTCTTTGCCTCGAACATTACCCGCTTCCCCACTAATATAGCCACCCCCCTGTTTTTCGCATCTAGCCCCGAATGGAACACCTGCCCCACCCATCCTTTGCGTAGCCTAACCTGGTCTATCAGTTTCAGGTGCGTTACCTGTAACATAACCACATCTGCCTAAGGTGTGCGAGTACACGTGCCCTCTTTATCGGCCCGTTCAGCCCTCTCACGTTCCACGTGATCAGCCGGGTTTTTCCAGCTCCTCACCCGGTTCCCACGCAGCTGTATCTCCCCCAGGCGGTGCCCCCCCCGCCCATCCCCTCCCATACCAGCTCCCCCCTCTCCCCAACAGCAGCAACCCAGTAATTCCCCCCTCCCACCCCCCCCCCCCGCTAGATCCCCCGCTAGCGTAATTACTCCCCCCATGTTGCTCCCAGAAGTCAGCAAACTCTGGCCGACCTCGGCTTCCCCCCGTGACCTCGGCTCGCACCGTGCGACGCCCCCTCCTTCCTGCTTCTCTATTCCCACCATGATTATCATAGCGCGGGAACCAAGCCCGCGCTTCTCCCTTGGCCCCGCCCCCAATGGCCCCGCCCCCAATGGCCAACGCCCCATCTCCTCCACCTCCCCTCCTCCCCCCATCACCACCTGTGGAAGAGAGAAAAGTTACCACATCGCAGGATTAGTACATAAAACTCCTCTTTCCCCCCTTTTTAACCCCCCTCTTCGCCCCCCACATTCGCCCCACCACTTTGTTCAAACGTTCTTTTTAATAACCCGCTCATTCCAGTTTTTCTTCCACAATAAAAGTCCACGCTTCATCCGCCGTCTCAAAGCAGTGGTGCCTCCCTCGATATGTGACCCACAGTCTTGCCGGTTGCAGCATTCCAAATTTTATCTTCTTTTTATCAAGCACCGCCTTGGCCCGATTAAAGCTCGCCCTCCTTCTCGCCACCTCCGCACTCCAGTCTTGATAAACGCGGATCACCGCGTTCTCCCATTTACTGCTCCGAGTTTTCTTTGCCCATCTAAGGACCATTTCTTTATCCTTAAAACGGAGGAATCTCACCACTATGGCTCTGGGAATTTCTCCTACTCTCGGTCCTCGCGCCATCACTCGGTATGCTCCCTCCACCTCCAACGGACCCGCCGGGGCCTCCGCTCCCATTAACGAGTGCAGCATCGTGCTCACATATGCCCCGACGTCCGCTCCCTCCACACCTTCAGGAAGACCAAGAATCCTCAGGTTGTTCCTCCTTGCATTGTTCTCCAGTGCCTCCAACCTTTCCACACATCGTTTCTGATGTGCCTCATGCATCTCCGTCTTCACCACCAGGCCCTGTATGTCGTCCTCATTCTCAGCTGCCTTCGCCTTCATGACCCGAAGCTCCCACTCCTGGGTCTTTTGTTCCTCCTTTAGCCCTTCAATCGCCTGTAGTATCGGGGCCAACAGCTCTTTCTTCATTTCCTTTTTGAGCTCTTCCACACAGCATTTCAAGAACTCTTGTTGTTCAGGGCCCCATGTTAAACTGCCACCTTCCGACGCCATCTTGGTTTTTGCTTGCCTTCCTTGCCGCTGTTCTAAAGGATCCACTGCAATCCGGCCACTTTCTCCTCCTTTTTTCATCCGTATCCAGGGGGGATTCCCTTCTGGTTTACCGCACAGTGTTTTTATCCGTCAAAATTGCCGTTGGGGCTCCTATCAAGAGCCCAAACGTCCGTTTCACCGGGAGCTGCCGAAACGTGCGACTCAGCTGGTCATCGCCGCACCCGGAACTCAATATGTCTTTTTTGAAATGGATCTTGACAGTACTAGGTGTGAGATTCCATGAGCAACATGTCAGGGCATGCCTCCTACGCAATCCATATGGTGACTTAATGGTCACATTACAATTCCAGATATCAGGTGACTTGTGGTGGCCATCTTTTGGTTCAGCTAAATTCATTTTTAAATGAGCAAAATATAATAAAGTTTGTTTTACATAGCTTATGATTCCTTTCATGTATTGCTGACATGTCACCTGTAGGAAGCATGGCTGACTTTTGTGCTCACCTAGATAACTGTATTTTTGATTTCGGAACCTGTTTCAATGATGTTGGCTGAGGAATAAATATTGACCAGGGGCACAAGCAAGAATTAGTATAGTGGATTTTTTAATGCCTAGCTGAGGGAGCAGGTAGCATCTCAATTCAACATGCCATCCAAAGAGCAGCACCTCTTAAGCGGCAGCACCCCTTCAGTACCACGCTGGGTGTCAGTCTAGATTAGGCATTCAAGCTTCCAGTTGGGAGGCTATTTGATTCGATGGTGGAAGTGATCCCTACTTAATCATGGCTAACTTCAAATTTATGTTTTACTTAGCATTCAGCGACTTGGCTCTATCACTCTGTATTGTTGAAACAGCCACTTATAGTATAGTTGACTATTAATAGAGTAAAGGTATAGTTACACTAAGGACAGCTGACATTTCTATCATACTATGTGGTTTATTAATTTTATAGGGAGCTGTTGGACCTCCTGGAGTTCAAGGACTTTCTGGAAAACTTGGACTTCAGGCAAGCCTTTTGAGCTTAACACTTTGTTTAACTTAACAAGCTCAGGAGTTTAATGAGCACATGAAGGATCCTGTAGAATCCACTAAAGTAGCATGCATGGACCAAACAAGTATCATAGACATAGAATGTACAGTGCAGAAGTAGAAAACAAAGGTTAGGTTTATTTATATAAAAGATTCTCCACTCTATTAAGTGTCTCCCTCCCCAACCTGCACCAGGTGCCCAGGTCCGGATTTTTATACTCGTGATCTAATCCCCTGTTAAGGAGATACCCTGACCCCGTTACTGGGGAAGCTCATATTCAGTGGAGGTCACTGGGAATATGATAGTCCTAATGCAATAATCTCCGCGAGGGTTATACTACTCCCCCCCCCCCACCCCCCCCACCCCAAATTTGGAGATGCGTCCATGTCTGCAAGGAGCCCCTAGTCTTCTTAGCCCGGGAACGGCCTTTAGGGGAGGATCTCATGGCTTCCAGAGGCGTTTCCCGAATCGGGGTGGGGCATTTTCGTGTGGAACACATAGGCGGGGTCATCGGAATGGAGGTAGCTGTGGGCGCGACACAACGGGCTCCAGTGGTGGCAATATGTCCATGTCGGTCTCAGAACCAGAGCTCAGCGCCTCCTCGATCGGCAACTCTGCTTCCTTGCCATCCGAATTCAGCTTTTCCACGGCAGGTGTGGCCGGGGCCAACGGCAGCAGCTGGGGCGGAGGCGGTAACTCAAGCTGGGGGCGGTTTTGGTCCGGAACCTCTGGCACTGGACCTGGCGTCTCAGGGATGCGCCTACAGAGATGATCCACGTGCCAATTCGATTCATGCCCCTGTGCTGCACTCGAAAAGGAGCCGGTCCTGTCTGAGCTAACACAACGCCCAAGATCCACGTGCTGCCGTCATCAAAGTTGCGGATGTACACCATGTCCCCCAAAGTGAAAGTGCACAAAGACTTACACCGGCCTGAGTCAGTCTCGGCTCTATCCTGTTCTCGGCGGATTTTCCCATCAATGTCCGGAAAACCCAACTCAAACACGTACAAAGGTGGTGACCCATCAGCAATTCAGCCGGAGTGACCCCCGACATGGTGTTGTCCGTAGCAAAAAAGGAATCATGCCAGATGAGTCTCCCAGGCAACGGAGGCCTGCTTTCTCATTCCGTTTTTGAACGTTTGGACTGCTCGATCCGCTAGTTCATTTGACGCCGAGTGGAACAGGGTGGTACACACATGTTGCTGTCATGAAGGCCCCAAACTCCGCCCTCGTAAAAGCTGCCCCATTGTCCGAGACCAGCATCTCCAGTATTCCGTGTGTGCTAACAGATTGCTGCAGCCTATCGATAGTGGCCTGAGCTGCCGTACCTTGTATTTTATGGACCTCCATTACTTTGAATGAGGAACATTACTCCCTGGAATGGTCCTGCAAAATCTGTGTGGAGGCAGGACCAAGGACGGGCCGGCCAATCTCATTCTCGTCACCGGTGTAGAATCCACTAAAGTAACATGCATGGACCAAGCACGTAGAAAACAAAGGTTAAGTTTATTTACAGTATAAAAGAATCTCCACTCCCCATCTCCCTCTTCGACCTGCACACAAGTCAGGGTTTTGTAACTAATGATCTATTGCCCTGCCCGGCCCCCGAGACCTAGTGAAGCTTGTATTCAGTGGAGGTCATGGGGATTCTGATAGTCCTGATGCAGTGACCTCTGCGAGGGTTTTAACAGATCCATAAACTAATATTTACACAGCAGAACCTCAAGGCTCGGCTGTAATTTTTCTATGTTTTCCCAAGGCCACAGACTAAGAGTTCCTCAGGAATTATATTTCCCGATGCTTGTGGAGCTATGCCCCTGGTATTCAATATTCAAACTGATGTTCAGATCTCTCCAGTGTCTCACCCTTGCCTATTGCTGTAAGCTCCTGCGAGCTTAAAACTCTGATGAAATCGTTGTGTTTCTCCAATTCTGGCCTCTTGTCCATCCCCACCATCGCCGCTTCCCAACTTCCCTCCTCAGTCCTTCGCTGCATCATTAGTAGCTGTACCTTCAGTTGCCTCGGCCCTGAGCTCTGAAATTCCCTCCTTAAACCTCTCCGCCTCTTCTCATTTGGAGCACTGCTTAAAACGTTACCTCTTTTACTGAGCTTTTAGTCATCTGCCCTTATGTCTCCTGACATGGCTCACTGTTGATTTCTGTCTGCTTGGCCTAATGTGAAGCACTTTGGGATGTTGTAGTATGCTAAAGGCACTATATAAATGCAAGTTGTCATGCTGCAATTCCCCAATGCAATAGCAAAAATTACAGAGGCCCCCTTTGACAGGCTGATGAATATATTGAATTCAACTTTGTCGTGAATTCCCAGCCCAAGAGCCTGAGATTTCAAAACTTTCACCGTGGGGCAGCACGGTAGCATTGTGGATAGCACAATTGCTTCACAGCTCCAGGGTCCCAGGTTCGATTCTGGCTTGGGACACTGTCTGTGCGGAGTCTGCACATCCTCCCCGTGTGTGCGTGGGTTTTCTCCGGGTGCTCCGGTTTCCTCCCACAGTCCAAAGATATGCAGGTTAGGTGGATTGGCCATGATAAATTGCCCTTAGTGTCCAAAATTGCCCTTAGTGTTGGGTGGGGTTGGGTGAGGTTACTGGGTTATGGGGATAGGGTGGAGATGTTGACCTTGGGTAGGGTGCTCTTTCCAAGAGCCGGTGCAGACTCGATGGGCCGAATGGCCTCCTTCTGCACTGTAAATTCTATGTAAAAAAAAAAAGACGTTTTGAGTGGGTGTCTATGATGATGAGGAACATTACTCCCTGGAATGATCCCGCAATATCTGTGTGGAGGCAGGACCAAGGGCGGCCCGGCCAATCTCATTCTCGTCGCCAGTGTAGAATCCACTAAAGT
The DNA here is from genome assembly GCF_047496885.1 of Scyliorhinus torazame. Classification (NCBI taxonomy): domain Eukaryota; kingdom Metazoa; phylum Chordata; class Chondrichthyes; order Carcharhiniformes; family Scyliorhinidae; genus Scyliorhinus; species Scyliorhinus torazame. The sequence continues at coordinate 99,249,926 of NC_092710.1, forward strand.
AACATGCATGGACCAAGCACGTAGAAAACAAAGGTTACACTCGCTACTGCCGTCGGCTGTGATCACCAAAGAGCTGTACAAACAAGACACTGTGGTTATTTTCTAACTCAAAATAATTGAATTCGTAATATAACAATTTTTTATTTATCAGAAAAAAGTAGTAACTTTTCAAACAAACTTTTTTCCAGCGGGTATAATTCAGGGAAAAGAATTGTGATCAGCTTCTTTGTCTTGGAGCATAAAAGGTTCTTCCTGCCCCACACTATTTTGTCTGGGGGTCGCCTTTGGTTCTCCTCAAAGCCCTGCGAGAATGGTGTCCTTTTTCATATCTGCTCGATCATTGTATATCCAAAAGGTTGGTTTAAACACCAAGGAGTCTTGGTTATAGGCCTTACTTTCTTATCACTACAATTGTCAACACTGCTTCTTATCAGTTACTCAAATGTTCCAGTTTATGAAGGCTTCCTTAAGTCTTGCTGACTCTCTCCCTCTCTTTTTCTCTTTCTCCTCGCTCTCTTTATCTCTCACTCGCTCTCCGTCTCTCTCTCTCACTCTCCATCTCTCTCTCGCTCTCCATTTCTCTCCCTCTCACTCCATTCATCCTGGACTTTAAGACCAGCATGCATTCTGATTTCAGTCAACTTAACCATGTTGCGTTCCTTCATCAAGAAATCCAGGATTTCAAGTCTTTGAAACAAAGTTCGAAAGTACATAATGAAAAGCTCTGAATCATTCCTTCCCAATATTCCTCAGGAAAATGAACTCTCACTAATTACCCCGACAGTCAACACCCACAGAGAAAGAATACAGGGAAATTTTGATTTTGGACTGTGTTTTGTGTCACCACAACTGCAAGGGGCGCATCCCCTGCACATCTGGTTACATTGCCAATGATGTCCCAGGCAGCTGCCAGCATCAATGGTGGTGGAGGGCAAACTCAGCCTGAAAATAATTGCATCTTGGATTGGAAGCTTCAAACCATACTGTATCATCTTCTTCGCTTTTTAAAAAAAGCCCTTTTAAAGTAAAATGATAATGTTTAAGCAGATTGAGTATCTGATAGCATGAGAATCTGACGAATCCTGAGAGAACAATTTCAAGATGTGACTGCAATGCCCAGAAAACAGTGCTTTCCTTCTCTAATAGGAAACGGGCAGGTATTTTGTCAATTCTCTTGACAAGTCTTTCTATTCATCATTTTGGGGCCTGATACTGCAGTGTGTGTACATCTGGACCAAGGTGGATTCGCCCCAGTGTGTTGCTATCCCGAAGACCCAGCAACGGCGTTACATTTTGGTCAATGATATGAAAATAGAAATTGCCTTCCATGAATCGAGAGTCATGAAATCATAAGAGTTTTACAGCACAAAAAGAGTGTTAACACACTTTCTGCCACACGCTACGAGGTCCACCTGAGTGTTGGGATCTGGTGCAACATATGGGTTAATTTCCCACAACAATTGCCTGGGCAGTATGTTGCACTTTGCTCCAGTGTTGATCTTTACTTATAGTTTTGCATTGCTGCAGACGGTGGTGAAACTCTCCCCCTTCTCCGTGATGGTGCCGACACTCTCGCAGTAGAGGGTTGTTGGAGGCTCAGCGCCTTGGTTGCTCTGACTGAGCTCCAAATGATTGACCCTGATTGTACTCCGAACGCTGGATGAGTGACGAGCTGCATTGTGGCCTGTGGCATAGGCAGGCTGCTGTAGTTTGGCTCTGCAGCATTTCACAAAATGGTTCCATTTGTTACAGTGTTTACCAAATGCCAAACATGCAGCTCAGTTCTGTGAGTGATGGTCGCCGCAGTTGGGATAGGACATGCACTGTGCTGCAAAAACTTCTGTTTGTCTCCTTAACTCCTTGCTGCTTCTATCTGACTGCTCATTCAGCGTACCGATTCTCATGGCAGATTACAGGGTTAAATCTTTCTTGCAAAGAAGCTGCTTGCAGATAACATCACTTTGGATCCCACACACAATGCGATCTCTCAAAATTTGTTTGTGAGAAGGCACATTTCTTTTGCTCGGATTTTTAAAGTCGCTGTGTAAGAATTAATTGATTCATCAAGTTTTTGGTTGGTAGTATTGAACGTGTCCATTCAAGATCATGTTCTTTACTGGCATCTGTATGTGCTAAAAAGTTTTTAGCAATATCCTGGGGTCCTCCTTTTCCTCCGTTTGCAAAACAGATGACACAAATTTCACACACACGCCTCAGGGGTCCGCTAAATTTAAGAGTGTTTGTCTGATGGGCCATCAGCGCAGTAGGTACTCTTCTCTTTTGCTAATTTTTTCCAGTCGTCTGTGATATTTTTGATGCTGCAAAGTCTGTGTGCAGTCTGCCAACTTCTGACACCATGTACAGAGTACTGGGTTGGAAAGAGTGGTGACCAAGGGCTTACAACAATAAAGGTTTATTGATAATACCAAGACACTCTTATATGATGTGTGCCTGCTCATGCTCTGCGAAGAACTCCCGCACTCCTGACACACGATTCCTTTTGTACCTACGTCATCCCAGCAGCCATGTGACCACCTACAGTATCCTCAGAATGCAGCTGTGGGAAGAGGCATATGCACTTAATGGAAGATGAGCATCACTGAAGGAGTTATGAAGAAATCTAATATGAAATGCAGAAGAAATGTCTTTACCCAAGTGTGGTGAGAATGTGGAGTTCACTACAGTAAGGAAGTTGAAATGAATAGATATGCTTAAGGGAAACTAGATAAGGATATGAAGGGAAAGGCAATAGAGGGTTATGATGGTAGCGTTAGATGCAATAAGATGGGAGCAGGTTTGAGTGAAGCATAAACACTGGCATAAACTGGTTGGTCGAATGTACATCCTAAGTAAAGGAGGGTTAGACTGGATGCAAAGTGTAATAGCGAGTAGCTAGCAAAAACTCAACAACCAGGACAGAGAGCAACCTCGCGGAGGCCCTGGGCCTTGACAGAGTAGGACTTTTCTCAAAGTTTGCCTTTATGTTTCATCTTTGTTTTTACCTGTTCTCGGTGTATGGGCAACACGAACAAAACTGGGATTTATTCTTCTTCTATTCTTGCCCTTGGTAAAGGTGAGCTTTCTTCTTTGAATAGTGAAATTTCTCTTGCCATGCTCTTAGTCATGAGTTCCAGATCAATGTAACCCCACTCCACACCCACAGGTTGTTAATGGTGAGAGAAGGGTCCAGACCTCCAAAGACAATGGCATTTTTATTTCTCTATTAGAAAATTGGACTCATAATACAGAGAATGTGAGTTCAAATCTTACCAGAGACCTGAACCATGTCTCAACTCGATCTACGTTCTTCTGATTAAAGCAATTTCAGTTGCCTCTTCAGAACTTAGAGCCTTATGTCCCATAATCATGGTCACTCTTCTCAGAAGACTTCACTGTTGTTAAAAATGATATTTATAGTGTTATGAATATGGTTTTATGAGTTCTGGGCTTTCTCATGAGTTGTCTCAATCTCCCAACACACGTTTAGTGGAAGATTAGCTACACCTCATCCCAAAGAAACAATAGTTTCTGGCCATTCCTCCAGGGTTCAGCTCATCTCCTGCAAAAGCTATGACAGGAGAATCCAGGGAAGCCCCATGGAATCTCAGGACGGGAATGTTTATGCAACTTATTTTCATGTAATCATAGAATTTTATAAAATGGAAAGTGAGTGTTTGGCCTTTGGCCTGGGCCGACTCTGAGAAAAAGCTCAGGTTCCACTACACTGCCCTTTCCCAGTAGCTCTGTCCCCCTCAAGTACTTATATAATTAGTTACTTGGTAGTACAGAGCTTGAGTATTGCCTCCGCTAATCAGACATAACTGCCTGGCCTGAATTTGAACTGAAGCTTGGCAGTTAACTGTTCTCTAGTGCATTCTCCATGGTAATGCCTCTTACCAATCAGAATCCACTGCCAACCAATCAACATACTCTTCTCATGAAGTATAAATCGTTGTTTCCTTTGAAATTTGGTATTCTTGCATTCAGATCAATACAAGATGGGAACCTTCCCCAGCTATCTCCTTACAGCAATACTTACCTAATTCCCGTATGAAAGTGAATATTGAATCTGCTTCCACGCTTTTGGTCAGTGCATTCCAAATTGTAACATATGAACAAAAAAAATTCTCCTATCTCTGCCCTGGCTTTTTTGCCAATTGTCTTAAATCTTTGGTCATCGACCCTGCTGGAAGCAATTTCTCCTTATTTACTCAAACAAGCACCTCCAATCCATCTCCACTAACCTTCTTTGCTCGAGTTATGCTTAAGAAATGTTAGACTGTTTGATGAAGATTCACGATGACGAGATTAAATGACGTGCTATTAATCATCTCCAATCTGTGTCTTTCTCTAGGGTTTACCTGGTGAGACAGGTCTTAATGGGAAGACTGGGATACCAGGGCCTCAGGTTTGTATTTTCCTGTCACAGTGTATTTAATTAATTAAGCAATATGTATGTCAGAGGTATTTGAGGCATCAAGTGCACTTCTTTGAACAAGGCAGACACATGCACCAGCCAGTAGCCCTCACACAACTTCTAAGCTTGGTTCATAGCAAACGCCTGTGTGCTAGGATCAACCAGAACCCAAGTGAATTGATTTCATTGTCAAGCCAGATTGGATGAGAATGATTGCAATTCGGCGTGGTGTCAACACAGTTACTTTTGACTTGACGCCTCCAGAGCCAAGAGCAGTCAGATGAGTTTTCACCCTCTCTGGTTGACAAAAGTCAAGGTACTGTAGAAAGGTATGATGAAGAAATTTGATGTTAGCAGCTTACAAGTGGGTATCAGAACAGTCATAGAATCATAGAATCTCGGCAGTGCGGAAGGAGGCCATTCAGCCAATCGAGTCTGCACCCACCCAGGCCCACTCCACCAGCCCATCTCCATAACCCCACCCAACTTCCACATCCTTGGACACCAACAGGCAAATTTATCATGGCCAATCCAATCCACCTAACCTGCACATCTTTGGATTGTGGGAGGAAACCGGAGCACCCGGAGGAAACCCACGCAGACACGGGGAGAACGTGCAGACTCCACACAGACAGTAACCCAAGGCCGAAATTGAACCAAGGTCCCTGGCGCTGGGAGGCAGCAGTGCTAACCACTGTGCCACCATGCCACCCACTCCCGCTGCCTTGTCTCTTGCCACTGAAACCCTGAATGCTGCAATCATGAAAGGGGTAGACACTTGTACTCATCTTACTCATTATCATAGTTTGTTGATTCTCAATATTCTTCATTCAAAATTCAGATTTGTAATCAATCCTTCCGAGGTACCAGAAGGAGTCCTTCTTCTGACTTGCTCCTAAATCTCTTTACTTGAGAGAACACATGGTGGCGTAGTGGTAATGTCACTGGACTAGAATTCAAAGGCCCAAGATAATGTTCTGAGGACACGGATTCAAATTCCACCACAGTAGCTGAATTCAAATTCAATGACTAAGTCTGGAATATAAAGCTAGTCTCAGTAATGGTGACCATGGCAACTATCATTGATTGTTGTAAAAGCCCAGCTGGTTCACTAATGTCCTTGAGGGAGAGAAATCTGCCGTCCTCACGTGGTCTGGCCTACATGTGACTCCAGACACACAGCAAGCCAGTTCAAGGTCAATTAGACAAGGGCATGAGCAGTAAATGCTGGCCTTGCAAGTGACACCTACATCCCATTAAAAAAAATAGGAACAATGGAGATTTTAATCATGAAACAGGGCTGAATACTGTTTCCTGGAGGGCAGAGTGGGAGAGTGGAGATTTCTCCTGATGTGTAACATATCCAACTCATCCCACATATGATAGTTTTCATTGCATTATTTTTTTTAAGAATATATTGTTTCTTTCTCGAAGTTACAAAGCCAATGCGCAGTCCGGACAGAGCAAGCCCCTAATCTAACTCGATGCTCCAAAAGCCAAATTAAATTGAAACCAATTTCTTCATCCCCACATACCTGAATCATAAACCTGCACCATAAAGCTGCCCTGCACCACAAACCTGCACCATAAAGCTCCGCCATAAAGCTCCACCACAAACCTGCACCAAACACTTGCACCAAACACCTGCACCACAAACCTGCATCATAAACCTGCACGGCAACCTACATCATACACCTGCATCATACACATGCACCACAACCTGCATCATAAACCTGCACCATACAGCTGCACCATAAAGATGCACCACAAACCTGCACCATAAAGATGCACCACAAACCTGCACCATAAACCTGCATCATAAACCTGCACCATAAAGCTGCACCATACACATGCACCATAAAGATGCACCATACACCTGCATCATAAACCTGCACCATAAAGCTGCTCCATAAAGATGCACCACAAACCTGCACCATAAACCTGCACCATAAAGATGCACCACAAACCTGCACCATAAACCTGCACCATAAAGATGCACCATACATCTGCACCACAAACCTGCATCGTAAACCTGCACCATAAAGATGCACCACAAACCTGCACCATAAACCTGCACCATAAAGATGCACCACAAACCTGCACCATAAACCTGCACCATAAAGATGCACCACAAACCTGCACCATAAACCTGCACCATAAACCTGCACCATAAAGATGCACCACAAACCTGCACCATAAACCTGCATCATAAACCTGCACCATAAAGCTGCACCATACACATGCACCATAAAGTTGCACCATACACCTGCATCATAAACCTGCACCATAAACCTGCACCGCACACCTGCACCAAAAAGCTGCTCCATAAAGCTGCTCCATAAAGCTGCACCGTACACCTGCACCACAAACCTGCACCACAAACCTGCACCATACACCTGCACCATACTCCTGCACCATAAAGATGCACCATACACCTGCATCATAAACCTGCACCATAAACCTGCACCGCACACCTGCACCAAAAAGCTGCGCCATAAAGCTGCTCCATAAAGCTGCACCGTACACCTGCACCATAAACCTGCTCCATAACGCTGCTCCATAAAGCTGCACCGTACACCTGCACCATAAAGCTTTGGAGAGTTGTCAAGGGTTCAGAGAATTGAGGCTGGGGATAAGTCATGATCATATAAAAAGGTGCAGCAGGCTCCACGGACCAAATGGTCTACTCCTAATCCTGGCCGGAATTCTCCAGCCATTGCAATTTGCTTTTACCGCTGGAAGAGCACACCCGCCTGCGGGTTTCCTGGCTGCATGGGGTGGCTTCAATGGGAAATCCAATTGCCAGTGAACGGTGTTCCGGTGAGAAATACACGGTTGGGGGAACTGGAGTATCCAACTGCATAATTCTTATGTGGTTAAAAACCTCACCGTAAAAATGTGAGTGTAAAGGGGAAGTGAGAGGGAGAGAGAGAGTTAGATATATCCCTTAACTCAAAGCATATAATTGCTACAATATATCTGAATGTGCTTTGTATTTGGAGATGTGTGGTTGCTGTAGACTATAGATAATGTTCCAAATGGCCATTCACTCGGAACATGATGGCTGCAGCACTTTGCTACCCTGACAACGTTGTCTGTCCTCCAGTCAATGTAGGAGTGGATATGCAGTAAAGGTGGGCTGTAAATTATCCTTTTATTGATTGTTTCTGAGTTGACAATCCTCCGTATACACAACTCACACATGATTTTAATGTTGTGTCATTAATTCCTATCTGATCTCTTTACGCAGGGTCCACCTGGAAAAGATGGTAATCCTGGTAAACCTGGGTTAAAGGTAATTTTTAACTTTACTCTCTGAAAAAGCCTTGCTGCCTTATGATAGTTAGAATGACGGAGGAAAGCAATCCTCATTTTAAGCTGGCTTCGCAAGAAACGCAGAGAACACAGTCTTGACGGCTTGAGATATTTATGCACCGGGTCCAGGATGAATGTCATATTCAGGCCTATAGTCCAGGCCTACTGGTTCAGTAGAAGGAGCACAGCTTTCTTCCGGCAATCTGAAATTGTGCCAATCATTCATTGAGCTCTTAACCCTTAAGCTCCCCAACATCTCAGGTAATTCAAAAAGGGATGCAAGTTTTAAACATATTCCTATTGTTTATGGAATGAATTGCTGCCTGTGAATGTGTGTCACTTCTATTCTAGAGTTTGAGGAGCCTATAGTTCCCCATTGATTTCTCCGTGGCAGCACCTCTGCCAATCAGAGCCAACTTGGTGACCAATCAGCATCCCTTTTCTCCTGTAGTATAAATCGTTGTGATGGTTTGAAATTTGATATTCTTGCACTTGTCCTGATGAGTGAATGATGAAAAGCTTCGGCAACATGTCTTGCTTTTCAGCAAAATATTCAAGGTCAATAATATCATGGCTGAACAAAGAGACACATTATCGAAACGTTTTACCTTGCACTCACCAGAATAGCTTGCAAAAATCTTCCAACCGTAATGGGGGAACAACAATTTATACTGCATGAGAAGAGAGTGCTGACTGGTTGGCCAGTGGACTCTGATGGAGCAGTTGCCATGGAGAATGCAGCATGGAGCAGTTAACTGCCTAGCTTTGTTCAAATTCAAACCATTACGGTTGCTCAAAATTCTTTTGAGCAATCCTAATTAGTGCAAGACGAGATGCTTCGATATTATTATCTCTTTTTCCTGCAATGTACCAGCAAATAATATAATTATTGTACAGTGTCATGTCCTTACTGAATTCAAAAATGGGATGTGTATCAGCTATTATTTACTGATCCTGTACTGCAGAAGGATAGTTCTCTTGGGCAACGAGCACAGTGTGAGGTATGATGTAAGAATATGGATAACATTACAGACTTTCCTTTAACTCAGTGCCTCTGGGGATTGGACATGTTGCTGAGAAACCATTTGACATGGCATCTATCTAATTAGCTTTCCCACTCTGTTCTCTCATACATACCTTGTACAGTAATTACACCACATACATTTCCTCAGAGGTTGTCAGGCTGCATGTATTATTTTGACCCCAGGCTTATTTTTACTGAATCGCATTGAAGTTAGCTTGAATGAGCCAAGTGCGAGTTGGAACACGGAGAACATGGTTTTGGATGAACTCAGGTTTATATAAGGCATGAGTTGGGTGGCCAGCCTTGACAGTCTCGGAATAGACAGGCCTGGAGCTAACAAAGGCATGGATGAGGCATAGCCGAGAAACGATTTCTCTCGTGTTGCTTGATGTAGGAGAACATGTTGCTAGGACCAACGAGAGGAGCAGCACTATCAATAGAAGCTACTGAATTAGTATGTCATAGGTTTCTTGGAATTAACCACTGTCCGTGATCTCTGTGAGCAAAGGTCTTTCTGTAAGACATACATGAGTTGGTCATTGATTATGAGTGGCAGAAGAAAAAGGTTTGTACCTCCACAAAATCCTGGCCATGTAGGAATAGGAAACACTTCCTCTCAATGAGTTGAGTCAGTAATTCAGAAACATAAAACCTAAATGCACATAACCCAGGGAGTAAACAGTTCCTTCATTTTGACCAAGACCAACATGTCGGAATTGCCTTGAAAGAAAGGTAAAGAAATGATTTGCATTGAGGTAATATCACACCACTTAAGTCCCAAAACACTTTGCAGCCAATGAAGTACTTCTGGATGTATTCACTTCTGTAATGCAGGCAGCCAATTTGTGCACAATATTCACTCCACCACCAACACATAGTGGCAGCCATGTGTACCATCTACAAGATACACTGCAGGAACTCACCAAGGCACCTTCAATAGTGCCTTCCAAACCCATGGCCACCCCCATCTAGAAGGACAACAGATGCAAGGGTCCAACAGTCCAACACCTGGAAATTCCCTTCCTAGCCACACACCATTATGACTTGAAAACCTATCACTGTCGCTGGGTCAAAATCTTGGCACTGTATTCCTAACAGCACAGTGGGTGTACCTACACCACATGGACTGCAGCGGTTCAGGAAGGCAGCTCACCACCACCTTCTCGAGGGCAATTAGGATTGGACAAAAGTGCTGGCGTGCTTGCATCTCATGAAAGAATAGCAATACATTATTTCTAAGATAAAGAACAAGAAGACCTGTTTCAATGGTGTGGGCCTAAGGACAATTATTGGTTAAAACACCAGGAAACTAACTTGAGCTTCTTTGAATAGCGTTGTGGGCTTCTTTTACATACATCCACATGGGTAGATAGGCTGTCTCTGTAATGACTCATCTGAAAGACAGCACCTTGTGAGCACAGTGCTCATTCAGTATTGAACGAAAGTGTGGGTCCAGAATATGCGCTCAAATCTCAGTCACTGTGCAGATTGTGTTGCTCCATGCTCTCTCGTTTTCTGATGCTGTGCTGGCAGTATTCGTTTTCTTAAATTCATTTTTTACGGGATGTGGGCCTCGCTGGCTAGGCCAGAATTTGTTGCTCATCACTAATGCCCTCGAGGAGGCGGTGGTGAGAGTGGTATTTCAGGGAAGATAAATCATTAAAAGGGGTTCGGAGGCTGTTAAGAACTAGCCCTAGCGTTTTGCAGCAAATGTCATTCCTTTTAACAGCACAGATGCACCGTTTTCTTTATAAAGTGCGTTTTCTCAGAATTTTTTCTCTCTCTTCCATCGGGCAGGAGATACAAAGGTCTGAGAACTCACACTAACAAGTTCAAAAACAGCTTTTTCCCCACCGTTACCAGACTCCTGAATGACCCTCTTATGGACTGAACTGATCTCTTCACACACCTTCTCTACTGAGTAGTACTGCACTCCCTCTGCTTCACCCGATGCCTGTGTCTATGTATTTACATTGTGTATTTATGTATGTCCTATGTTTTTCATGTATGGAACGATCTGTCTGGACTGTACACAAAAAATACTTTTTACTGCACCTCAGTGCGCATGACAATAAGTCAAATCCAAATGTGCAAAGCGGGTGAGTGCAAACTGCTGTATTCTTCGGGGAAATGGTGGAACAACATTGCTGGTACGTTTTGGCCCATTAGCCTATTTCAACTGAGCAGTCTGTGCAAAAGAAATAGATGGTATATCAAGAAAGCAATGAGACATCGAATCTCAGCAGGACTTCTCCTGGTGTCCACCAAATCGTCAGCAGATTCCCTGAAAAAGTTTGGCAATGGGCTATTTCTCCGAGGTGTCTCTGCCAATCTCCTGTCAAAGTTACAACAGGAGGTCGGGAGAATCCTTGCAGCAATAGCAGTTGAGAATATTTTGCTCTTCCTGAAGATGATTCTGATTACCTAGACGGTTCCCCTCAGTGGCAACCACAACAAGGTTGCATGAACGTCGGCAAGGTTTTCATGTTCTTCACCTGTCACTGTTGTTTCTTTCACAGGGGGATCCTGGAGTGCCGGCAAAAGACGGGTTTCCAGGGAGACCTGGCGAAAAGGTAGAATGATCTGAAGGGCCAGATTGATAGCTTATGTTGATGTGCTTGATCGTGGCTTGCAGATTCCTCTGGTGCTGATGGGTGCTGGTGTTTCGTAGCTGAGATCACTCCTCATGGCAGGTTTCCATCGGAAGTCTTCCGGTATATAAACAATGATCTTAGTCCTAGGGAAATGGGCCACAGATGGGTGTCCTGTCTGACCACTGTTACTCCCCAATGAGAAGAATCTGAGACACCATTTTACTAGATCAGCACAAGAACAGAACAGCGAATCAAACCAGGCAAATTGGGCCAAAATGTAGATATTTGCTTATTAATGGGAATTCAGTTTCGTGGAATTACTTTAGAAACTGAGATAGTCCTCCTTAGAGCAGAGATGGTTAATAGAGGTGTTCAAATTATGAGGAATTTTGATGCAAGTTATTAAGGAGAAACTGGAATGAGGGCTGGGAACCAGAGGACACAGATTTACAATAATTGGCTAAAGACCAGGGAGGGAAATGGGGGAGGCTGTGTTGTTTTGACCCACTGAATTGTTATGGCCTGGACTGTATTGCTGAATGGGTGGTGAAAACAGATTCAAGGATAATTTTCCAAAGGGTATTGAAGGGAACAGACAAGGGCACAGGTTCATTGGGACTAATTGGATAGCTCTTTTTTCTTTTATTCGGTTTTTTTATTCGTTCATGGGTCAGCATTTATTTCCCATCCCTTAAGAATCAACCACATTGCTGTGGGTCTGGAGTCATGTAGACCAGGTAAGGAAGACAGATTTCCTTCCCTACTGGACATTAGTGTACCAGGACTAGTTTTATGGTCGTCATTAGACTTTTAATTCCAGATTTTTATTCAATTCAAAATGTCACCATCTGCCCTGGTGGGATTAGAACCGGGTCCCCAGAGCATTACCCTGGGTCTCGGGATTATTAGTCCAGCGACAATACCACTACGCCACTGCCTCCCCATTAAGAGGGACAATCTAGATTCAAATGACCTTCTGGGCCCTATCATTGTAATCATCCAAATATAGGATTGGTACAAATTTGGAAAATACTTTGAAACTTACTCTCTAAGAAAGGTCAGTATAATAGATGCCACTCCCAGATGTTTTTTTAAAATGGGTATTCCTGTCCTCCACAGTGCTTCTCAGGTCAATGTTTACATTTTGCAAACCTCAAACCAGGCTGAGATTTTAGTCAGGAGAATGAAATGCCTCCACTGCAGCAAACGCTTGTTTATTGTTAGATATTCCGATATTCAGGGCGATGCGGGTGAAAAATGGGAATCAGGACCAGGAGAAAAGGTGAGGGCAATTGTTTTCAAAGTTCAAATATGTTGCTATTCTGGCCCAGTCATTCGGGGAATAAGGTGACTGACCCATATGTAGATTGTTGGAGCTTCAGTTCTGGGAGAAGAAACGGTTCTCAAAGCATAACGAAGGCTGTCCGTACATACAGTCTTCTCAGTGACGGACATGCCTGCACCCATTTAATCTCCTGAGGAAATATCCTGAAAACGTCATAGTCCACCATAGCACAATTTGTAGTAGCCTTGCCTCATAGTCAGGCTGTTGTGCGTCCACGATCCACTCCAGGGACTTCAGCTTGAAATTCTAGTTGACATTCAGAGAGATGTTGAACTGAGGCCCCATCAGCCCTCTTTCAAGATTGTCAGGATCCTATGGCACTATTTTGAAGAAGAGCAGGGAGATCATCCAGTGCCCTGGCAAATATTTACCCCTGAGCCATCGCTGAAAGTGTTTATCTGGTCATTATCATCACATTGCTGTTTGTGACTTTACTTCCATATTCAAAATGAATGCAAATCATTCTTCTTCTGAGAGCAAGATGATGTAGTAGAGATTATTTCCTTTTTTGATTGTCAGCTGTTCTCAGTTGCATTGCTAGGGGAGTGATGCAAAGCTCCAACGCAGTCAAAGGGACAAATCGATCCTATGAAAGAACAAGAGACTTGCATTTATGTAACACGTTACATTGCCAGCAGATAATGAAATATTTTTGCAGTGTAGTCACTGTTGCAGGAAATGCGACGGCCAATTTTGCACATCACAAAATCTCTCAAACAGCAATGTGGTAAAGACCAGATTGTCCGTTTATGTGTCGCTGAGAAATATTGGCCAACACACGAGGGCTCGATTTTGGTGCCACAGAATCTTTTACATCCAGCTAAGACCTGGATTTAACATCTTATCTGAAAGACAACACCTCCAACAGTTCACATTCCCTTCATACTGCACTGGAATGTCAGCCTTGATTTTTGTGCTCGGGGCCCTGGAGCGGGACTTAAACCTGGAACCTTGGGCAGGATTCTCTGGTCGTCCAGCCGCGTTTTCCTGGGCGGCATGCCCTCGCCGGCAGTGGGATTCTCCATTCCCCCCCCCACCTGCCAATGGAATTTTCCATTGTGGCCACCCCATGCTGCCTGGAAACCCATGGATGTGCAACGGAGAATCCCGCCATCGGCGAATCCCGCTCCTTATGATTCAGAGGCAAAGTATTTCCCGCTGAACCACAGCTGAGAGTCATTTGGCCATTATTACATCCCCTGTTGGAGGTTTGTACAATTTTCTTGCTGGTGCGTTTGAGGGAGATGCTGAGTGTGGCCTGAATGGTGTCATCCTCGAGGCTGACAGGGTTAAAGAATACAAAGATTGCCAGAACTTGACACAACTGACATTGCTTTCAAAATTTGCTATCCGATTTTCCCTTCATCCGGTTATTGGTCATTTGCAGCGTTTTTGACCTGGAACATCATTGGCAGCTTTTGCTACAGACCCATAGCAAAATAAGTGACAGGTACTGAACGCGTGCTAACACAAGGTGTTGGGATCCAAAAATTATTACTGCGACTACTGGTCTGAGCTATGGTGGTCACAAGACACACACAACTCAACTAGGAGTCCACAAAAAATCCCATATCTTCTTGTAAATCTATCCATGGCTAGTCATCTCCTTTCGGTAAATCAGTGTATGGGATTTTCCAGCTATTTCCGGTCCCACCGATAGCGAACCCCCGCCCCCCCCTCCCCCCCCCCCCCCCACTGCGGGTACCCCGGCGCCAGAGGGTGCACGAAAACGGGGATCCCCATTGATAGCGGCGGGACCGGAAGATCCCACAGTCAGCAAATGGCAGGCCACCGCTGCTGCCGCAAAACACACTGTGGGACTGGGTGTGGGGGTAGGGGGGTGGCAGCTGGGGGGGGGGGGGGGAGGCAGAAAATCCCTTCCAATATATTTGATAAACACATAACAACAGCAGCTTGCATCTGTATAGCACCTCCCATGTGGCAAGACATCCCATGACAGAACATTATCAAACTGTGACTTCGCAATATGTAAGGGGATTCTTGTGCAGATGACCAAAGCCTTGGTTAGAGTGATAGGTTTTAAAATGCATCTTAAGGAAGGAGGGAGAGATGGAGAAGGTTTAGATCGATATTCAAGAGCATTGGGTCTAGAAGGTTGCTGGTAATGACGGGTCCAGTAGATTCCCATGAGGCGAGAATCAAAGAAACAATTTAGCTGTGGAACAGGATGAGATTATAGAGATAGAGAGGAGTATGGCCATGGAGGGATTCTAAAACAAGGAAGAGAATCCCTGATCTCTGGATGAAGCAGGGCCCATGGGCTCAAGGCGTTCCCTCCTCCTAGTTTTTCCTGTTTGTCATGCTAATTGTAAAATATTGGGAAGACTGAAGCTGTTGTCCCTATTCTCCTTGCGATTACTGGTCTCTGTCACAAACTAATTTCTCTTGCTTGCCCATTCCTCTCCCTGGCAACCATCTGAGGCCCACACAAACCGTGTGTTACCTCAGTGTCACAAGATGAACTTTCAAGCAAATATTCATGCCACTGTTAAGATCCACCTCTCGAACATCACCTGAATCTGCCCTACAGCAGCTCTTTGACCCACCAGTGCCTTTGTTAATTCCAAACCTGGCAATTCTGACACACCAGCTCTCCCACATTCTACCCTCTGTGAACAGGATGTCGCCCAAAGTTCTGCTGCCCTTGTTCCAACTCACAACAAACGCTGTGCACCCCCCCCCCTCTCCAACCCCCGGTGTTTACGTGACTGACAGGTTAGCAGTGCTGCTTCACAGCTCCAGGTCCCAGGTTCGATTCCTGGCTTAGGTCACTGATGCACTATCAATTACGACGAGACGAGAGTAATCGAGGCTTTGTTACACAGAGATGTGGAGCCTCCCGCAGCTGCTGCCGAAATGGCTGCAGCTCAGAGAGCCCAGACATTTATACTCCGCCTACTGGGCGGAGCCATCAGGCAGGGATTTACCCCCGTACCTGTAGTACAGGGGTCTTACCGTAATACCCTCGTATGCAGTATATACAATACAACAGTGGTGACTACCACAGTCAGTGTCTATGCGGAGTCTGCATATTCTCCCTGTGTCTGTGCGGGTTTCCTCCGGGTGCTCCGTTTTCCCACCACAAGTCCCGAAAGACGTGCTGTTAGGTAATTTGGACATTCTGAATTCTCTGAACAGGCGCCGGGAGTGTGGTGACTAGGAGCTTTTCACAGTAACTTCATTGCAATGTTAATGTAAGCCTAACTTGTGAGAATAATAAACATCATTATTATTATTATAAACAATACCTTGATTTTAACATTCTGTTCCTAGTTTTCACATCCCTCCATTGCCTCGCTGCTGCCTACCTTGGCAATCTCCTTCAGCCCTACAACCACTGAGACATCTGCACTCCTCTATTTCCGATCACTTGAGCATGCCCGATGTTGATTACTCCACCTTTGGTGACTGTGCCTTCCAGCTGCCTTGCCCCCACCTCCCCCTCCAAACCACTTGGTCTCTCTGACTTCCTTTCCTCCTTTAAGAAACTCTCACAACCTCTTTGGCCAAACTTTTGGTCATCTGACTTAATATCTCCTTATATGGGGCTGTGTCATATTTTGTTTAATAAAGCTCCTGCCAAGCATCTTGAGATGTTTTATTATGTTTAAACGCGTTATATAAATACAAGTTGTTGCTAACTGTGCTAATCTCAGTAGCCTCACCTTGGTTCTTGTGCCAAAATTGCATATATAAGCAGACAGCAGTTTGCAGTGCCCAGTGTGACCACTGTTAATTCATAGTCTGTGCATCTTTGTCACACCTGATCTGTTCAGTAATAGCCTGCATTTGAGCGATTTGCTTCAATAAACATTCTGATGTGTGTGTCTCTCTCTCTTCCCCCCCCCTCCCCCGATCTGAGTCAGGTTTTATTGCAAAGCCTCCACTCTGCAGCAGTGATTTGCTGCCACCTCCTGGTAGTTACTCACTAAATCACTTCGTCTGGAGTGCCACTCTCCATGAAAGCTTGTGTTTGACAGCTGCTGGATTCTCTTCACATTTTCTGTGTGTTTTGTGAAGGGGATGTTTAATGGGTGAGAACAAAAGAGATTTGCAGGCGAGGCTTTTTGTTTACAGAGATGAAAAAGCAGTGAATTTGTACAACATGCCAAGATCGCACTACAAGAAGTGCAGGTGGTGGTGGTGGGGGGGGGGAGTGGGGGAGTGAGGGGGGGGGGGGGGGGGGGGAGAGTGGGGCGGTGGCAGAAGGAGGCAAACTTTTTTGGCTGAATCCAAACTCCCAAAATTGGGTGGGCTATATGAGGCCAAAGGTTGAAATTCAACAAACGTGAAACAGGAAACCAACGTGCCTCAAACGCATCCATGTTTGGTTTTAGCGGAGGGAGGCTAAGGGCAATTTACTTGTCATAGAATTTTTTATCATAGAATTTACAGTGCAGAAGGAGGCCATTCGGCCCATCGAGTCTGCACCGGCTCTTGGAAAGAGCACCCTACCCAAGGTCAACACCTCCACCCTATCCCCATAACCCAGTAACCCCACCCAACACTAAGGGCAATTCTGGACACTAAGGGCAATTTATCATGACCAATCCACCTAACCTGCACATCTTTGGACTGTGGGAGGAAACCGGAGCACCCGGAGGAAACCCACGCACACACGGGGAGGATGTGCAGACTCCGCACAGACAGTGGCCCAAGCCGGAATCGAACCTGGGACCCTGGAGCTGTGAAGCAATTGTGCTAACCACTATGCTACCATGCTGCCCGTGTGGGAAGTGGGTTGTCCGTTTGACTAAAATAATGAGGCTTCCTGTCCTCAATTTAATAATGATCTTTAACTCGCACTGGCCGGATTTCCCTGGCCTCGGGGCGCTGCAGCTGAAAGGAGGTGATAAGGGCCATCAGGTAAGTGTCTTTCCAGCACTGCTTGTGGCTCAAGAAGAAAAGGAGTGGTTAAACCAAGTCCCAAAAGTCACTCATTAAACACCCACTGACCATCACACCTTGACTGCTCCCTCCAGCATTGGATCACATCCCCCATCCCCATCAAGACCACCATCTGCTTTCCTGTGATCAGTAATGGAACGCACTGTAATCAGGCCTCTATCGCAAGAATCTCCTCTGCTTTGGCCTGATCAATTGGTCTCTCCACCCAACAGGTTTCTAACCTGTCAATCAGACTGCATGTGGGCGAGAACTGCACAGGAAAACATTTAAAGGAACCCTGCAGCTCAGGGAAAATGTTTCTCAGGATTTTCTCCAAGGGCTTTACATATCAGGAACTTAGCAAGAAGCATGACTCCATTCCTGAGCGCAATTTCAATGTTTAGAATATCAGAATACCACAGGATGAATTGGCTTTCAAGTGATTTCTGCCATCACCTCTGACCACCTCCACTGCCCCCCCCCCCCCCCCCCACCATCTTTGTGGGATTGTGGGTCTAAAGCCAGTGACCTAAATAAAGGCAATTACAAAGGTTTGAAGACAGAACAGTGTGCATCCACAATGGTTTATTTTGCTAAATAAAACTTGGATGGCACCATGGCACAGTGGGTAGCACTGCTGCCTCACAGCACCAGGGAACCAGGTTCAATTCCGGCCTTGGGTGACTGGGGAGTTTGCATGTTCTCCCAGTGTCTGCGTGGGATTCCTGCGGGTGCTCCGGTTTCCTCCCACAGTCCATAGATGTGCAAGTTAGGAGGATTGGTCATGATCAATGCATGGGATTACGGCGATAGGCTGGGTGAGTGGGCCTGGATAGAGTGTTCTTTCGTGGGGGGGAGGGTGCAGACTCGATTGGCTGAATGGTCTCCTTCTGTACTGTAGGGATTCTATGTACGGTAGCCAAATTTACTTATGATACAAAGCTAATTAGGAAAGCAAGCTGTGAGAAGGATACAAAGAGCCCGTAAGAGGAGAGACATATTAACTGAGTGGAAAAATATCTTTGCCGGGTGGAGTATAATGTGAGGTTGTCCACTTTGACAGGAAAAGTAGAATATGAATTAAATGAAGAGGGACTGCCGAATGCTGGAGTTCAGAGGGATCTGGGTGTCCTTAGATATGAATCACAAAATATTAGCATGCGGGTACAGCAAATAATTAGAAAGATAAATGGAGCAGGTGGAGGCGGCATCCTGTAAGGGCATGAGTTTGAGGGCATTGTTAATGGCACCTCTGGCGTTCTCGCCGGCTCGGTACTCCACAAGCCCGGTAGTAGTGGTAGCCCTGAAGGTGTGGGGACAGTGGTGGCAGCACAGGGGTTTGGAGGGGACTTCGGTGTGGGCACCGATGTGCGATAACCATCAGTTCGCTTCGGGGGGGCTGGACGGGGGGTTTTGGAGATGACAGCGGGCAGGGATCGAGAGATTTGGGATCTCTTTATTGATCAGGGTTGGCTGGGGTTTGTGTTTGGAGGGGGGATGATGGTTATTTTCGCTGTGGGTTCTTTTGGATGTTATTATTGAAAAGTGTTAATTATAAATGCCTCAATAAAATATTTTCTTTAAAAAAAATAAAAATAAATGGAACATTGGCCTTTATTGCAAGGAGGATGGAGTATAAAACTAAGAGAGTCTTGCTACAGCTGTTCAGGTTATTGGTGAGACCACACCCAGAGTACTCTGTATAGCTTTAGTCTCCTTACTTGATTGAAACATGTAAGATTCTGAGGGGTCGTGGCAGGGTGCATGTGGAGAGGATCTTTTCTGGCCTTCAAGATTATGAGGTTGAGTTATGCAGTGAGAATCCGGTCCGGTTTTAATCACGTCAATGAATGAAGATCCTTACAGAAACTCTGATGGACTAGACACCACTGAAGCAATGAACAAATGACTGAGGATATTTCAATGGTAAAGATTAGCGACCAATGTCCTTTGGACCAAATTCTAACGCTAGCCATGTTTTACAGGGTTACCAAGGAGATCCAGGTGACGCTGGGCAGAACGGGGTGAAAGGAACCAAGGGAGACCCTGTAAGCGTTTTGAATTGGCCGGTGGTCTTCAGCTGCCTTTCAAAGTGAATCTTTGTGAAGCATTTGAGAAAGGGCTCATTCACTTCTCCTGTGTTGTGCTTTTTAGGGTGTGGCTGGACAAGAAGGCCCCAGTGGTGAAAAAGGAGATAAAGGGACAAAGGTAAGGTCAATGGGGAAATGTTTCCAAAATCTTGGTTGGGGGCGGGGGCTGCTGAAGGAGGCGGAGGTCACTCACTCAGGAGAGCCAATGGCAATCTCCAACTCTCACTGATGTTCCAAGTTGTTCACATTTCATCCAGATGGTCCGGATGCACTAGTTACTGAAACGGTGGCTGGTGACAGGAAGCAGATAGAAGAAATCCAAGAAAAGAAAGAGAAATCGAGGGAAAAGAATAATGCATTGCTTGATTATTTTTCATATATAAACAACAAACCTAGTGAGCCTGGTAGCCCCAGGATTTGCGTTGGCAAATAAAGCCTTCAAGGTGATAAACCTTTGCAGAGTTTTCTGCGGCTTTCAAACTTTAACAAGAAATCCAAGGAGGTCAGGTGAGCATCATTCAGCGTTGCGGAGCTGTTGGAATGGAAGAAATCACCGCCAGAGTGTTTGATTATCTGTTTACTTTCTTCCTTTAGCCTTTACTTGCATTCGCAGCCTGATAGTTCCTATCCAAGGCTGCAAATTGGTGCAGCATTGAGGTGTGCGTGTGTGTGGGGCCAAATGTCATAGCTGTTAATTGTTGCACAGTAGCATAGCGGGTTTCATACTGGGCCCCTAATGCAGAGGCTCAGGCGAACATTCCGGCCACAGACATTCTAAACCTCACTGAAGCAGTGGGGGGAATTCAAATTTACATTAATTAATAAACCTGGGATAAAATATTAGTCTTATTAATTGTGATGGCGGCCAGGATTCTATGGCCCCCTCCTGCCCAGTGGGATATTGTGGTCCCGCTAAAGTAAACGGCAATTCAAATGGCCTGTCGCAACCACCAGGGGGAGACACACAGTGGCGGGAAATGGGTGGCACGGTAGCACAGTGGTTAGCACGGTTGTTTCACAGCACCAATGTCCCAAATTCGATTCCCGGCTTGGGTCACTGTCTGCACGTTCTTCCCCTGTGTCTGCGTGGGTTTCCTCCGGGTGCTCCGGTTTCTTCCCACAAGTTCCGAAAGACATGCTGTTAGGTCAATTGGACATTCTGAATTCTCCCTCAGTGTACCCGAACAGGCGCCGGAGTGTGGCAACTAGCGGCTTTTCACAGTAACTTCATTGCCGTGTTAACGTAAGTCTACTTGTGACAATAAAGCTGATTATTATTATTAAAATTCTGGCTCATGAAACAAGCAAATTGTCAGAAAAACCCACCAGGTTCACGAATTCCCTTCAGGTAAGGAATTCTGCCATCTTTACCTAATCTGGCCTACATCTGACTCCAGACCCACAACAACATGTTTGACACTTCACTGCCCTCTGAAATGGCCTAGCAAGTTCTATCAAACTGCTGCAGGAAATTAGCACTGTTCGTGCACCTAGATCACATGGACTGCAACGGTCAAAGAAGTTGGCTCACTACCGCCCAAAGGCAGTTGGGTATGGACAATATATGTTGGTCCAAGCACGGATAGAACAAAAGGATAGTTGGAAGTTTCCTCCCCGGTGTTCCTTCCCTTGGGGACGCAGATAGTCTATAACGGTGTGAGCTTTACCTTGCCTTGTTAGAAGGGCTGTCTCTTATTTCAGCTTTCCTTTCATCGTAGGGTGCCTTTGAGCATGAAGTTGAGTCTCTGGACAGAAGCAGCTGCATTGTTGATTCAGAACAAGATAACAGCTGTCATGTTGAGCATGCTGAAGCTGTTATCCATCATTCTTCCCCTGCCCACCAGTTTAGCATAGAATGTGAAAGAATAACATTTTTCACAAATCACTTTTGTTTTTCAGGGTGATACTGGATTGACAGGACCCCCAGGCCTGCCAGGAATTGTGAGTTATCTTTTCACACTGTTTACATTATAAATGAAAGGAATCTTTAATAAACCTCCCTGAGAAGCATTGCTGCTCACAATGTAATAATAATGTTATGCTGCTCAAAGTGTCAACAGGCCATATATCCATGACCAATTTTATATCAATGATACGATGGTACAATTCCTGCCAAAATGGATTATCCTACCGCTTGCACATGACACAAAAAAATAAAGATTCTCTCTCTCTCTCTTCACCCCCCCCCCCCCCCCCCCCCCCCTCACCTCCTTTCTCCTGGGGAAGAGAGCTAACATAAAACCCCTTTCAGAAAGAAAAGTGGCAGGCTCTCAGTTGGCCTGGCTGCTAAGTGTACTGCTAGTTTGAAAACAAACTTCACTGCTCAGAAAGTTCCAAGGTACGACCCTTAGCCTGTGCTGAGTTTACGCCATGCTCAGCTGGGGTGCTGCAGTTGCCCTCTGGAAGACTGAGGAACATAAAATCAGCTCAGGCCGCTGCTCCTCGCTATTGCATATTGTGTGTGTGTGTGTGGGCAATGGTTGAGGAGGGGGGTCAAATTCAGCCACGATGCCTCTCCACACCACTCACTGACAGGACTACAATTTGCCAGGATAGAAGGGAACAGGGTAATGGGACTAATTGGCGAGTCCATTCAAATAATAAACACAATGGACGTTCAGGGAAGATCGACCGCAGTGGGATCTTGTCTTGTGTGGCTGTGCGGATATCCTCGAGGGAGGGAAACTTTCTTCCCTCACATGGAATTCCAGTCCACCTTCCAACTTGTTCAATCATATCATTCGAGGCAAGGATTTTGACACCAGTGTGGGCTACATCTGACTCCAGACTGCAGGGGTAATAAATACTGCTTTGCGCATAATCATCAGCCTTATTGTTAACTTCAGAGAAGCACTCTGGGATTTAATTGAATTTGAAATGAGTTCTTTCTCATTGATGAGCTTTATTTTCAACAGATCATCAAAACATTGAGTGCTAAAGAGCTGATTCATCCAACCACAGGAGATCAACGTTTCAGGGCCTATGCTTGTATTGATTGTCTCTTGGAGCCAATATCACTACCTTTGCAAAACAAAAGTTCAAGAAAAGAATTAAGTCATCCTGAATTTAGTCCATAGAATTCCGCTACCAAGCCTTTTGGTCATATCTGGTACTTCGAGGGAGTGATCAAGAAGAATGGTCCCATTTGTGTTTTGCTGTGACTTGGCTTGTGAATAATGTGCCACAATTTGTAAATAAAATTGAAAATATGTAAAAGTTTTATTCACTTAATGCCCTAATTTAGATAATCTACAAGTAAGTCCATTTTAAAGAAATTTGTCGATACATGTTATTGCTGATGAGAAGCTGTATCCAGTTCAGTACACATAGAAACATAGAAAATAGGAGCAGGAGGAGGCCTTTCAGCCCTTCGAGCCTGCTCGCCCATTCAATACAATCGTGGATGATCATCCAACTCAGTAACCTGTTCCTGCTTCTCCCATATCCTTTGATCCATTTAGCACCAAGTGCTATCTCCTTCTTGAAAACATACAGGGCGGGATCCTCCTTCCCACCGCACCTCTTTTCTGGTGCGGAGCGACCCCGCTGGCAGCGGGATTCCCCGTCCCGGCAGCCAGCCAATGGGGTTCCCCATTGTGGGCGTCCCCACACCGTCGGGAATCCGCGGGTGTGGGTGCACTGCCGGCGAAACGGAGGATCCCGCCGACGGAGAATCCAGCCCACAATGTTTTGGCCTCAACTGCTTTCTGTGTCATAGTCATAGTCTCACCGCACTCTGGGTGAAGACATTTCTCCTCATCTCAGTCCTAAATGCTTTACCCCGTATCCTCAGACTGTGACCCTTGGTTCTGGAAACACCCTCCATCGGGAACAGCCTTCCTGCAGCTACCCACCTTGTCCTGATAGAATTTTATAGGTTTCTATGAGACCCCCTCATTCTTCTAAACTCCAGCGATTATAATCCTACTGACTCAATCTCTCCTCGTACATCAGTCCCGCCATCCTAGAAATCAGTCTAGTAAATCTTAGCTGCACTCTCTCGAGAGCAAGAACATCCTTCCTCAAATAAGGACACCAAAACTGTACATAATATTCCAGGTGTGGTCTCACCATGGGCCTGTATAACTACAGCAAGACATCCCTGCTCCTGTACTCCAATCCTTTCGCTATGAAGGCCTACATACCATTTGCTTCTTCACTGCCTACTGCACAAACCATGCATCTGTACAAAATATAACAAATTGTAACATGTGTCACACAACAGCAAATTGATGGCCAGATACATGACTGCTTTAAACCATGTTGTGACAACGGTGTGTTATCAACTCTTATTAACACAATTATATGAAAGGTAGGGAGACTGGAAATGCTTATGCTGGCAAAATCCTTCAGAAACTTAAACAAAATACTGCAGCTGGTGAAAATCTGAAATAAAAATGGAAACTGCTGTAAAAACTCAGCAGATTCTGAAGAAAGGTCATACAGGCCCGAAACGTTAACTCTGTTTCTCTCTCCACAGATGCTGCCAGACCTGCTGAGTTTTTCCAGCATTTTCTGTTTTTATTCCTTCACATACTTAATAGCTATGTCTCAACGAGCTTCCATTGAATATGTGTACATCAGAATGACATAGAGAGACAAAAACACCTGCGCCTTTTTTTTTTCAGGGAATGGCATCGGAGTCCTCTCTGCAGCAGATTGGAATGCCTGTAAGTTCCTCTAATCCTTATATCTCCTCACCACCATTGTTTGCCTGTTTGTTGAGCACCCTAGGTGATAGGTTTAAAGGGTGCAGGACAAGATTGAGGAGAGTAGGAGTTTTCATGCGATTATGGGAGTGTGGATAGAGGTGGGAGTGATGAGTTCCACAGATTTGAAAGAATAAATGAGTGCAGAAGTTGGTGTCCAACCATGGACATTTGTCTCTGACCAATGGAACAGGTGACCCCCCTTTTAACCACTTAGTTTTGTCAGTGTATCTTCCCCATTGTATAATACTTAGAACAAAACATGTCAACGGCCCAAAAATCCACTTATAGACCAAATTTAACTTGGGGGGTGGTGGGGGGGGGGGGGGGGGACCTTTGGGGAGGGCATTAAACTCATCCTGGCTTGCCAACATGAGGCCCAGCCCATTTTAACTCGTAGAGCACATCGCACTGGGTACAACTCCCGGCTGAAACCTGGTGGTCAATGAGGTCAGATCACGGGGTGAGAATATGCCAGGAATCCGTGTCTGGCAGCAGACAGCAAGGTCCCTGCCAATCCGGTAAGTGGTGTTGGTGGGGTGGGAATGGTAGAGGCCAGCTGATCATGGAAAGTGAAGGAAACTCGGGGTGCTAGGCTTCCTTATAAAGCCCAGAGGAGCACTCCTGCCTATACGTGGCATCAAATCCAGCTGCTCACTTTTCCGATGTTGCCTGATTCACGCTATCAGTCCCCAACTTCAGAATTGCTCTCATGCTTTCACCTGCCTGGGGCGAGGGCCTGTTTGGCTGTCCAAACACGGTTTATTAATAATAATAATCTTTATTAGTGTCACAAGTAGGCTTACATTAACACTGCAATGAAGTTACTGTGAAAATCCCCTAGTCGCCACACTCTGGCACCTGTTTGGGTACACTGAGGGAGAATTCAGAATGTCCAATTCACCGAACAAGCAAGTCTTTCGAGACATGTGGGAGGAAACCGGAAACAGTGACAGATGCTATGAAGAAGTACCGAGTTACCATTAACCTCATCATTTTGGTTTCTTCCGGACCATTTTGTCCAAACATGGACAAAAGAGCTGAACTCCAGCGGTGACGTGAGAATGACTGCCCTTGACTTCAAGGCACCAACTGTGTCACCAAGGAGCCAGAGAAAAACCGGTCAGTGGGAATCAGGGAGAAAACTCTGCACTGGTTGGAGTCACACCTGGCACAAAGGGAAGGTGGTTGTTGGAGATTAATCATATCAGTCCCAGGACATATTGGCCCAACCATCTTCAGCTGCTTTATCAATGACCTTCCTTTGATCCTAAGATCAAACTGGGGACAATTGCTGATTACTACACAATGTCCAGCATTATTCACATCTCCTCAGATACTGGTAAATCTCTACAGGATTTTCATATCTTTTTGATAATGAGGTGACCAGAACTGGACAAAATGCTTTAGTTGTGGTCTAAATAATGCTTTATAAAGGTTCAGCTTAACTTTGCTGCCTTTGTACTCAATACCTCTATTTATGAAGCCCAACATCCCATCGGTTTTGCTAATCACGGGCTCAATATGTCCCAAAGATCGATGTACGTGAAATCCAAGTCCCTCTGTTCCTGTGCACTCTTTAGAACCGTGTCATTCAATCTATATTGCCTCTGCCTATCCTTTCTGACAAAATACATCACCTCAGATTTCTCCGTATTAAATTCCATTTGCCACAGATTTCCCGTTGACGCCACCCCTCCCGTTGACACCACCCCTCACCGCTGGGAAACCCGTGTGCCGGAGTGGGACTGGAATTTCCCTGGTAAATCCCGCCCTCTGTATTTCAGTATCCTAGTCATTTATATATATCAAAAAAGCAGTGGTTCCAACACCACTGACAACTATCCACCAGTCTGAAAAACAACCATTTACCATGACTCGCTCTTTTATGTCCTTAAGTCAATTTTGTACATCCAAACTAACACTGACATTCCTATTCCAAGAGCCAACTTTTATTAACCAACCTTTTAGGTGGTCCTTTATAAAATGCTTTCTTAAGATCCATACAGATCCATCAATCCTTTCTGTTACCTCATCAAATATTCAATTAGATTAGTCGAGCATGATCTGTCTTTTACAAATAGGTGCTGGCTCTTTATTGACTCAAACCTCCCAAAGTAACTGTTGATAGTTTTTTCTCTCCGATTATTGTTTCAAAACTGTTACACATCAATTATATTAAACTGACCGGCCTGGAGTTACTAGGAATGTCTTTGCATCCTTTTTTTTGAATAATCACGTCACAATTGCTACTCTTCAATTTTCTGGCATCTCCCCTGTAGTTAGAGAAGATCGGATGATCTTCTCTTATGTCCGCCCTGCTTCCTTTAGCAACCTGGGATGTAAGCCATCTGGACCAGGCAACCTATCCACTCTTAAGTACAGCCAGCTTTTCCAGTCGCTCCTTTCTATCAATTTTCACCCCATCTATTACCTCTTGCATCTCCACTTCCACCAATTTTGTTTGTCAGCATTCTCTTGATAAGGTGGAAGTGCTGAATAGACTGTCAGGAATGAAAGTTAACATGGCACCAGGACTGGATGAGATGCATCCAAGGATATTGAAAGAGGTGAGAATGGAAATTACAGGGGTGCTGGCTGACTGCAATCTTCCAGTCTTCTCTCGATTCAGGGGAGGTACCCAAAGGGCTGGAGAATTTAAAACGTTACGCCCTTGTTCAAAAATGATTGTAAGGATAGTTCCAGCAATTACAGACCAGTCAGTTTAACATTAGTGGTGGGAAAACTTCTAGAAACAATTAAACAGTGCAAAATTAATAGTCATATGGAAAAATGTGGGTTGATTAAGAGCCAACATGGATTTCTAAAGGAGAAATCATGTTCAACTAACATGCTGGAGTTTTTGGAAGAGGTATCAGAAATAGCTGATGAGGGTAATGTTGTTGATGTGGTGCACATGGACTTTGAGGAGGCATTCGATGCAGTTATACACAACAGACTTTAGAAAAGTCAGAGCTCATAGAATAAATGGGACAGTAGCAACTTGGACACAAAATTGGCTGGATAATTGAAGCAAAGTAATGTTCAGTGGATATTTTCCATGCTGGAGGAAAGTTTGGGGTGGCATTCCCCAGGGGTTGGCAACCCTTGCTTCTCCTGATATATATTCAAGATCTAGATCTTGGCATGCAGGGGACAATTTCAGAGTTTGCAGATGATACAAAATGTGGAATTAAACTGTGAAGAGGACAATGTAGAAGTTCAAAAGGTCATAGACAAATTAGTAGAATGGGCAGTTAGGTGGAGGATGAAGTTCAATGTGGAGAAGTGTGAGGTGATGCATTTTTGGAGGAAGACATGGAGAGGCAATACAAAATGAGGGGTAAAATTCAGAAAGGGATGCAGGAGCTGAGGGACCTGGATGTAAATGTGCATAGACTAATGAAGGTGGCAGGTCAGGTGGAGAAACCAGTTAATAAAGCAAATAGTATCCTGGGCTTTGTTAATAGGGACATAGAGTACAAGAGAAAGGAGATTATGCTGAACTTATCAAGACACTAGTTGGACCTCAGCTGGAATATTGTGTACAGATCCCCGTGCCACACTGTAGGAAGGATGTGAACACATTGGAGAGAGTGCAGAAGAGGTTTACAAGAATGGTTTCAGGGGTAAGAAACTTCAGATGTGAGGATAGATTGGAGAAGTTGGAACTGTTCCCCTGGGAAAGAAGAAGGCTAAGAGGAGATTTGATAGAGATGTTTAAAATCATGAGGGAGTTGGACAAAGTAGATAAGGAGAAGCTATTACCACTCATAAAAGGATCAAAAACAAAAGGTCACAGATTTAAAGTGATTAACAAAAAAAGCAAATGTGATGTGAGGGGGAAAAAAAATTCGCACAACGGGTGGTTCGGGTCTGGACTACACTGCGTGGAAGAGCGGTGGTGGTAGGTTCAATTGAGACATTCAAGGGGGCATTAGATGATTATTTGAATAGAAACAATATGCAGTTGTATTGGGGAAAAAGACGGGAATGGCACTAAGTCATGATGCTTGTTTGGAGAGCTGGTGCAGACACCACCTTCTGAAGAGCAATTAGGGACGGGCAATGAATGCTGGCCTAACCAACACCCACATGGCAGGAATGAATTTTAAAATGGCTCAACCAATCAGGAACAGTGTAAGCAATTACTGAACCAATTAGGGTCACAGCACTGAATTACTGTGACATCTTGTGATTATTCAATTGGCGCTGTGACATGGCAAACCACAGTTTATTGATGGCTGATTTAAGTCTCTCCTATAATACAGCAGGCCTCTGCACACAGGGTCAGTCGGTGCCCATGGGGAACTGGGGTGACAACTGGGGAATTGGCTAATCAGACATTTACTTCCCTGATTGTCTGAAAGACCAAATTTGCAGTATTTGTGGATTGCGAGAGCAAAGCCGCTTGTACTGAGAGATGTACCTCACCTTGAATGAGGCTGCAATTTAGAGAGGGGGTAAATATGCGTGCACATATCTGCAGAGTTCTGCTGCCTAAATAATTCTTTCGTAAGGATGGTTTAAATGTCCACCATCTAATTCTATTAATGAAGTCCTCAGCAAGTTTATTAAGAGCCAAAAGGATGACTGGATCACCCAAACACTTATTAATTGCCCACCGGAGTTGCACTTCACACATTATCAGGTCTATGGCCTCCTGTAGAAGATAGAACGCTGCGTCACTTTCCAACTAAATCTTACATTTATATAAGTTATAGGAGCAGGAGTCTGCTCCACCATTCTATCATGGCTGATATGTTCCTCATCTGTTACCTACAATGTTAAAGCCAAGAGCTGGATTGCGAAATCAGCCAGAGCATCTCTTCCCTAGAACACATGGCCTAGGAGCAGGAGTAGATAATTTAGCCTCCCGAGCCTAAACACCTTCAATGTGATTCACCAAAGAGAAGGAATTGGTGGATGTTGAGCCTGGAGAAGGGTGTGTAGATAGCCTGGGTCACATTGAGATCCAAAAAGACGAGGTGTTGGGCGTCTTGAAAAATATTATGGTAGATAAGTCCCCAGGGCCTGATGGGATCTACCCCAGAATACTGAAGGAGGCTAGAGAGGAAATTGCTCAGGCCTTGACAGAAATCTTTGGATCTTCACTGTCTTCAGGTGATGTCCCGAAGGACTGGAAAATAGCCAATGTTGTTCCTTTGTTTAAGAAGGGGAGCAAGGATAATCCAGGGAACTACAGGCCGGTGAGCCTTACGTCAGTGATAGGGAAATTATTGGAGAAAATTCTTCGAGACAGGATCTACTCCCATTTGGAAGCAAATGGACGTATTAGTGAGAGGCAGCATGGTTTTGTGAAGGGGAGGTCGTGTCTCACTAACTTGATAGAGTTTTTCGACGAGGCTACAAAGATGATTGATGCAGGTAAGGCAGTGGATGTTGTGTATATGGACTTCAGTAATGCCTTTGACAAGATCCCTCGTGGTAGACTAATACAAAAGGTGAAGTCACACGGGATCAGGGGTGAGCTGGCAAGGTGGATACAGAACTGGCTAGGTCATAGAAGGCAGAGAATAGCAATGGAAGGATGCTTTTCTAATTGGAGGGCTGTGACTAGTGGTGTTCCGCAGGGATCAGTGCTGGGACCTTTGCTGTTTGTAGTATATATAAATGATTTGGAAGAAAATGTAACTGGCCTGATTAGTAAGTTTGCAGACGACACAAAGGTTGGTGGAATTGTTGATAGCGATGAGGACTGTCAGAGGATACAGCAGGATTTAGATTGTTTGGAGACTTGGGCGGAGAGATGGCAGATGGAGTTTAATCCAGACAAATGTGAGGTAATGTATTTTGGAAGGTCTAATGCAGGTAGGGAATATACAGTGAATGGTAGAACCCTCAAGAGTATTGAAAGTCAGAGAGATCTAGGAGTACAGGTCCACAGGTCACTGAAAGGGGCAACACAGGTGGAGAAGGTAGTCAAGAAGGCATACGGCATACTTGCCTTCATTGGCCGGGGCATTGAGTATAAGAATTGGCAAGTCATGTTGCAGCTGTATAGAACCTTAGTTAGGCCACACTTGGAGTATAGTGTTCAATTCTGGTCGCCACACGACAGAAGGATGTGGAGGCTTTAGAGAGGGTGCAGAAGAAATTTACCTGAATGCTGCTTGGTATGGAGGGCATTAGCTATGAGGAGCGGTTGAATAAACTCGGTTTGTTCTCACTGGAACGACGGAGGTTGAGGGGCGATCTGATAGAGGTCTACAAAATTATGAGAGGCATAGACAGAGTGGATAGTCAGAGGCTTTTCCCCAGGGTAGAGGGGTCAATTACTAGGGGGCATAGGTTTAAGGTGCGAGGGGCAAGGTTTAGAGTAGATGTACGAGGCAAGTTTTTTACACAGAGGGTAGTGGGTGCCAGGAACTCGCTGCCAGAGGAGGTGATGGAAGCAGGGACGATAGTGACATTTAAGGGGCATCTTGACAAATACATGAATAGGATGGGAATAGAGGGATACGGACCCAGGAAGTGTAGAAGATTGTAGTTTAGTCGGGCAGCATGGTCGGCACGGGCTTGGAGGGCCAAAGGGCCTGTTTCTGTGCTGTACTTTTCTTTGTTCTTTGTTCTTTTTGATCATAGCTGATCCCATCATGGTCTCAAACCCACCGTCATGCCCATTCTCCATAACCCTTCAACCCATTACCAATCTGTCTAACTCCTCCTTAAATTTACTCACTATCCCTGCATCCACAGCACTTTGGGATAGCGAATTCCACAGATTCACAATCCTTTTGGGAGAAGTAGTTTCTCCTCAAATCTGTTTTAAATTTGCTACCTCTTTTTTAAGATTATGACCTCTCATTTTAGAATGCCCCACAAGAGGAAGCACCAGCTCCACGTCTACTTTATCCGTACCTTTTAGCATCTTGTATACCTCGATTTGATGTCCCCTCATTCTTCTAAACTCCAGAGAGTATCGGCCTAAACTGTTCGATCTCTCCTCATACGACAAACGCCACATCTCTGGAATCAATCTCATGAACCTCCTCTGAACTGCCTCCAATGCCACTTCATCTTTCCTCAAATAAGGGGACCAAAACTGTGCACAATACTCCAGGTGCGGTCTTACCAATGCCTTGTATATTGTTGCAACAACACTTCCTTACCTTTATACTCAATTCCTTTTGCTACAAATGCCAACATTCCATTTGCTTTCCTTATTATCTGCTGCACCTGCATGCTCGTTTTCTGTGGCTCATGCACGAGGACACCCAGGTCCCTCTGCATTGGGGCACCCCAAAGTCTCTCCCCATGTAGATAATAAGTTACCTTTCCATTTTTTCGACCAAGATGCATGACCTCACACTTATCCACATTAAACTCCATCTGTCACATTTTGGCTCACTCTCCTAACCTATCCATATCCATTTGTAAGGTTCTTATTTCCTCATTGCAACTTACTGTCCCACCTATATTTGTGTCATCTGCATTTTAAAGCATGCCAAGATATTTCACAGCAGGCTAAAGAAGAACAAAACAGGTGAACAAAAGCTTGGGCTGGAATTTTCTACATTAAACGCATCCCCCCGCACCACCCCCACGCCCGCGGCAGTGGAGATGGTGCACCATTGACCACCAGCGGGATCTTCCCGTCTGTCATTGTCAAAAGGGACTGGGCGATTCCACTGGCGAGGACAGCCAGAAAATCTCACCCTTGGTCTTAAAGAAGGAGCAAGAGAGGTGGAGGAAGAGAAATCCAGAGCTTGAAACATGTATAGTTTGAAGGCAGAATTACCAACAGTGAGACGAAGGAAGTGGATGATGCATAAAAGACTGGAGTTGGAGGAATGTAGACGCCTCTGAGTTTTATGGAGCTGGGGATGGTTGCACAGATATGGAAGGGCAAGGGATTCGAAAATGAGGATGAGAAATTTAAAATTGATAGTTGCCAGACCAGGAGGTCGATGAGCACAGGGGTGATGGGCGAACAAAGGTTGATCCAAGTTGATGCCTGGACAACACCATTTTGGACAAACTCAGTTTTACTGAAAGCTGAAAAAGATAGGGAGCATTGACTCGAAGATAATTGGAATAGTTGAGTCTGGAGGTAACAAATGGATGAAGGTTTCAACAGCAGTTGGACTGAGGCAGGTTTGAAGATGGGCGACGTTACTAACATGCAAGTTGGTTTTGTTGCATAAAAACATAAGAACGAGGAGCAGGAGGAGGAGGCAATTTAGCCTCTCAAGCCCGCTCCGCCATTCAATATGAACATGGCTGATCTCATCTCGGCCTCAACTCCACTTTCCTGCCCATTCTCCATAACCCGCAACCCATTACTAATTAAAAATCTGTCGATCTCCTCAGATTTACTCACTGTCCGGCATCCACCGCACTCCGGGGCAGTGAATTCCACAGATTCACAACCCTTTGAGAACCCTAAAATGCATTCAGAGCAGTATCTGATTCTGCAACTATGCTGCCATGCTTCACATTGATGTTAAAATAGAAACATTCGCGGTCGTGTTGGATCTTCTGCCCTCTCCTTCCTGCTGGTTTAATGGTAAAACTAATGACTATCATAAGGGTCCCATCAGTTTAAAATGATTGACTCTGCCTGTAGTAAATCAGACATCAAGCAGTCGGTAGATCCAATTCCCAGCACCAGTAAGTCACTGAGAGCATGTTTGTCCATCATTATTCTGTAATAACGAGGTGCTAAGCTGGACTCTTTATATCATTAACAGCCTGGAGTATTTTTGTGCGTTTGGTGCCTATAT
Source organism: Scyliorhinus torazame (assembly GCF_047496885.1). Lineage (NCBI taxonomy): Eukaryota > Metazoa > Chordata > Chondrichthyes > Carcharhiniformes > Scyliorhinidae > Scyliorhinus > Scyliorhinus torazame. The sequence continues at coordinate 99,283,075 of NC_092710.1, forward strand.
TAAGCCCTATAATTATAGGGTCTTTTTTTTACGCTTGTATCACTTTACGGGGAAATTATTTAAATAACGTGTTTAAGAATAGGACTGCGATTTGAAGGGAGCACTTAAAGTGCACATGCAAAGGTGAGGGTGTGATAATAGTTTTATTCTTTCTTCGTTTACTTGGCTTGTGAACAGAGGGTTGCTCCATTGCGAAGTGCATTCTCCCTTTCAGTTCCAGGCTGATTGTCCTGCCCACCATGCGGGTTGTGCCCATGATGTAAATCAATTTTCTTTTTTTCTTAAAAGGGTGAAGCTGGCGATAAAGGAGACAAGGGAGAACATGGAGATCCGGTGTGTATGTTGTGTTGATATATAAAAAAATAAGCGTTCTCATAGTCAATGACAATCATGCTGTTTGGTAGTCGTAAAGGGGAGGCGGTGGCATAGTGGTATTGTCGCTGGACTAATGAACCAGAGACCAGATTAATGCTCTGTGGCCCTTGGTTCGAATCCCAGAAGGTGAAACAGCAGAAGGTGAAATTTGAATTCAATAAAAAAATCTGGGATTAAAAGTCTAATGATGACAATTAAACCATTGCTGATTGCCATAAAAACTAATGTCCTTCAGGACATCCCTTCCTTCAGGGAAGGAAATCTGCCATCCTTACCCAGTCTGGCCTACGTGTGACTCCAGACCCACACAGCATTGCAGTTGGCTCTTAACCACCCCCACCCCCACTGAAATGGCCGAGCAAACCACTCCGTTCAGGAGCAATTAGGGATGGGCAACAAATGCTGGCCCAGCAAGCGACATCCACATACCAAGAACAAATTTTTAAAAAATCTTATAGCTCAGAAGGAGGCCATTCAGCCCATCCTTGTACCAGTTCTCTGAGAGAGCTGTCCATGAATCCTACTCATAGAAGCATTGGAACTAGGAGCCGGAGTAGGCTATTTGGCCTTTAGAGCCTGCTCCGCTATTTCATATGATCATGGCTGATCCTCGACCTCAATGCCATATTCCCGCTTTCTCCCCATCTCTTGATGCCATTAAGATCTGAAAGATAATCTCTTTCTTGAAGGTGTTCAATGACTTGGCTTCCACAGCCCTTTTTGGTAGAGAATTCCACTACCTTTTGAGTGAAGAAGATTTTTCTCATCTCAATCCTAAATGGCCTATCCCTTATTCTGTGTCTCCTCCTCCTCAATTCTCCAACCAGGGAAAACATCTTCCCTGTGTCTAGTCTATCTAGTTCTGTTAGAACTTTATACATTTCACTCCGATCTCCTCTCATCCTTCTAAACTCTAGTGAATACAGGCCCAGTCGAACCAATCTCTCCTCATAGGATAGTCCTGCCAACCCCGGTATCAGCCGAGGGAAGTTCTGTAGCACTCCCTCTATGGCAAGCATCTCCTTTCTTAGGTAGGGAGACCAAAACTGCATGCAGTACTCCAGGTGTGAGTTCACCAAGGCCCTGTATAACTGAGTAATGAAGGCCAACATATATTTGCCTTCTTAATTGCTTGCTGCACCTGCCTCTCCCCTTCCATTGACTGGTATACAAGAACACACACATCCCTTTGTAAATCCACACTTCCCAATATATTACCATTTAATTAATACTCTTCCTTTCTGTTTAGCACACCAAAGTATATAACTTCACATTTAGCAACTATCATCAAACTGAACTGACAGGCACCCCATCTGATAATGAAAGATTATTAAGATCAGTCATGTAGCATTAATACTGTAATGATAACCCTTGGGTGTAAGTCATCAGATATAGTGAAGTAGCAGGTATTGAATTTTTAAACCTACAGACTATGTTTTTAAGTTAAAGGGCAGGAGATTTAAAGCTCTTGGCAGCTTGACAATTCTCTTGACAGTTCCAATGAATTTATGCACTTTTACGCACATTCATGTTGAATTTTACCTATCCCAGAGGGCACCTTACTATTCCCAAATGGCACCTACAATTTCCCAAAGGTGTCCCAGGTCCTTATCCAAAAGGGTACCCTGCCTCTACAAAGCACTCCAGCAGCTTTAGACCTTCCCCTATCTAGTTTCAAGTGCAAACATCATATTTTAGACATATAAATAGCCAAAACCAGATTTGACTGAGGCAGTTGAACTATAACATGTGCAGTAGAAATATATGAATTAGAACCCATCCTCTTCTGTACCCTGCGAATATGGTGGAGGCCAATTTGGAGGTAGGACTTCCAGATCTGGGACTCCACCACCATTTTCATTAAGGTGGGGAGCTCTCCATCTGTGTGGAAATTCAGGCCTTTTGCTCTGGTTTCTCTCTCCGCAGATGCTGCCTGTGCTGCTGAGCATCTCCAACATTTTCTGATTTTAGTCAAAGTTATGACAGGTGGGCAAGGAAAAGCGGTACCTATTACTTGATGGTAGAAGTACTATAATTAAGGATGCTGGTGTAGAGGCAACATCGCTGGTCTAGTAATCCAATCCTCTGGGCTAATGCTCTGGGTCCGAATCCCACAAAGGTTTCTGCCGGAATTTAAATTTAATTTTTTTTAAAACCCGGAATTGAAAAGCTAGTCTCCGTACAATTAAGGTTTTGGGCAAGAGATATAGGGAAATGTAGGGAAGAGCCTTTTTCCCCAGTCACAGGGAATGACTTGGAGCGCCATTGCCCACAAGGGTGATGCAAGTGGAGACGATCAATGATTTTGAAAGGAAATTGGATGGCCACTTGAAAGAAAGAAATTTGCAGGGCTATGGGGATAGAACGGGGGAATGGGATTAATTGGATTGCTCTACAGTGAACCCACCTGGACCAGATGGGTTGAATGGTCTCCCATGTCCTAAATTCTGACCAGCGGAACATTAGCAAATATTGGCAAACCTTCAAATATGAGGTGGGTGGTTTCATGTGAAAAGAGAGCATACCGAACAGTGGACTGGTGGAATAGCAGAGAATTTAAAACTAAAGGCGAACTTGAAATTAGGGCTAGCAGTATAGAGGCAATCATGGGAAATACAATAGCAGCATAGAAGAAGGAGATTAAAAATAAATATTGGAAAATGTTGAGATGACCAAGCAATCTATGGTGAACTAATAATGACATTAATAAGCATACAGAAAGTAAAAATGTAGTTAAATAGTGGATAGGATCACCTTGAGGAATGAGGAGGAATACATGGCCTAAAGGAAACATCACTGGTCTAGTAATCCAGAGGCCCAGGCGAATCCCACAATGATTTCTGCCGGAATTTAAATTCAATTTTTAAAAAACCTGGAATTGAAAAGCTAGTCTCAGTAATGGCCACCGTCCAACTATCAATTGTCGCAAAAAAAAACATTTGGCTCACTGGTGTCTTTTAGGGAAGTAAATTTGCCATCCTTAGCCGGCCTGGCTTACATGTGACCCCCAGGTCCACAGCAATGTGGTTGGCTCAACCACCCTCTGAAATGGTCGAGCAAGTCACTCAGTACTAGGGCAATTGGAGATGGGCAACAAATGCTTGCATTGTCAGCAAGGCTCACATCCAATGAAAGGATAAATTAAAAAATCTACATGGCACAATGGTTGGCACTGCCACCTCACAGCGTCAGGGACTCAGGTTCAATTCCACCCTGTGAAATTTGCTCATTCTCCCCGTGACTGCATGGGTTTCCTCCAGGTGCTCCGGTTTCCTCCCACAGTCCAAAGATGTGCAGGTTAGGTGGATTGTCCATGCTAAATTGCCCATAGTGTCCAAAAGGTTCGGTAGGGTTACGGGGATAAGGTGGGGGAGTGGGCCTTGGTAGGCTGCTCTTTCAGAGGTTTGGTGCAGACCCGATGGGCCAAATGGCCTCCTTCTGCACGATGATAAAACAAAGAACAAAGAAATGTCAGCCCAGGAACGGGCCCTTCGGCCCTCCAAGCCCGTGCCGACCATGCTGCCTGACTAAACTACACTCTTCTACACTTCCTGGGTCCGTATCCCTCTATTCCCATCCTATTAATGTATTTGTCAAGATGCCCCTTAAATGTCACTATCGTCCCTGCTTCCACCACCTCCTCCGGTAACGAGTTCCAGGCACCCACTACCCTCTGTGTAAAAAACTTGCCTCGTACATCTACTCTAAACCTTGCCCCTCTCACCTTAAACCTATGCCCCCTAGTAATTGACTCCTCTACCCCGGGGAAAAGCCTCTGACTATCCACTCTGTCTATGCCCCTCATAATTTTGTAGACCTCTATCAGGTCGCCCCTCAACCTCCTTCGTTCCAGTGAGAACAAACCGAGTTTATTCAACCGCTCCTCATAGCTAATGCCCTCCATACCAGGCAACATTCTGGTAAATCTCTTCTGCACCCTCTCTAAAGCCTCCACATCCTTCTGGTAGTGTGGCGACCAGAATTGAACACTATACTCCAAGTGTGGCCTAACTAAGGTTCTATACAGCTGCAACATGACTTGCCAATTCTTATACTCAATGCCCCGGCCAATGAAGGCAAGCATGCCGTATGCCTTCTTGACTACCTTCTCCACCTGTGTTGCCCCTTTCAGTGACCTGTGGACATGTACTCCTAGATCTCTTTGACTAATGATAAAATGAATCTGAAAATGTAGGTATACTAGAGGAGGATATGGAAGCTAGAACTGGCTTGATGATGCGAATGGCCTGCTTCTGAGCTGCAAATATCCTTTGATTCAATGATGTTAATGTTCAATGTAATTCTTTCTTTTCTGGAAGAAGAATAGCAAGATTTTCTAAAGATAAAATAATGTAATAAATAAGAATTTAATCAGTTTGACTGACTGATTTGAGTGTCTATAGTTACTGCGGATTGTTCTGATCTGAAATGATTATCCAATTTCTGATCTCCAAACTTATTTACGAACAGCTCAAGGAAAATAGTTTTTACCAACCTACTTTATCAGCTTTTTATATTTAATTACTTAATTCCCCACCTTCACCTTGAGGCAAAAATCCAAAATTAATACAAACACTGCCTAGAGATTTTACTACAAGGAACATTCCTTTTAGATTTTGAAGTTAGTCAACAATAAACATTTGGAGGGATATTTATTCACTGATCTTTGCTGGCAAGTCCCTCAGCTTGGAATGCTGCCAGATCTCCTGTTTCTGGCTGCTGTCAGACTGCCAGCTAGCAATCAAAACCCTGGCAACATAGCATCCTCAACACTGTCAGTCAGTCATTAGCTCTGTCGCCGCCAGTTCAGTGACCTGAAACCAAGACTTCAGCAAGAATTTTCACTTTGTTCAAACTAGCTTTCTGTTGAACTTTGTTCTTTGCTCATCTGGAACTGCCTGAAGAGATAGAATAGGGCGATTGAGATCAAGAGAATTGTCAGCACCTCTCCAGAAACACAGACATTATTGGATTAGGTAATCAAACTGAACCCCGGGTGGACATGAATGATCCCATGGCTCTACTCTGTAGCAGGGGAGTTCCCCCTGATATCCTGGCCCATACCCATGGGCGGCACGGCAGCACAGTGGTTAGTACTGTTACTTCACAGGGTCCCATGTTCGATTCCTGGCTTGGGTCACTGACTTTGCGGAGTCTGCACGTTCTGTGCCTGCATGGGTTTCCTCCGGGTGCTCCGGTTTCCTCCCACAGGTCCCAAAAGACGTGCTGTTAGGTGAATTGAACATTCCGAATTCTCCCTCCCTGTACCCGACCAGGCGCCGGAATGTGGCAATTAGGGGCTTTTCACGGTAACTGCATATTTGTGACAATAAAAGGTATTATTATTATTATTAGTCTCCAAGGAGAATAGCCCCAGCTTCTCCAATCTATTGACAGAACTGAAGTTCCTTATCCCTGGCAAAATTCTCATTAACAAAAAAATATGTACCCTCTCTAATGCCTTCATATCATGTCTAACTTGAAATATCTGAAGGAGAAACATTTGCAGGACTATTAGTGAAGAACAGGGGAGTGCGAGTAACTAGATACCCCAGGCACAGGCTCGATGGACTGAATCCGAAGATCTAAACATACAAATTAGGAGCAGGAGAAGGCCACTCAGCCACTCAAATCTGTTCTGACATTCAATAAGATCATGGCTGATCTGATTGGAACCACAACCCCACATTTCTGACCATCCCTGATAACCTTTCAGCCCTTGTTAATGAAGAATCTATCCACCTCTGCCTTAAAAATGTTCAAAGATGAGGGCAGCACAGTGGCGCAGTGGGTTAGCCCTGCTGCCTCATGGCGCCAAGGTCCCAGGTTCGATCCCGGCTCTGGATCACTGTGCATGTGGCGTTTGCACATTCTCCCTGTGTTTGCGTGGGTTTAGCCCCACAACCCAACGATGTGCAGGCTGGGTGGATTGGCTATGCTAAATTGACCCTTAATTAGAAAAACTGAATTGGATATGCTAAATTAATTTTTTTTTTAATATTCAAAGATTCTGCTTCCACTGCCTTTTGAGGAAGAGTGTTCCAGAGAATCACGTCCCTCTGAGAGAAAACATTTCCCCTCGACCCTCTCTTAAATGGGCAACCTCTTATTTTTAAACAGTGACCCCTAGTTGGAGATTATCCCAAAAGAGGAAACATCCTCCTCACCCTGTCAGTATCCTTCAGGATCTTCTATGTTTCCATCAAGTCGCCTCAAACTCTTCTAAACTTCAGCGGATGCAAGCCTAGCCTGTCTAGCCTTTCCTGATAAAATATCCCACCCATTCCGGGTATTAGTCCAGTAAACCTTCTCTGAACTGCTTCCAATGAGCAGCCTTATTCCGTGTTCCCTCAGTCCAGGATTCTATTTGTGAAAATATGCTTATCATTTGAATATTTGGGCGGAGACATTCTATGTCCGTTACTTCGACAGGAAATCCTGGAAATGGGACAAGCAGGAAGCTAGTATAGCACTTCAAAAGGAATTTTGCATTTAGTTGGACTTATGCCAACACCCAGATATAAATCCAACAGAATATCGAGGCTAAGAACTAATTAAGATATATGACACAGGCTACAGATTTATGACACCAAAGATACTTTTTTAAAGCATACTGCGTATAATAGAGCAATCCAAAACTAATCCAATTGATCCAATCTCCACAGAACCCTGCATTTCCTGCTGCTGCAAATATTTTTCCAATTCTCCCTTCAAAGATCCAGTGGTCTCCGGCATCACCATGTGTCGCGTATTACATGGTCCAGCAATCCTCTATATGAAGAAATTTCTCCTTGCATCTCTCCACACTCGCTTCACAAACTATTTTACATTGATGATCCTTCGTCCCCATATACCAACCAAAAGAAATAATTGTTTCCATCCGACCATAAGACATAGGAGCAGAATTAGACCATTCAGCCCATCGAGTCTGCTCCGCCATTCAATCATGGCTGATATTTTTCTCATCCCCATTCTCCTGCCTTCTCCCCATAACCTCTGATCCCCTTATTAATCAAGAACCTATCTATCTCTGTCTTAAAGACACTCAGTGATTTGGCCTCCACAGCCTTCTGCGGTAAAGAGTTCCACAGATTCACCACCTTCGGGCTGAAGAAATTCCTCCTCATCTCTGTTTTAAAGGATCATCCCTTCAGCCTGAGACTGTGCCCTCGGGTTCTAGCTTCTCCTACTAGTGGAAACATCCTCTCCACGTCCACTCTATCCAGGCCTCTCAGTATCCTGTAAGTTTCAATGAGATCCCCCCTCATCCTCCTAAACTCTTAACGAGTACAGACCCAGAGTCCTCAACCACTCCTCATACGACAAGTCCTTCATTCCAGGGATCATTCTTGTGAACATCCTCTGGACTCTCTTCACGGCCAGTACACCCTTCCTTAGACACGGAGCCCCAAACTGCTCACAATACTCCAAATGGGGTCTGACCAGAGTCTTATACAGCCTCAGAATTACATCCCTGCTCTCGACATGAATGCTAATATTGCATTTGCCTTCCTCACTACCAACTGGATCTGCATGTTAACCTTAAGAGAATCCAGGACTAGAACACCTAAGTCCCTTTGTGCTTCTGATTTCCAAAACATTTTCCCATTTAGAAAATAGTCTATGCCTCTCTTCTTCCTACCAAAGTGCATAACCTCACACTTTTTATTCCATTTGCCACTTCCTTGCCCTCTCTCCTAGCCAACTGCAGCCCCCCTGCTTCCTCAATACAACCTGTCCCTCTACATATCTTTGTATCATCTGCAAACTTTGCAACAATGCCCTCAATTCCTGCTTCCAGTTCTTTCATCCAAATCATTTCCTATTCAATCTGTCAAAACCCACCACAATTTTAGGAACTTCTATAAAACTAAATAAATGGCAGGGTAGATACAGATAGGATGTTCCCCCTGGCTGGTGACTCTAGAGCCCAGTGACACACTTTCAGAATAAAGGGCATGTCATTTAAGACTGTGATGAGGAATTTCTTTTCCTCAGAGGATGGAGAATCTTTGGCATTCTCTATCCCAGAGAGGCTTTGGAAGCTCAAAAATTGAGCATGTTGAAGACAGAGATCGATAGATTTCTGATTAGTATTGACGTCAAGGAATATGGGGGTGGGGTGGAAAATGTCGTATGGAGTAATTAATCAGCCATGATCTACTTTGATGTCAGGATCGACTTGACAGGCTGAATGGCCAACTGAAATGAAAATGAAATGAAATGAAAATCGCTTATTGTCACAAGTAGGCTTCAATGAAGTTACTGTGAAAAGCCCCTAGTCGCCACATTCCGGCGCCTGTTCGGGGAGGCTGGTACGGGAATTGAACCATGCTGCTGGCCCGCCTTGGTCTGCTTTAGAAGCCAGCGATTTAGCCCAGTGTGCTAAACCAACCCCAACTGCTCCTATTTCCTTTGTTCCTTACTTGCTCTTTCTTAGTCTTTTCTACTCCAGTAGAAATAGTCTCACTATCTCAGGAACCTCTTCTTCGCATAATGCCTCACACTCTCGCCATCATCCTGCTGAATTTATAATTCATGACTTTACTGCCGTTACCGTAATGGGGCTGCTAAATTTGCAGACTGTGCTCTGCCTATAGCCTAACTAAAGGTTTGGGGCAAATTTATACTTTTTAAATATGCACTCTGTTTTTATAAAACCCAAAATGCTTCAGGCCTTTTTTTAAGAGCTTCATTTGTCTGCACTTAGCCATTGTCTGAGAGCAGACAGCCTCTGAATTAGTCCCGTGCACTGCTGGGAACTGGCCAATTCATTGCTCTTCTCAGCTGTAAACACCCAGAATGCAGCAACATCTTCTGTGTCCAACACATCCTCTGGTCAGGCACGAGCTGCTGTTTCCATTGCTGTACTGCGTGTAGAAATTCTTTTGCCATCGTATTTTGATGTGATCGGTTGAATTAAATAACTGGATAGGTGAAGCAGTTTGAAGAGGAGTGCAAACAGTTCACTTTCCGCAAATATACATCTTTGATATAGTTCACGTTCATTACAAATTGAAACGTGTTCAGAATAATCTTGGTGAAAGGACATTGTGACAACCTGAGTCAGCTCTCCCCCCCGCCCCCCGCGCCCCCCCCCCCCCCCCCCACCGCCAAAAACAAATTACAAGTCTGAACAGTGATATTGAACTAATTTTGATGAGAGTGGCATTATTTTTCTGTGTGAAACGCATGCCGACAGTGCAAAGAGTACCAGCTGTGTGGTCCCCACCTCAGTGAGGCCTGCGATGTGTAATACTAATCACAAGCCCAAATGGAAGGAATATTAACCTTCAGCATTTTCTCGCATTTTCCAATACAAACCCCAAGGGTGGGATTCTCCGTCAGCTGATGGCAGAATCGGGAAACACGATTGGGCAGAGAATCGGTTTTGACGCCAAATCGCAATTCTCAGGTGTCTTGGCAACGGCATCAATGCGTTTCACTCCGCGCGTACAGTAAATGCCATTGGCACATCATTAGCGGGCACGACCCTGCATTCTCTAGATCCTCCGCCTCCAGTGGGGCGAATTCCCAACAGCGAGGTTCACCTGTGCTTTTAAAAATTGTGGAACAGGTGCTGTGGCTGCTGTGAGAGAGAGGGGGGGACAGAAAGTGCCCAACAGTGCCATAGTGTGCTGACAGTTGTGCTGCTGGACGGGGGACTTATGCCAGGGCCGGGGGGAGCAGCGGAGGGTGGGCTGTGAGGTTGGATGGACGGTCAGGGAACACCATTGCCGTAGCCTGCAAGGCAGCTGTGCAGCTGCTGACTGCCCACTGTGAACTTAGAGCCACGGGATCGTATGGGCATCCCCCCAGGCCACTCTGGCGCCCTCTTGGCCCCAGCCAACCCCATCAGCGGGATGGGCACACTCCAGCACAACCACTGCCATCTTGTTGGCTGGGATGAGTGTGTGTGGAGAGTGAAGTGCGAATCCCACACCATTCCTCATTGGAATCAATTGTGTTCCATGTGGCGCTGGTGCTAGCCCCTTAACGGTCGCTAAATCGGTCCAGGTGCAGCGCCAGTTTTGCTGTCGTAGAAGTCCACGAACCCTACACCAGCATCAACACTTAACCTCAGGAACAAAGTATTCTGCTGCAGAGTAATTATGTTGTCGTGTAACACATCGCGCGAGGAGCACTACATGATCTCACATCAGGCATAGAGTTTTACAGCACAGAAAGAGGCCATTCAGCCCATCGTGCCTGCCTGGCCATCAAAAACCAATCTACTCTCATCCCATTTTCCAGCACCTGGTCCATAGCCTTGTATGTTATGGTGTTTCAAAAGCTCATCTAAATGCTTCTTAAATGTTGTGAGGGTTCCCGCCTCTACCACCCTTTCAGGCTGAGCTCCAGAGGCCCACCACCCTCTGGGTGAAAAGGTTTTCCTCAGAACCCCTCTAAATCTCCTGCCCCTTACCTTAAACCCACGCCCCGTGGTCATTGACCCCTCTAATAAGAGGAAAAGTAGAAAGATTTCTTCATATCTACCCTGTTTATGTCTCTTATACTTTTGTACACCTCAATCAGGTTCCCTCTCAGCCTTCTCTGGAAGAAGAACAACCCCGGCCTATCCAGTCTCTTCATAGCTGAAATGCTCCAGCCCAGGCAACATCCTGGTGAATCTTCTCTGTACCCTTTTGTGGAGAGACAAGTCGAATTGTATAGATCAATTTTAGCCCAGTTGCTGTGCTAAGCTGCCATTGGGTGCCAAATATTTCTCAGTGGGCTTGTGGGAGATGATGGGTTGTGGGGGAGGCAAATCAGAAGGAAAGTAGTCAACCGACACAGACACGGGGAGAAAGTGCAAACTCCACACAGTCACCCAATGCCGGAATTGAACCCGGATCCTTGGTGCTGTGAGGCAGCAGCGCTAACCACTGTGCCACCATGCCGCCCTCAGTACCTCAATAACATTTGTCACAAAGGAAGGTCTGAGAGGCACACTAATCTTTGAGGGTCAGACAAAGACCTCAGTGGAATCAGGCAGGCAGCTATGGAGAGAGAAACAGAGTTGATATTTCAGCTTGGTGACCTTCCATCAGAATGACGCCGCCAAAGTTAGACCCAAGAGAACAGAGTGTTGCAAGTCCAGAGGGAAATCGATTAGAGTGAGTGACGGAGTAGAGATTGAGATGGCTGATGTCACACTGGTAGTCCGGCTGAATCAGATAAAGAGACAAACAAGAAATCCCATTGCAGAGAAAAGTGGAATTTTCTTCGAGGTGAGCAATCCAGGAAGAGAAGTGAGTAAAACAAAAGCAAAATGGGGTGTCATGGAGGCACAGTGAGGCAGTGTTGCCTCATAGCGTTAGGACCCCGGTTCAATTCAGGCCTTGGGTCACAGTCAGTGTGGAGTTTGTACATTCTCCCCGTGTCTGTGTGGGTTTCCTCCGGGTGCTCTGGTTTCCTCCCACAGTCTAAATTTGTGCAGGTGGATTAATTGCCCCGTAGTGTCCACAAATGTGTGTAGGTTAGATTAAGGGGTTAATGGAATAGGGTGGGGCAGTGAGTTTGGGTACTCTTTCAGAGGGTCAGTGCAACTCAATGGGCCGAATGGCCTCCTTCTGCACTTTCGGGATTCTATGATTCTGTGAAAATGCCGGGAATGCTGGAAATCTGAAATATAAAGAGAAAATACTGCAAGACTCAGCTAATTCAGGTCTGACTTGGTACTGGACGTTTAAATGGGTGAATCTCATGCTCATCACCTGTGCTTATTTGCTTACAGGGGCCTAAAGGAGACAAAGGACTTCAAGGACACCCTGGGCTAAAGGTAGAATGGAACTGTGAAACTGACTATTTTTGTTCGTCTTGCTTATTTTAAAGCTTACTAATTTACCATGATTAGATAATGATGATTGTAATTTAATCACTTTTCCAAGGGTGAAATGGGAGAGATGGGGCTTCCTGGACTTAGTGGAAGACCAGGCTTAGAGGTATTTATATCAAGACTTTTTTTCTGCCTGTTTATGAGCGTGAGATTGCCTGGGATTTTCCGACTCCGCCAGCCGCGGGCACATCCCGGGGCCCTCCAAGAGTTCCCATCTCACCCGTGGCGATGCTCACTGGTGTGGGGGCCGGAAAATCTCCACCATTATGTGTGTTTGTTACGTTGCAATTGGATGCAGCAATTTATTGACAATCCCTGCCGACATTTTCCCAACAAGAATACCATTGTGTTCCTAGCATTGCAACACAGGCGGCACGGTAGCACAATGGTTTGTACTGTTGATTCAAAGCACCAGAGACCCAGGCTCGATTCCCCGCTGGGTCACTGTCCGTGCGGAGTTTGCACATTCTCCCCTTGTCTGCGAGGGTTTCCTCCGGGTTCTCCGGTTTCCTCCCCCAAGTCCCGAAAGACGTGCTGTTAGGTGAATTGGACATTCTGAATTCTCCCTCTGTGTACCTGAACAGGCGCCGGAATGTGGCGCCTAGGGGATTTTCGCAGTAACTTCATTGCAGTGTTAATGTAAGCCCAGTTGTGACACTAATGAAGATTATTATTAATGTAAATATCAATTTTTGGCAGAAAGTCACAGATCAGCTTTGCACAAGCGACAAAACAAAATGTGATCAAAGTGATCGGCTTCAGTCTGTCAAATCACGATCCTGAGGAGAAATTTCTTCAGCCAGAGAGTGGTGGGTCTGTGGAATTCATTGCCACAGAATTGCCACAGGGCGGTGGAGGCCAGGACGTTGAGTGTCTTTAAGACAGAAGTTGATAAATTCTTGATTTCTCGAGGAATTAAGGGCTATGGAGAGAGAGCGGGTAAATGGAGTTGAAATCAGCCATGATTGAATGGCGGAGTGGACTCGATGGGCCGAATGGCCTTACTTCCGCACCTATGCCTTATGGTCTTATGGTCTTATGATGCATTTGACTTGATGAAAACAATTCCCAAGGCACAGTAGGGCCTCAGGCCATTTGGCCCAACTTCCCCGTACCAGCTTTAGGCTCCACATTAACCTCCTCACACCCTACATGAACTCACCCCATCAATATATCCTTCTATTCCTTTCTCCCCTCGTGTTTCTTCAGCTTTGCCTGAAAGGTAACTATTCTATTCACCTCACCTACTCCTTATGGGAGTGAGTTCTGATTCCTCACCAGTTTCTGGGCGAGGAACCCCCTCTCGATCCTGTTCCTGTGCTGTGCTGTGGACAAGCTTATTTTTTGGTATCGATGGGTCCAGTGGCTGCCCTGCAGACATCTGAAGCAGATGAAACCATCCCCGGGCGTGTCAGTGTTGAGTGGAGTTTGATTACCTTGTGACCGGCGAAGTACCCAGCAATTCTGCCCATGGAGGATTCCGTGAGAGCATTTCTGATTCATTCTGTGGTAATGTAGTCTCACTAAAGCCAACACGGAAATGACCATAAGACAGATGCAGAAAGGAAAAAATGAACAGTCAGCTTTCATTCTCAAGCGGTCACAGGAAAAAAATACCAAAGCCCCCCTCTAAAGGAACAGGAGGAGATTATTCCCTTGAGTCCGTTCTGCCATTCAGTGAGATCACAACTAGGCCGGAATTCTCCGGCCGTTGGGATTCTCTGTTCCTGCCGGCAGCGCACCCCTGCCAGCGGGTTTCCCGACAGCATGGAGTAGCTTCAATGGGAAATCCTGTTGACACGTGCTGGGAGTAGAGAATCTGACGCTAGTGAACGGCTCTCCGCCAAGAAACACGCGGCCCGGGGGTCCTGAGAATCCAGCCCCAGGTCTCCTTTGTGTTCAACTGTTCCAGAGCTTTGGGGCGCGATTCTTCGGCCTCGTTTCATTCTTGCTCAAGCAAAACGAGGCCAGTGAATAGCGGGAGAGGCAAAAAACGAGAACCGCGCCAGGCGCCAAACAGTTTGCGATGCAACCGGCCCACTCCCATAGGCGAAATCGGGATCCCGCCGAAGCGTGGTGAGAAACCAATTATCACCACCTAAACCCAATTACCACACAATTAATGAGAGCGACCCCACATCCAACGGCCTACCATCATTCAGGGGCATCCTCAGCAGGTGGTCACGCTGGCGCCGATTAGTATTCCTTTTGAAAAACGTGAACCTGGCAGAAGGGCTACTGTGGGGAGCCGAGGAGGTGAGTAGCCATCTTTGCTCACAGATGAAGTGACCAAGGGCTGGATTCTTCTGTCCCGTCCCCCACAAGATCGCCACTGGCGGGTCGCGGACCATGTAAAGAACCTTTGACCATGGGTGCGGCTTGAAAATCCTGCCCAAAGAGTCGTTTGATAGCGGTGGGGAACTCACCATCAGAATCGACGGGAAACTCCCTCCAAAACCCACCACAAATGAACTTAGAAATCTTTCTGTTAAATTCCACCCATCATCTCAAGGCTGAGTAGCTTACGTTTGACAATTCCGTCCTTAGGGGCCTTCTGAGTGTTCTAGGCCTTGTTTCCGAGGCTGGAACCCATGCTTGAGTCTCAGTGACTGCTCACAATATCCAAGGTGCAGACTAACAAGGAACACAACATGAATTCCTACAGGAACCTTAATAATCCACAGGTTATTGGATGCTTTGGTTGGGTAGAATCTATCCTGACAAAAGACTCACGGCTCTATCTCAATGGCAAAGAATACTGGGGTTTGCTCGATCTCTGGAATGTGAAAATGTAAACCCAGCATGTGTGATTCTTGCATAATGTTAAGCCAGTGTGTATATTATAGATCTAAAACTGTAGGAAGATTAGCAGATGGTGGGCCTGAAGTTTGAAGGCTGCACTCTAATGACAAAGCTTAGATACTTCACAGGGTCTTTTCCTTCAGCAAGGTTTTGTGTGCTGTGTGTTTGACTATCATCTCTTTTGCAGGGTCGTCCAGGATTGCCAGGTCCAGTGGGTCCCAAAGGGTTAAAAGGAGAACTAGTAAGTAGGTTCTGAACATTCTAAAATCGATTTTGAACATGTGGACGAATTGTTGCTTCTGTGCTTTCTGGCAAATCTGCATATTAGAGTGAGACAGCTAGTCTCATTCTAATATGCGTTCCCAAGATCCTATACCAAGGCGTGGGATCCCCCTCTCCTACAATCCTCGGTCGAGCGCCGTTCACTGCTAGTTTTCACAAAGGGCGTTAAGACGGAACCCAGCCTGGCACTGCTCCTAGTGTCAGTCTGGCAATGTCAAGGTGCCAAGTGGCACTGCCAGCTGGCAGGGGCACTTCCAGGGTGCCAGGCTGGCACTTCCAAGGTACCAAGCTGGCATTTTTCACGCAGCGGGAATCGGGCCAGGGGTGTCCTGCAGATGTGTGTGTGTGTGTTGGGTTTCAGGTGGACCCGAGGACCTCATACCTGAGTGGGGGTTGGGGGGCAGGGGGGGGCGGGGTGCAGTCACGTCGGGGGCTCGTGAGATTGGGACGCCATTTTCACTCCCTGCACTGAGGAATTCCAGCAATGGGTGCTGGAAAACACCCAGCTAATGGTGCACATTACGGGAGTCTGTCCCATTCGGGTAGTTTGCAGCCAATATACCACCTCTCATCTCAGCCATACGAACAACGCCTCAGCCTCAGTAAGACATCCGAAAGCTACTCTTGATTTTCAAACAACATTTGACACCGAAACACAGAGAAGTATTCGGACAGGTGACCCAAACACGTAGCTAGAGAGGTAAGGGGTGTCTTAAAGGGGGGGGGGGGCAAACGCAGACATGTTTCGGGAGCGCATTCTGGAACTTGCGTCTTGATGTACCATCAATTGACGACAGACGAGGAGTCGGGAGAAAAGCTGTGGCTTTAATCAGCTTAAAGACACCTGCTGGCAGCCGGTCCCAGAATGAGGGCAGGGCTGGGGGTTGGCCACCTTTATACATGAGCCTGAGGGGAGGAGACACAGGAGCCAGCATGGACAAGCCCAGGCACGTAACAATACAACAGTACAATACAATACAATATAATACAGTGGTTTACCACATTCACCCCCTGTTTTAAAAAAAAGTCTGGCGGGGGTGAAGTGGACGGGTTGAGTTATAGATCGAGTCTGTCGGGGGCTTTGACTTTCCGTCGTGACCGCCTCAGTCCCGGCTGTGGTGTGGATATTGGTGTCGGATGAGGTGTTGAGGCCTGCGTGTCCGGGAGCGTGTCTTCTTCTGCGCCTCGTAGTAGATGAGTAGCAATGGGGGGAGACGGTGTAGGGTCGGGGGTAGTGGTGATGGTCACTGGGGAACCTGCGGGTGCCAAATTCCGAAGGGAGACTGTGTCCTCCAGCCCGTAGGTGTGCCACGTAGGCATATTGGGGGTTAGCATGAAGGAGAAGGACCTTTTCGACCAGTGGATCCGACTTATGGCTCCTCGCATGCTTCCAGAGGAGGACGGGCCCTGGGACCGTCAGCCAGGACGGGAGCGAGACCCCTGAGGTGGACTTCCTGGGAAAAACAAACATCCTCTCATGAGGGATCACATTGGTGGCGGTACACAGGAGAGACCGTTTGGAGTGGAGTGCATCGGGAAGGTCCTCCTGCCGGCGGGAGACAGAGAGCTTTCTAGACCGTAGGGCAAGAAGGACGGCCTTCCAGACCGTCGCATTCTCCCTCTCCACCTGTCCGTTTCCCCGGGGGTTGTAGCTGGTAGTCCTGCTTGAGGCGATGCCCTTGCTAAGCAGGAACAGGTGCAGCTCATCACTCATGAAAGAGGAACCCCGATCACTATGAATATAGGTGGGGGAACCGAACAAGGTGAAGAGGCCGCGAGGGCCTTGATGACTGTGGCAGAGGTCATGTCAAGGCATGGTATGGTGAAAGGGAAACGTGAGTACTCATCAATGATGTTGAGGAAGTACACGTTACGGTCAGTGGAGGGGAGGGACCCTTTGAAATCGATGCTGAGGCGCTCGAAGGGGCGGGAGGCCTTTACCAGGTGTGCTCTGTCTGGCCGATTGAAGTGCGGTTTGCACTCCGCGCAGACCTGGCAGTCCCTGGTCATGGTCCTGACCTCCTCAATGGAGTAGGGCAGGTTGCGGGCCTTAATGAAGTGGAAGAACCGGGTGACCCCTGGGTGACAGAGGTAATTGTGGATGGCCCGAAGTCAGTCTCCTTGTGCGCTGGCACATGTACCGCGGGGTAGGGCATCTGGGGGCTCATTGAGCTTCCCAGGTCGATACAAAATATCATAATTATAGGTGGAGAGTTCGATCCCCACCTTAGGATCTTGTCATTCTTGATCTTGCCCCGCTGTGTGGTATTGAACATGAAGGCAACCGACTGTTGGTCAGTGAGGAGAGTGAATCGCCTGCCAGCCAGGTAATGCCTCCAATGTCGCACAGCTTCCACAATGGCTTGGGCTTCCTTTTCGACGGAGGAGTGTCGAATTTCGGAGCCCTGGAGGGTGCGGGAGAAGAAAGCCACGGGCCTGCCCGCATGGTTGAGGGTAGTGGCCAGGGCAAAGTCGGACGCATCGCCCTCCACCTGGAACGGGATGGACTTGTCTACTGCGTGCATCGCGGCTTTAGCAATATCTGTTTTGATGCGGTTGAAGGCCAGGCGGGCCTCAGCCATCAGGGGAAAAGGGGTGGATTTAATGAGTGGGTGGGCCTTGTCCGCATAATTGGGGACCCACTGGGCATAGTAGGAGAAGAACCCCAGGCATCTCTTCAGGGCCTTGGGGCAGTGGGGGAGGGGAAGTTCCAGGAGGGGGCGCATGCGGTCGGGGTCGGGCCCTAGGACTCCGTTTTCCACAACGTAGCCAAGGATGGCTCGGCGGGTTGTGCAGAAAACATATTTCTCCTTATTTTATGTGAGGTTAAGGAGCTTGGCGATGTGGAGGAATTTTTTGGGGTTGGCGCATGGTCCTGCTGGTCATGGTCGTAGATGATGACATTATCCAGATACGGGAACATGGCCCACAGCCCGTACTGGTCAACCATTCGGTCCATCTCCCGTTGGAAGACCGAGACCCCATTGGTGATGCCGAAGGGGACCCTGAGGAAGTGGTAGAGGCGGTGGCAGTGTATTGGCGGTCCTCCGGGTGGATAGGGAGCTAGTGGTACGCGGACTTCAAGTCGATGGTGGAGAAGACCCGGTACTGCGCAATCTGATTGACGATGTCAGATATGCGGGGAAGAGGGTACTCATCGAGTTGCGTGTACCGGTTGATGGTCTGACTGTAGTCGATGAACATCCAATGCTTCTCCCCAGTTTTGACGACCACCACTTGCGTATCCAGGGGCTAGTGCTGGCCTCAATGATCCCTCCCTGCGAGTGTCGCTGGACCTCCGACCTGATTAAGGCCTTGTCCCGAGCACTGTATCGGCTTACAGTCCAGGGTGAGGTTGGCGAAGAGCGGGGGTGGGGCGACTTTAAGGGTCGATAGGCTACATATGGTGAGGGGGAAGCAGGGGTCCATCGAACTCCAGGTTAAGACTTTTGAGGTGGCACTGGAAGTCAAGACCTAGTAGCACGGCAGCGCAGAGTTGTATGAGGACATAGAGTTTGAACCCTTTGAACTCAATGCCCCGTACTGTAAGGATTGCAACACAGTACCCACGGACTTCCATGGAATGAGATTCGGAAGCCAGGGAGATTTTCTGGGTCACGGGTAAGATTGGGAGGGAGCAGCGCCGTACCATATCTGGGTGAATAAAGCTCTCTGTGCTCCCGGAGTCGAACAGACAGGTCGTTTCATGACCGTTGATCCGGACTGGCATTGTGGATTTGGCGAGGTGATGAGGTCGAGACTGTTCGAGGGTGATGGAGATGATCTTCGGAAGGTGGGCGGGCTGATCGAATGAGCAGGGATTCCGGGAGGCGGTGGGGCGAATCAAAGATGGCGGCCCCTGTGGGTCGAACGTGGTGGGTGGCGTCGAAGATGACAGCTAAAATGGCGGCCCCCACGGGTCGCACGTGGCGGGTGGCGGTGAAGATTGTGGCAAAGATGGCGGCCCCACGTGTCATACGTGATGGGTGGTGTTGAAGAAGGTGGCCCTTACACGCAGCACTACTGGGCTTACAAACAGGTCGGGCCTGGCAGACTTTAGAGAAGTGGCCCTTTTTACCGCACCCCTTGCAGATCGCACTCCTCACTGGGCAGCGTTGCCTGGGGTGCTTACCCTGGCCACAGAAGTAGCATTTTGGGCCTCCGGGATTGGCAGGTTGCTGCACGGCACAGGCATGCGGCGCCCCCGAGTTGGGTGATGGCAGTGTCCACGAGGGTGCCGCGTAGTCAGAGGTGTAGGCATCCAAATTGTGGAAGGCCACTTCTAATGAGTCCGAAATCCATACTGTTTCTTGGAGGTCGAGTGTACCCCCTTCTAGTAGGCGCTGGCAGATGTAATTCGATTTTATGCCTGCGACATAGGTGTCCCGGATCAGCAACTCTGTGTGCTCGGCAGCCCATACCGCCTTGCAACTGCAGTTCCAGCCGAGTACCCGCAATGCGCGCAGAAATTTGGCTTGCGATTCTCTGGGACGCACTCGCCTCGTGGCAAGGAGATGCCTAGCATTGTTGCTAATTTTCTCCTTGGTTCAATTGCTCTGTTTTATTACCTTTGCTCTCGAGTTGCCAGATATCTTTATAATACCACCACGAGGTTCAAGTCCGAGTAATGATCAATAATCCAATACACCGATTAGTAAGAATTAAATCAAAGCACATTTATTATACATAGTAATCGCTACTCATGCACAAATTCTACGTCTAAGCTACTTCTACAACTAACAGTCCTGTACTTAACTTCGGACTGGCCCACCAGGTCAGGGGAACAAATGGCCTTTCGTTCGGGTTCTGAGTCTACGGGATTCAAAGTTGGTACGGATCGGTAGCTAGGAGCGCCTATCTCGTAGCGAGCGTTGAATTAAGACTTACGGGCTTCGGTGATCACTGGAGTCACTGCACCGGTCACGGTCAATGTTGGTTTGTGTTGCTGGGTGACCCGGGCAGGAAGAACTGTGAAGAGAGAGAGATTTGGACTTGGGGCTCAACTCTTATAGTCCCCAGGGGCTTCCCGCCTTTCGGGGCAGACCCTGTACCTGGTCCTAAGTGATTGGACTTCGTCCCAATCGCTTGGTTCGATTTTCTCCAATACTGGAGCGGTTCGCTGATTGATGGGCGGTCTTGAGGTGCTCGTTCACCTCCTTTGTGTTGGCTCCTGCTGGCGCCGGGGAGTCTGGCTTTGCTTTGTGTGTCCAAAATGTTACTTATTGTTCCCGGGGATTGCTGATCAGTAGATGGCCGCTACTTTGTTATGCTGATGGCCGCTGGTATTGATGTTGTCTGGTTTTTTGCAGAGGTAAATACACAGCAAACCTGCAGCTGCTGGTTTCTGTCTTGTTGGCTGACTTTCCCATCAGCCTTTGCCGTTCGCCATTTTAAATCTGGAGTTGGCCAATTTAGGTGGCTACAGCATACACCTCGTTGACTCCCTTAACATACTGTCCTGTCAACAGCGCTATCGCATTATCATATGAGTCAGCTTACCTGCTGATAAGGAATACTTGCGGGCTCACCCGGGAGTTGAGGATTCGCAGCTTGTGGGTCTCGGCGACGGCGATCGCGGAGGACACGACGTACAATTCGAAGCAGTGTTCAAACGTAATAGTGGTGTTGGGTGCTTGGGGGTCCAGCTCCAGGCGATCAGGTTTTAGCGATGGATCCATCTGAAAATTTTAAGCTGATGAAATTGATGTACCATCAATGACGACAGACGAGGAGTCGGGAGAAAAACTGTGGCTTTAATCAGCTAAAAGATACCTGCTGGCAGCCGGTTCCAGAATGAGGGCAGGGCTGGAGGTTAGCCACCTTTATACATGAGCCTGAGGGGAGGAGCCACAGGCGGAGCCAGCAGGGACAAGCCCAGGCATGTAACAATACAACAGTACAATACAATATAATACAGTGGTTTACCACAAGTCTAGGCATAGCTACCAATGTTGGAGCGATTCAAATCAGGGATACGCGAGACGACAAAACACTGCTTATACAAATGTGTCATTTGTGCGGTGGGTGAGATGACGGGGAGGAGGGGGTGGTGGGGAGGAGATCAAGACAACCTCAGTGAATATCCTGCACCGTAGCATCTTATTATTTAAGAACCAAGATCTAAAATATAGGACACTTAGTTCTTCGTCACCCAATCAATAAATAAACCTCTTCTTCCAGTTTTAATTTGGATAAGTTTTTTAAAAAATTTTAGTGCTCCCGAGTGTTTGGACTGTGTATTGAATGTGCAGCAATGTACGCTCGAATTTCTGTCCTTTCAAATCAATACGAGTCTGGATTTAAACACACGGGTTTTTTCTTGCAAGTGGCTGCCATGAGCTAATTATTTGGGAGTTTTCTAAGGGTTAACCTGTTCTGAAGAAAGCAATTCTTTAAAAATATATTAGTCCTCTCTCTGTGAAACATTCAACCTCACTGTACCTTCATCTGAGCTGGCAGTCGAATGTCTTTACCTTGAAATTTATCATGACAGCGCTGCTCCAGTGAAGTTTGGCAGAGCTTAACAGATATCTATTATTATTATTGTCGCATGTTGTCACTTTCTGATTGCGATCAAATAATAATTTGTGTTTTTTCTCTCTCTCATCTCTTGTTTCTCAGGGATTGACAGGAGCATCTGGCAACCCGGGAAGACAGGGTGAAAAGGGTGACAAGGTTTTATCTTACTTCATTCCATCATTACATTTCTAAACATTGGCGGGTGGGAGGGATATTGCAACTTTGATGTATAAAACCTGAGGACTGTGAATTGGCCACCCATTTTACATCAGGTATCATTTTTTTGAGGACAATGGAAAAGCCTGGAAGTCCACTGGGAAATATCAGGGGAGTGGGATTAATCGTGTCATGATATGCAGACATGCAGATAATGATATACAGACAGGCACAGGCAGGTAGCTAATGAGAACAGAGAACAGGACATGACCAATGAGCAGGCAGGACACTCAGGGGTGGTATCTCACTATAAAAGGCACGAGGCACTCACGCTCCGCCTTTTTCCACTGATGAACATTTACAGAGTGAGTCAGGGTGTATGTACAGTATCACGCCTCCAGCACGTGGCTAAGGGCTAGTCTGGTTCAGTCAGACAGAGTAACCACACTTAGGTTAGCAGAGAGTCGAACTCATAGAGAACTGTGCTAACTGTGCTACTGGTTCAATAAATCAGATTGAACTAATTTCAAGGTCTGGAGTATCTTTTTGTTAATGCTGCATCCAGTTGCAGCCTGTGTTATCCCGGAGTACATAACACATCAAATTGATGGCCGGATTTTCCGGTTCCCCCAGCCGCGTGTTTCTCGGCAGTATTCCATTCGCTGGCCGTGGGATTCTGTCTTCCCGCCACTTGTCAGTGGGATTTCCCATTGAAGCCACCCCACACTGCCGGGAACAGGCAGAAATGTGCCGCCAATGGAAAAAGTAAATCGCAATAGCCGGAAAAGTCCAACCTAGGTCTTTTTTTAAACTGCTGGCAAAGAGACAAAGGGCTGAAAGGCCCCCTGCTATACTGTAGCACTCTATGATTTAATGAATTGTAAAACAGGCCATGAATCAAGATGTCAGCTAGTGTCCCTGAGTCAACAGGTTAAGTCCCAGTCCAGGACATGACCACAAAATCCAGACTGATACTGTCACAGGTGTCATCTTTCACGTGAGATGTTAACCCAAGAAAGCCCTGTATCGCTGCCCCCCCCCACCCCTACGACATTCTTTTGAAGATGAGGAAAGGGGAGGGGGGCAGGGAGTTATTCCTGATATCTCGATTCATATTAATCACACGTTGGCCACTGCTTTCCCCATATTACAACAGTGACCGTACTTCAGAAGTACTGGCTGTGAAGTGTTTTGGGACAGTAGTATAATGATCTGGCACATATCATAGAATTTACAGTGTAGAAGGAGGCCATTCGGCCCATCGAGTCTGCAACGGCTCTTGGTAAGAGCACCCTACCCAAGGTCAACACATCCACCCTATCCCCATAACCCAGCCACCCCACCCAACACTAAGGGCAATTTTGGACACTAAGGGCAATTTATCATGGCCAATCCACCTAACCTGTACAGCTTTGGACTGTGGGAGGAAACCGGAGCACCCGGAGGAAACCCACGCACACACGGGGAGGATGTGCAGACTCTGCACAGACAGTGACCCAAGCCGGAATCGAACCTGGGACCCTGGAGCTGTGAAGCAATTGAGCTATCCACAATGCTACTGTGCTGCCCCTGGGTTACTGTGGGACTAAGTACAGTACCGCCCACACAGTCATGCATTGGAGCACATGACCCGCACCTGCGGGTCAGCTTAGTGTTGGACAGAGCCATGTGCCACAAGCAAGCATGGAGACAGCTCCGAGCTTGAACCCTTTACTATTCACACATTGTTCTTGTCGTTAATAAATACATACAATTAACCTACTTAAGACTAAGAAGAGTTAATAGAATCCCTCCAGTGCAGAAGGAGGCCATTCAACCCATCGAGTCTGCACCAGCCCTCCGAAAGAGCACTCTACATCAATCTGCTCCCCCGCCCTAGCCCCGTAACCTAACTACACATCTTTGGACGCTAAGGGGCAATTTTAGCATGGCCAATCAACCTAACCTGCACATCTTTGGACTGTGGAAGGAAACCGGTGGAAACCCACGCAGACACGGGGAGAAAGTGCAAACTCCAAACAGTCACCCAAGGCTGGAATCGAACGAGGGTCCCTGGCGGTGTGAGGCAGCAGTGCTCAACACTGTGCTGCCATGCTGCCCTTCATTAAGACCTACTAAACAGTAACCAACACGCTACAATAGGGACAAGATAGTGGAAGGTGATATATAAATGCAATCTGTCCTTATTTCTTACCATCTCCTGTTTTTAACCCGATAATAAAAGTTTAAATTGCCACTCTTTATTGAGGAGTTCCCCAGATTCATTAGGCGTCATAAAGCTGAGGAAAAACCCGAAAATATCCCATTTGTTTCCTGCACCGTTTGATAAAGAACAACAATAATTTTAAAAGATGCAATTAATTGGAAGGAATTGTTGTCTGGTTACTGGGTGTTTGACAGTTTACCAATTGGTGAATAGTGGGAAAGGAGAACAGAGAATACTGCAGGTGGAACAGTACTGGAATGGAAATGTGATTTTTCTTTAAAATTGAAAATGCGTTTCCAACTATCCCAGAATCAGTGGTGCCACTCACAGCTCTGAGCTCAAAATGTATGCATTCAAACTGCACTCCCGAAGTTGAGAAATCGGCTGGCACTTCTGTTCAGTGCTAAGGGAGTGCTGCTTTGCTGGAGGCACCTTTCAGAATAAATGTTGGGCATAATTCCATGGGCCTCTGCCAGCAGGTTAATTGACAAATTAATGAATATAATAGAATTTACAGTGCAGAAGGAGGCCATTCGGCCCATCGAATCTGCACCGGCTCTTGGAAAGAGCACCCTACCCAAGGTCAACACCTCCAACCTATCCCCATAACCCAGTAACCCCACCCAACACTAAGGGCAATTTTGGACACTAAAGGCAATTTATCATGGCCAATCCACCTGACCTGCACATCTTTGGACTGTGGGAGGAAACTGGAGCACCCGGAGGAAACCCACGCACACACGGAGAGGATGTGCAGACTCCGCACAGACGTGACCCAAGCCGGAATCGAACCTGGGACCCTGAAGCTGTGAAGCAATTGTGCTATCCACAATGCTACCGTGCTGCCCATTTAAGGGTCACTTCCTGTCCAACCTCAAACTGGAGACGAGTAGGAGGAGGTCCGGGACGGTGGGGAATGTGATGTACAGCAAGTTACTCTGCTTTGAAATTGGGCAGGTAATGGGAGGAGCCTCCATCACAGGCCATCACACATCATAGGGGTACACATCTGCAAACATCTGTTCTGGTCCACCCACGTCGACGCTACCACCAAGAAAGCACAACAGCGCCTATACTTCCTCAGGAAACTAAGGAAATTCGGCATGTCCACATTAACTCATACCAACCTTTACAGATGCACCATAGAAAGCATCCTATCGGGCTGCATCACAGCCTGGTATGGCAACTGCACGGCCCAAGACCGCAAAAAACTTCAGTGGTCGTGAACACAGCCCAGTCCATCACACAAACCTGCCTCCCATCCATTGACTCCATCTACACCTCCCGCTGCCTGGGGAAAGCGGGCAGCATAATCAAAGATCCCTCCCACCCGGCTTACTCACTCTTCCAACTTCCATCGGGCAGGAGATACAGAAGTCTGAGAACACGCACAAACAGATTCAAAAACAGCTTCTTCCCCACTGTCACCAGACTCCTAAACGACACTGTTATGGACTGATTTCATTAACGCTACACCCTGTATGCTTCACTCAATGCCAGTGTTGTGTGGTTACGTTGTGCACCTTGTGTTGCCGATTATGTGTTTTCTCATGTGCTTAATGATCTGTTGAGCTGCTCGCTGAAAAATACTTTTCACTGTACCTCGGTACACGTGACAATAAACAAATCCAATCCAAGCCAAAAAGGGGCTTTTCACAGTAACTTCATTTGAAGCCTACTTGTGACAATAAGCGATTTTCATTCATTTCATTTTTCAAAAAGGCCCCATTTTCCAAATGGGGAGCCTTGTCCATGTTTAAGAGGTCTGCCCTCTGCTCCAGTCCTTCCCCTCGTCCCCACTCCCAAACCCTGATGCCAGGGCCTCCCCCTCATAACCCCCCCCCCACACACACACACACACCCCGTCCCACCAATAACAGCCGTCCTGGCTCCCAGGCTGATTCGTGGGACCGCTTGTAGCTCCAACAATGGCCATCACTCTTGGTGGTGCTATTGTGACTTTGAAGCTGTCGGCCAACTGATTGACTAGCATCTCTCCCCATGGGTGAGAAGCAGAAACTCCGCCTCCAGCCATTTAAACTTTCCTTGGGGATGCGTTCCCCAAGCACTCTTCTGGGGCTGGCAGGACAGCAAACCCTGGCACTCATTAAATTATGTCCATTATATTGAAGCCTGATCAGGTGGACATAAATGACCACCCCACTACACCGTTTTGGGGGAAAAAAATAGGATCCTGGGCTACATTAATTCCTGAACCAATACCTCCAAAAACAAATGGTGATTTATCGCGTTTGCTGCAATTTTGGGATCTTGCTGTACAGATAATGGCAGCTGAGTCTCGTTGCATGGCAAAAGGTATTGACAAAATCCTTTGAATGTGAATCACTTTTAGCTTGAGGATCTATATATCATGTTAGCTCTTTCTTTCCAATGGCATGGTTAGTTAGCATTCTTTATCTGGGCTCAAGATGAAAACCCTTCCTTGTGGTTATTTGCTGCTGTAAAGGCAAGTGGCGATCATTCAGTCCACTACACCTCCCGCAGGGTTCAGAGCCATTGTCAGCGTCTGATGCACTCTTTTTCTTCCTCTCGCTGTTTTTTTTTCCAACCCCCTGTCTCTTTTCCTGTTGAATTTGAAGCTCTTGTCGGTTTAAGCATGTAAGTTTGTTTTGTGTTAATCAGTGCGAGTTCCTCTGGCTTACAGGGAGATTCTGGGGGTGCTCTAGGACCACCCGGTCAGAAAGGAGACAAAGGTCACCCCGGACTTCCAGGGACAGGATTACATGGAAAAGAGGTTCGTGTCATTTTGGACAACGGGTGATTTTGTTTTAGAAAAATATATAATTTGAAACGTACGAATGCGGATCAATAAATTATGTTCTATCTTTTTTTGTTTAATTGTTGGCTTCTTATTACAATTAGGGGCCGGTGGGTCGACCTGGAGCACGAGGGTCGCGGGGACCTAAGGTATAATGAACAGGCTTGTCAATAAAAATTGTAGAGTCAAATTGTGGTAATGCAAAGGTTCAGTGAGTAGTTCTAGAGAACCGCCAGTGATTTTAATACATTCCACCTCAGATCTGTTGTAACAAGCCACATCTCTGAAAGATACTGACCAATGGAATTATCCGAGAGGAAGGAAGCGTAAATAACAGGATAGTTAATGAACATTTAGGTTCAAAGGAGTATGTTCGTAGAATCCCTACCATGCAGAAGGAGGCCATTTGACCCATCGAGTCTGCACTGAATCTCCAAAAGAGCACTCTACCCAGGTCCACTCCACCCCCACCCTGCCCTAATCCTGTAACCTAACCTGAACATCCTTGGACACTAAGGGACAATTTAGCATGGCCAATCCACCTAACCTGAACATCTTTAGGAGGAAGCCGGAGCACCTGGAGGGTACCCACACAGACACGGGGAGAAAGTGCAAACTCCACACAGTCAGCCAAGGTCGGAATCGAACCCGGGTCCCTAGATCTGTGAGGCAGCAGGGCTAACCACTGTGCCACCATCCTAGTACATGCTCACAGCTGAAGGAATCTATGTAGCCGAAGGAAATAGCGAGAGGTGAATCAAAACATCAGGGAGAAAAAGTATGATTTTTTTTAAAAACAGAATAATAAAAATCATTAGACCGGTAAAGGTGGAACAAGAAAAAAGGCTTTTTGGCTCCTGGATCCACATCCTTCCACCAATTATATACCTCTTGCCCCCTCTTTGACTGAACTTCACCCATTATCTGAGGAAGAGTGAATCCCCTGAGGGACAATTGAAACAGATTCTGCCCAGCATATTTAGTTATTGACGAGCTGATATGGCTATTATGTTTCGTGTGCACATCTACAATGAATAGATTGATAGGAAATGGGTTAATTTGAAAATCATTATGGCTACAAGCGCCAAATTGTGATTATGATCACAATTAAAATAAAACAAGTAATCATATTTCATGAGATAGATAGCGACACTCATTGAAATAAAAATAAAATATTAAATAATTATGATCATTTTGGCTTACAAATCATTTCAACACATTGCAAGTTCGCAAACTCACATTGCAAACTCACCAAAGTTCCTCAGGCAGCAACTTCCAAACTTAAAAATATATTCACCAATGAGCCAATGATGCCGACGATCCCTAAATACATTTTAAAAATGCAGGCCTCCTTATTTTATAAAATATAAGTGAAAGGCCTCCTGCGTGCTGCATTTTGTGTTAAAGCCCATAGATCATATGTTGTCAGGTTGAGATCCTTAAATTCTCAATATAAATAGAAAAGAGAGAGACTCAAAACATGAAAACACTTGGGTTGATTAAGTTACAAGATCTGTGACCTCCAAAGCCACATACAGCAATTATGGGCAGACTCTAGCCCGGGCATTGGAAATCCTGGAGCAAAGAGCTTGGAGTTAGGAAATTTGCACCAGGCCCAAACTCTCCAATCCACACTGTCTTCTACAATGGCTCCCCGCTGGGATTATGAAAACTGAATAATTCATGATACAAATCACCATGCAGGTTAATACCTGAGACGATGCATTCTAATTAACCCGAAGCCAATTATAGCTGTCCTTGCATTAAATGTATCACCTGCCTGTGAGTGTGGATAAAATGTATCTCCAATTGTCTCTTAAATGACATTTAACATCCTAATCTCTGTTTAGAAATGTATTCTATTTATTTAGTCATTACTTGATTGAGTTGCTGTGGTTAAGATTTATGTTTACACAAGATTTGCTTAATCCTCACCATCCTAACTTGGAAATATATCTCCGTCCCTTCACTGTCTCTGGGTCAAAATGCTGGGACTTCCTCCCTAATGGATGCATTGCTTGCATGTGAAGTTTGGGAAGGAATGCTTAACAGTACATCTAAGTTGCCTCCAGATAACTCTCAATATTAGCTCCATTTAACTTCACAAACGTGTAGCTACTAAGAATAGCACTTCCTGGCATTTGCTCAATGATGAAACTGGGATATTTTTCAGGGTGAGCGTGGATTACATGGTCTTCAAGGTCCACAAGGTGAGAAGGGACCACCTGGAGTTAGCCGTCTTGGCGCCCCAGTAAGTATAAACATTTCATCAGAACCTCCAACATTTTACTTTCTTAGATGCCATTACTTTGACACCACCTTCTAGCCCCTAAGTCTCCACATCAAGATAAAACCATTTGATGGGAACACCATTACCCCCAGATTCTCTGTCAGCTCACACATCTCCCTGACCTGGGTCTATATGACTGTTCTCTCATTGTCCTTAGCTCCGAAATTCTTCCTGATAACATTGTGGAAGCAGTATCACAATGCAAACTGCAATCATTCAAGAAGAACCACCACCATAAATTTAGAGTACTCATTCTTTTTTTTTCAATTAAGGGGCAATTTAGCATGGCCAGCCTAGCCTGCACATGTTTGGGGTGTGGGGGTGAAACCCACGCACACACTGGGAGAATGTGCAAACTCCACACGGGCAGTAACCCGGAGCCGGTATCGAACCCGGGTCCTCAGCGCCATGAGGCAGTAGTGCCACCGTGCTGCCCAAAATTGGGATATATTTAATCAGTTTTTAACATCTTTTTCACTTCCCCATAGGGTCCTCGAGGTCCTTCTGGAGAGCCAGGTATAAGGGTAAGACTTTTTTCTTCTTCAATAAAAATGATAATTGATTACGTACGCAACATGCAGGGTTTATTGCCTTGAAGGTGATAAATTCAGACAGAGTGATTGTGGCCATTAAATATGGCCATTTTGCCTCAAGAAGCTTGGGCATCATTCTCCGACCCAACGGGTTGCCAAAGTCTCCGGTACCGGAGATTGGGCGGGGGCGGGAATCGGGCCGCGCCGGTTGGCAGGCCCCCCGCTCGGTTCTCCGGCCCGGATGGGCCGAAGTCCCGCCGATAAATTGCCTGTCCCGCCGGCGTGAATTAGAGTACCTATTTACCGGCGGGACAAGGCGGCGTGGGCGGACTCCGGGGTCCTGGGGGGGGGCGCGGGGCGATCTGACCCCGGGGGGTGCCCCCACGGTGGCCTGGCCCGCGATCGGGGCCCACCGATCCGCGGGCGGGCCTGTGCCGTGGGGGCACTCTTTCCCTTCCGCCTCCGCCGCGGTCTCCACCATGGCGGAGGCAGAAGAGACTCTCCCCACTGTGCATGCGCGGGAAACTGTCAGCGGCCGCTGACACTGCCGCGCATGCGCCGCCCCGACATGTCAATTCCGCGCCAGCTGGCGGGGCAACAAAGGCCGTTTCCGCCAGCTGGCGGGGCGGAAATCCCTCCGGCGCCAGCCTAGCCCCCCAATGTTGGGGCTCGGCCCCCAAAGATGCGGAGCATTCCGCACCTTTGGGACGGCGCGATGCCCGTCTGATTGGCGCTGTTTTGGGCGCCAGTCGGCGGACATCGCGCCGTTTGGGGAGAATTTCGCCCCTTATCTTTACTTTTCCACCATGTTATTTCTATCCTGCATAACCACAATGTTTATGCTCTGTTAATTCACTCAAAAGCTTGTTCAGAATTACCAGCTTTCAGGTCAAATGGTTTTTTGCTGAAATAATTGTTCCAAATATACAGCCTCAGATCTTCCATTCTTGATGAGGTTCGAAACATTAATTTGGGTTTACCTCAGCGAAATCCATTCAAGGGTTTATCGGCTTTGACGAGATTCCCCCCTTGAACCACAATTTTCACAAAAACGTGAGCTTCTCGAAGCTCCTCAGCTTCTTGGCGGGTCAGGAGCGTAGCGATAATGTTATTGAACTACTAACACAGACTGATACTCTGGAGACATCAGTTCAGATCACAACAGGGCACCTGGGGGAATTTTAGGTACAATTAAATAATCTGAAATAAAATGCTATTGACATTAATAATGACGATGAAACTACCAGATTGTCGGATAACCCCACTAGTTCACTAACGTAATTTGAGGTCCTTACAAGATCCTGATGCAGCTCACGTGTAAGTCCCAAAGCTCAACAATGTGATTTGCCTCAACTGCTTCTGAAGTGGTATTAGCTCCTTAGTTTGTATCTGCCACTTCAGGGGGAAAAAAAGCACTGTTCGTTGTATCTACACCAAATGGGCTGCTGCAGTTTGAGATGATAACTTAGTACCCTCTGCCCCAGGGGTAATTAGGAAGGGCATTACCTTGATCTTGCCTGCACTGCTCGCAGCCCAACAGCGAATAAAAATAAACAGTTGCCCTGTCCCTCATTCTCTAAGATTCTTGGGATCCGTCTTGTTGTGCCCTTTCTGAGACAATTGCATTTTCTTTGCAGATTTCCTGCGCAGACATTCACAGTAACATTGACTGGCGCACTCAGCTCCCAATTGCTTTTATTTTGAAACCATAGGCTCAGAAGTCTGTATTGGCAATGTGAGCACGTTCCCCCATTATATTAACACAACTGTTTATGTTAAATGAATAACAGTTTTGTTGCAGAGAAGTAGCAGTTGTAGCTAAGCTAATATTTGAGAACTGCAATAGTGGCAGTTGTTTCTAAGCTAATATTTAACACCTTCATTCATTACTCCCTTAACCACAAGATATCCCACAGTCCAAGAGGGAGATAGTAACCTCTGTAAACCTCGCTTTGACAGATACAAATTTAGAAACTGCACATGAAGGGCAGGTTTTCTCCTCTTCAATTTTATTTTTCCATCTAATGTGGAACCTCAGGGTGCACCAGCTGACCAACCATCTCGGATCTTATAAGATCGTCCCAAATTTGAGTCGATTCTCTCGTGTCCTGGGATGTGTGTTACCAGGATGCTGTTTTCCACCATATTTCAGACACTAAATCGTGTGCATGTGCAGTATGGAGCTATGTGTTTGCAATGTTCCCAGCTGCCTGACCTAACAGGTCTACCAGCGACCCACTCCCTCCCCACCCTGTTCTCGCTATTCCACTAGCCCTCAAACTCCCACAGCTTTGACTGAATACCCCCCACCCCAGTCCTCAGAGGTTCACCAGAGCAACTCCCCCACCCTACTGCATGCAGAAGTTTCCCCCATACCTGCCCCCCCCCCCACCCCCCAGCTCCCGTGTCCCTGCTCCCCGCTCTCTTTCACCTTTCACATGTTCGCCAGCAACCGCTGCCCATTCATATAGTCCCACATAGTAAAGAATCTCATGTATATTTCCACATCCTCCCCCTCACCGAGAGTTGATCACGCTGGGTGAGCAACACCGCCACATCCCCCCGCACCCTCATGAGATACGGGATCCATGGGCTACACTTCCAGGGCTGTTGGAATTCCAATGACAATAACATCATTCACCCAGTGCTTTAAAACTGCAACAACATATATTACTTCACCATTTCGTTAAACTTGCGTAATGTAGAAAAAAAGTACATGGAATGGCCAACGGTTCCAGCTGAGTTATTCATTCCACTAGCACCAATCATCTAAATACATTCCTGTAAAAGTCTAGAGAAACAAACTCCTTGAGTAGATGACCGCTGTTCAACATTCCAAAATACAAAAACATTGAGAGGTCAGCTCCTTTCCCCGGATTTTCCTGCCGCGTCCTTGCGGGAGATTCGGTGGCCCAGCCAAAACTCCATTGACATTCGATGAGACCGGATGATCCTGGCCGCAACTAGGCCAGAAAATACCACTCCTCTTCTTGAATAAGCAGTGTTGCAGGCTTGTTTGTTAAAGAGTGGGAATGCCTTGCTTTCAGTCAGAGTGAAGGGTAGTCAGCACTGTCCTCCTTGGTCCCCAGCAGCTGGTTGCCTGCTCCAGTTCCCCTTGTTGGTTTTCCAGGCACTGATAACCCTGGTGCTTCCTCTCCAGTTCCTGTTCCTTCTAACCAAGCTGCTAGCCTCGGGTTCCATGCCCACGAGCCCTTGAGGACAAAGCTTTCTCCCATTAAGAGAGCAGACTAGTTTCCCTACACGGGCGCTCTCTTGCTCCATCACCACCACCTGCAGGCATGAACAAGGCCGACAGCTGCGAGGTCCAGCATGAGTCGGGGAGACAGCATGACTTCAATCATGCTTACAATGATAGGCAAGCATTAATTCCATTTAATGTTTATCATTTTAGTGAAAATATATCCCGAATAAAATAACAAGAGAAGTACTTTATTTGCCTTGACGATTCTTTGTTAACCTAGCCTGTAGGCCATAGAGTTTAAATTTCCCTAATGTTTTTTATTTATTCCAAACAAGGGACAATTTAGCACCTTTACCCTGTACATCTTTGGGTTGTGGGGGTGAGACCCTCCCAGACACGGGGAGAATTTGCAAACTCCAGTGATCCAGAGCCGGGATTGAACCGGGTTCCTTGTGCCACGAGGCAGCAGTGCTAACCGCTGCATCACCCTGCAGCCCCTAAATTTCCCTACTCTTTCTTCAGACCTCACCCATTTGCCCCATCCTGTTTTGAAGCCTAAAGTATACTGTTAAAAAAGTCACAGTTAGTCAGTAAGGGTTAATTCTTTGATCCCAAACATCCAGCTTGAAAACATTGTAACCTCTATGTTCCTGTCAGTCTAGTCTCCTGTTGCTTCTTGCCCGAGAAACGAGGCTGCACAGCACCCATTTTCCAGACAGGCTCCGAATAACTCAAAACAGCTGGCACACATCAGCTCACGTTTTCAAACAGTGGTGTATGCCTACATATTAGTTAAAGACAAACAAGAGGCATTGTTCACTCAAAACCAGCCTCGGTTTCTGTCACTAATTTAACTGCAGAAGGATAGGTATTGGAGCTTTATCCATGTACTAGTCAACCCCCCCCCCCCCCCCCCCAAACGCCTCAGCTGGACAACACATGAGGGATTCTTCTGGGTCTGGAAGCAGGTGCACCAGCCCACAGGTTGCAGGAAACATCAGAGGGACACTTCAGCCCCGTTAATGTCCTGATAGCTGCTGCACTCTGGAACTCCAGTGTTTCTGGGCACAAGCAGGAAAGGCTCCCTTTACATCTCTTGCAAGTAGGAATTGCTTCCTGTTTGTTTTGTTTCCTGTGACACTTTTAATTCCTCTCGGCCTTCAAAGAGACACCGTGAGATACCAGCTAGTAAATTCTGAATACATTAATCTCCTGCACCGCTTTACTCATTGAATGTTAACCTGTTTAAAATAAATAGATTAATGCCAATTCCAAACTAGCAATGCCAGACAACTGCCTTCATTGGCTGCAATTTCCCGGCCATTCCCGCCAGCGGGATCTTCCAGTCCCGCTGATGGTCAACCCCCGCTGTGGGCTTCCTGGCGACAGGGGGTCCATACAACGGGAAACCCCATTGACAATGGCGGGATCAGAGATTCCTGCTGCGAGCCAGCCATTGGTGGGTCGCCTCTGTCACCACGGAACCCGCTACTCCCAACATGTAAAATCCCACCCATTATTTCTAAAGTAGTAATTATAATTTCAGGAGCCTGGTTTTCAGTTTTTAAGCTCTATCCCGTTGGGGCATAGCAATCTTAAAGAGAGGACTAACCAGTTATGTCATTTATCGCAAAATGTAAGTGTAAAGATAGCTTTCTAGCCAAATACAAGTCAGACTATTTAGGAAACAATACAATGAGTGTGCTGAAGAATATTCAACTGCTTTTATCCTTTTTCCCCAATTCAGGGTCCGAGAGGCTTGCCAGGGTCCTTAGGACACCCGGGTGTGAACGTGAGTAGCATTAACCCGTTAAACTATTCACTGTGGTGAACTATGATCAGGTTCTACCTCTGATTCCATCCTCCATTTTATTGCAGGGTATACCTGGGAACAATGGAACACCGGGACCACCTGGCCCACCTGGAGAACCTGTAAGTATAGTTTTTTTATCACAGTTGCACAGCCAATGTCCAGCTTCAATCATTTAAAGTCAAAAGAACATTTTTCTCCCTCAGACTTTTCAGTGCTTAAAGCTTTTGCAACTCTCCTGTAGTTTTAAAGATTCTCTGACACACGGAGCACTGGATCCTTTATCCTTTTGAGGTGAAGATGACCATGGTCATTATCTGGGGTGTTTGGTAGAGTTGTTGTGGGTAGGTAGGTAACTGCCAAGGCTTGGCATCCGGAAGGTTCTGCTGCAAATAGGACAAGATTCCATAGGCAATTGCGTTTTGGACGAATTGCTGACTCACAATTTACTTTCCTTGCATTTTCTCTCTGCCTCAAATATGTGTTTGTTAATGAACGAGGCCGCACCATTTTAAGTTAATTATTCCAGATGCAGCAATAATAATCGCTTATTGTCACAAGTAGTCTTCAATGAACTTACTGTGAAAAGCCCCTAGTCGTCACATTCCGGTGCCTGTTCGGGGAGGCTCATATGGGAATTGAACCCGCGCTGCTGGCCTTGTTCGGCATTACAAGCCAGCTGTTTAGCCGACTGTGCAAAACCAGCCCCAATTCAGGGCGCGCTTCCCCCAGGACTCAAACTTAATATCAAATCTCCTAAGTGGACCTTTGAGTGTCTTTGTAGCCCTTCCCTTGACCACTGTGAGAGCACCCCCAAGACTCAAACTCTCCATAGAAGATTCACTTTAGTATGTGAGTGTCAGGTATTCTGACTTCACGACCAGCCCAGATCAGTTGTGACTGTCTCAGTATGGTGTGGTTGCTTGGCATGCCAGCTCGGGTGAAACCTCACTGTTTGGCATTTTGTCTTGCTATCTGATCTCCAGAAGCTACCGCAGGCAGCTCAAGTGAGTGCTTGAGATTCTTAGCATGATGCTGGTACGCAGTCCAAGCCTCGCATTCAGAGAGCAAATTGTGCAGGACTGTTGCTTTATAGACTGTCAGTTTGATGAGCAGAATTACACCCCCTCACTCACCCAGACTTATGTTAGAAGTCTGTCAAAGGCTACACTTGCTTTGACAGATCAGGATCATTTGTTTAATTCTTTTGTGGGTGTCGCTGCCCAGACTTGCATTTATTGTCCATCCCTAATTGTTCTTTGAGAGGGTGGTGGTGATAGACATCAATTCAGGAGAGACGCTGAGAAGCAGTGAACCGATGCTTTAATAAGCTAAATATGTGCCGACCTGTAGCTCCTCCCACACTGCAGGGCTGGCCCAGGTCAACAGGCTTTATACCTCCACAGCTGGGCGGAGCCACAGGCGGGGCCAACAGCAGTAACAATAATAACATTCCAACAGTACAACAGCAACAACCAATAACAGAACAGCAATAACAATAAGTATATACAACAGTGGAGGTAACAATATTAATAGAACAGTAGAACATATATACAACAGAATTACGTAGCCATACGTGGCTCACCACAGATGGTGAGCTGCCTTCTTGAACCACTGCAGCCCCTGCTATGTAGCACATACACTATGTTATTAGGAGTGAGTCCCCGGATTTTGACCCAGTGACAAGTGAAGGAATGGCAATACAGTTCGAAGTCCGAATGGTGCCTGGCGTGGAGTGGAACTTGCAGATAGTGGTGTTCCCTTGCATCGGCTGCTTTTGTCCTTCTAGGTGGTAGAGGTCGTAGGTGTGGAAGGTGCTGTTTAAGGAGCCACACTGAATTGCTGCAGTGAATATGTACACACAGCCATTGCTGTGCATTGGGCTGCTTTGCTCTGGATGGTGTCTAGCTTTGTTAAAAAATTTAGAGTACCCAATTATTTTTTTCTAATTTAGTGTGGCCAATCCAGCTAAACTGCACATCTTTTGGGTTGTGGGGGTGAAACACATGCAGACACAGGGAGAATGTGCAACCTCCACACGGACAGTGACCCGGGGCCAGGATCGAAACCGGGTCCTCAGCGCCGTAGGCAGCAGTGCGGTGTCGAGCTTCTTGAGTGTTGTTGGAGCTGCATTCATCCAAGCAAGTGGAGAGTATTGCATTACACTCCTGACTTGTGCCTTGTAGGTGCTGGACATGCTTTGGGGAGTCGGGAGGTGAGTTACTCACCACAGAATTTCCATCTTGGCTTGGTGGGGGCGGATGAGGTGTCATGGCTGAGGTTTGGGAAGTGTGTGGGGGATGAGGGAGTGTGAGGGCTGGAGGGCCTTTCTGTTTTTTTTTTAACTGGGGCAAAGTCCCACATTACAAAGTCGAGTCTCTCTAACAGCCCATCTCTGCACACAGCAGCCTCTTGAGGTTTTTCCGGGCTGTTTGGCCAAAAATGATGTCAAGTGCAGAACCGGCATAGATTAGACAACAAAAGGGTCTTTGACTTGAAGATGTACAAGATGGACTTTCCAAACAATTTGCTAAGTCTCATGATCACCTTTTATAGAATCCCTACAGTGCAGAAGGAGGCCATTGGGCCCGTCGAGTCTGCACTGGTACTTGGGAAGCGCACCCTACTTAAGCCCACACCTCCACCCTATCCCCGTAAACCAGTAACCCGGCCTAACCTTTTGGATACTAATTTAGCGTGGCAAATTCACCTAATCTGCATATCTTTAGACTGTGGGAGGAAACCAGAGCACCCGGAGGAAAACCACGCAGACACTGGGGGAAAGCGCAAATTCCACACAGACACACACAGACAGTCACCCAAGCCTGGAATTGAACCCGGGTCCCTGGAGCTGTGAGGCAGCAGTGCTAACTACTGTGCCACCCTAGTGGAACAGGAAGCATCTCCTATGTAAGGTTTTGAGTTCACAACTATTGGACTGAATAGCGATTTATGTAGCAGTTTTCGTGACTTTTGGATATCCCAATGCATTTTAACAGGCCATGATGAGCCTTGGAAGTGTAGCCATTGCTGTAATGTAGATGAGCACAGTGAAGACATTACCGTTATCATGGTTGTCACAAAGGCTTTAATTAAACTGGATAATTTAATACTTGTCTGTAGAGAAGTGACAATATCGTCTAATGTAAGGTTTGCTTTGCTGTACAGACTTGGATATAATGTCTGCAAATTA
Organism: Scyliorhinus torazame; assembly: GCF_047496885.1. Classification (NCBI taxonomy): domain Eukaryota; kingdom Metazoa; phylum Chordata; class Chondrichthyes; order Carcharhiniformes; family Scyliorhinidae; genus Scyliorhinus; species Scyliorhinus torazame. The sequence goes on from NC_092710.1 coordinate 99,321,061, forward strand.
TGTCTTAATTAGGCTTTTATTAGAAACCGGCCGCCAACAAGGTAATATGTCGGACATCCCCACATTCAATGGATGACTGCTCAACAGCCTTTAATATAAACTGTTATCGAGCGGCCAGTGTTCTCAAAATGTGTTCCTGTTGTGCAGACTTTCACATGGGGAACATAGTATTGTATATTTCCTTCACTGTTGCCCAGAAATATAGCAGAGTTGTCCAAATGAATCATTCCATTCACAGTCCATGGTGAGATTTCCAACCAGTCCAATTATCCAAATTGTGGTGTTTGGACAATTGATATGTCCCTGGAGAATCCTTCCTTCTGATGGTTTTTCTCATCCATGTGTTTCTGCTTCGTTTCAGACTGCACTGCCTCTAATGGGAGACATCGGTGCCTTGTTAAAGGTAAGCGAGCAATACGGTTACTCTAACCTAAGTGGCTGAAGAACAGCACAGACTGAGGGAGGAATTCTTCAAATACCTGTTACTGAATAATGTAGTACACTTGGATTTCCAAAATGCATTCAATAAGGTCCCCACAAAAGGTTAACAGGCAAGAAAAGAGCTCATGGAGCTGAGGGTAATATTTTAGCATAGGTAGAGGGAACATGGTTAATGAAAGCAAAGAGTTGTTGTCGAGATGGAACTTTATTGACAGGCAGTGAATCGTGGCGTGTTGCATGGACCAGTGCTGGAACTTCAGCTATTTACAATCTGTTAATGTCCCGGGTCCATTTATTCGGATACCGGACAAGAGCCCAAAATAATTTTCTTTCATTTGTAAAACTGTGAGGAAAGGATACTTCACTGCAGGAGTGATGACTCTGACCAATAGTTATCTTTTATGTCAAAACAAACTTTAATTTAAGCACAGAATGAACCACTTTAGCATTAAAGAAAATAGCTTTACAATTGTCAGTTAAGTAGTTATTAAACACAAGGAAAAACTTAAACTTAATATCTATACCTGCTACTAGCTACAATTATGCAACCCAGTACAATTCAAATGCCACATATAAAAACGTTAACATACAGATTACTTGTTTAACCAAAAGAGAAAATGCTGGAAAATCTCAGCAGGTCTGGCAGCATCTGTAGGGAGAGAAAAGTGCGAACGTTTCGAGTCCAGATGACCCTTTGTCAAAGCGAAAGGCAGAGAAAGTGGGAAATATTTATACTGTGCAGTGATAATGAAAGATGAGACATAGTCACAGAAACCCAGGGAAACCAGGTGCTAATGGCCACAGAAACCAAGGGGAAAGAGTGCTAATGGCAGTCCCCAGAGAGAACAAAAGGTGAGAAATGCCAAACTGCAGAGAAACTAACATCAGAAGGTAAACTGTGACAGATGTAGATGTGGGGGAAGGGGGAAGCAAAGGAGAGAAAGGGTAACAAAAGGTGGATAAGATGGGGGGGGGGGGTGAATATATATAAAGAAAGACAAGAGAGAAAGAAATGGTAAAAAAAACCCAGTTAAAATGAAAATGGGATGAAAACAGATGGGTCAAGGTGGAGTAGAGCTAATCATCTGAAGTTGTTGAATTCGATGTTGAGACCGTAAGGCCGCAGTGTGCCTAACCGGAAGATGAGATGTTGTTCCTCCAGTTTGCGTTGAGCTTCACTGGGACATTGTAGCAGGCCAAGGACAGACATGTGGGCATGTTTATCTCCTCACATTAATTACATCATTTGTGTCCCACTAAGATGTCACAAGATGTGCTTAGCTAGGGCTAAATACACCCCGTCATAAATTATCTATTCTCCAGGGAATCTCGATTGATCATAAATATATTAAATTAGCCCTCTATATGTAAACATGTAAATGGTTAGAAACCATGGGTCCCTCACTTTTCACGACTTCTTAATTACAGCTTTAACAGACACACAGTCTGGATACATTAACCTAGGTTCTTTAATAATATTACTGCAACAAATACATCCACTGTAATAGGGAGAACCCCAAAGGGATTCCTGTGATAGGGAGACCCCCCCACAGGGACCCGTGTAATTGCTGTGACCACATCTGGAATAGTGTGTGCAGTTCTGGTCTCCATATTTAAGGAATTAAATTGCATTTAATTGCATTGCAGACAGCACAGTGACGGTTCCCTAAATATTTGTGAGCCATGATTTTTACAACTGCCCCTAGCATTTCATGGTAATTTTCCTGATATCAATCCAGTATTTGGCAGGTCTTTCTGTCTCGGTTCATGGTTCTGTTTGTTTGCAATATTGCGTGCCACACAACCACCACAGGAATCATCACGGGGATGGGGGGTGGGGGGGGGAGGCAATGGGACATTGGACGTCCAAGCAAAAGGTCCGTTGACTTTGGGCAGGACTTTCCTGTCCCACAGCGGGTGGGACCAGAACACCCGCCCCATTGACACAAAACTGGACTGTACGAAATCATTTTTTTGACAATAATAATAATTATAATAATAATTGCTTATTGTCACAAGTAGGCTTCAATTAAGTTACTGTGAAAAGCCCCTAGTCGCCACATTCCGGCACCTGTTCGGGGAGGCCGGTACGGAATTGAACCCGCGCTGCTGGCATTGTTCTGTATTACAAGCCAGCTGTTTAGCCCACTGTGCTCAACCAGCCCCTAGGTATAGCACAGTAAATTGAAATGGTGTCAAAGTTTTATGAATATTTGAAGCTTTGATAACCTCTGCATTGACAAAGTGATCTTTTGAGTTCCTGATTTCAATCACCTCACCGAGGAGGTGCAGAATGGTGGATCCAGGTCATTACTGGACGGAAAAGTATATAGTAATATCTGAAGTGAGAGTCCGGACATCAATATTGCAGTAGCCAAATGTGGAGAGTATCAACAGTTGCTATCTGTTCACATGGCATACTTTCACAAGACAGTGAGAAAAGAGAGGGCAAAATGAGCAGGAAAAGAAATGCAATACTCTCGGTGAAACCAGAAAGGGGTTGGAATTGTGAGATTCCATTCCTGGTACGGATCTTGAAAGAGCTGAAGATAGGTTACAGATGGGACTACATTACCTGAACCCTGACGCCCTGAGCTCTACTTGCTACTGACATTGCTTCACGTTGGCACAAGAACCCTAACATCCAATGCTAAAATGTTAGATGCAGAAATCGCCAACTTCCAAGTTAATTCAGCCGTCAATAAAATCCCTATTAAACACGAAAACACATTTATACAGAACTCGCATCACAACAAACCAATGTGGTGTAAAGAAATTCAGTGAATCACAAGTAATGAATTACTAAAAAAACAAACTGAATTGCACATGTCACCCAGTCTAGTGCTTTATAAGGTTTTCTCCCTCTTGCCATGGTTACTCCCGATTTAATTCATGTGCATATTGTTACTAAAGAAACTTTACCTTACGTCATTATGGCTTTTTAATGAGCTTGTTCCATCTGCAGAATGCATGCAGTAACTGCCTGACTGGCAATCACGGAAGCTTCTCAGGGTTACCTGGAGTGAAAGGAGATCGAGGTGTGCCCGGGATACCTGGCACTGATGGACGTGATGGCAGGCAGGTAAAGAGATCAGCTGACCAATGTGTGGTCCATTGTTGTCGGTGCAAGTGGTGTCTGAACAACACGAGTCTTGACGTACTGTAAGTAAGAAGAAGTTGGATTAGTTGCCCATTTTTGCAAATCAGCCAAACCTTTTTCTAAGGATTTGGAATGAATTGTCTACAACCATAAGAGTTGAGCAAGGCTGTCTAGGCTTCTCCAGGGCTCCACAGCTCTGAAAATGGGTCCATATTATGGTAATTTTCACTTGAGTTTTGGCCAATAGTCGTTGGGAATTCCATGAAATTCAGGCAGTACGGAGTGCAATGTTTCACCTGAGGAATCATAGAATGATACAGCACAGGAGTCCATTTGTTCCATCATAGCGGTGCCAGCTTTTTGAAAGCTATCCAACTCGTCCTTCACCCCTGATCATTCCCCATAATCTGTGTTTTTCCTGTTCAATGTTTGTCCAATTCCCTTTTGAAAATTATTATTGAATTTACCTCCACTTTCAGGCATTCCATTCAACTGTTGCATTCCAGATTGCAACAACTCATTGTGTTCAAATAAAACTGTGTCCTCATCTTCAGTCTTGTTCTTTTACCTTAAATCTTTGTCTTCTGGCTATTGACCTTCCTACCATTGGAAACAAATACTTGGAATTCAGTTGTTTATGGATGAGAGGAAGGAGGGGTCCAAGGATAGATCCTTGGGGGGCACCTGAGGTAACAGTATGCGAGCAGGAAGAGAAGCCACCGCACTGGCTAAGATTATATAGAAAAGACTGGAACCAGGTGAGAGCAGTCCCACCCACTTTGACAACAGTGAAGAGATGTTGGAGGAGGATGGTGTGGTCAGCCCGTGTCAAAGGTTGAAGACAGTTCTGGAAGGATAGGGAGGGAACATTGACCTTTGTCACGGTCACACAGGATGTGATTTGTAAGTTTGATCCGAGCTCTTTCGGTACTGTGACAGGGATGAAAATCGGATTGGATTGGACGGATTCAAACCTGGGGTTCTGAGAAGGATTGGAATGAATTTGGGAAGCAACAACACATTCAAGGAATTTGTAATGGAGAAAGCGATTGGAAATGGGATGGTAGTTTGCAAAGATGACGGGGGCCAAGGGTGAGTTATTTTTGAGGAGAGGTGCTGTGACGACAGCAGAAAAGAAGGAGAGAGGGACAACACCTAAGAAGTAGGAATTATTAACATCAGCTAACCAGGAGGAGAAGTTAGGTTGATGGGAGTAAGTTCGAGAGAGCAGGAGGTGGGTCTCATGGACAAGGTGAGCTTGGCGAGGGCTTGAGAGGAGATAGGAGAGGGACTAGAGAAAGATATGAGTTCAGGGCTTGGGCAGAGGGAGGTCTTCGGGGGGTGTTTGGCCCGGTGGATTAGCTGAAGGGAGAGGTAGCTGATCTGATTTTAGTAGCAAAGGAATCCATGTGCTCCTCGCAATTATTGCTAGACCTGAGTGTGGAGAGGACAAGAGAGAGAGGTTAAGAAGATGCCATGTGACTCCAGACCCACAGCAATGTGATTGAATCTTAAATGGCCTCTGAAGTGGCCTAGCAAGCCGCTCATCCGCTACAAAGAAAACACAAAGGAATGAAACCGGACGGGCCACCAGAAACAACAATGGAAAGCCCAGCCCTGTCCACCCTGCAAACTCCTTCTTACCAACATTTGGAGGTTCATTCCAAAATTGGGAGAGCTGTCTCACAAACTAGTCAAGGAGCAGCCTTACAGACAATGTCCCAGACATTGCATCACCATGCCTGGCTATGTTCTGTCTCACTGGCATTGTGTTTTGTGGCACTACCACCATGGTGGCACAGTGGTATACGGAAGGTTGCCCTGGGAACCCTCAACATCGACTCTGGACCCCATTAAGTCTCATGGCTTCAGGTCAAACATGGGCAAGGAAACCTCCTGCTGATTACCATGTAAAGTCCACCCTCAGCTGATGAATCAGTGCTCATCCATGTTGAACACCACTTGGAAGAAGCACTGAGGGTGACAAGGGTGCCAATCGCTCCCTCCCAAATGGAAATATGGGTCAGTGAGAGGTCTATTGCTGCAAATTCTCAATGCTCATGAATTAAAACAATAAAACTCAACACCATTTTCTCATTTATGGAAACTTTCAAATTGTCTTCTCACAGGGTGACCCAGGACCAAGGGGGCCGCCTGGAATACCTGGGTTAGATGGGCTGAAGGTGGGTATGATATTCTCCTCTTAATGTGATGTTCCACGTCTTTCTTACAGAAAAAGAGACAAAACAGACAATGCAGAAAATAAAGTAATGGACTGATAAAACAGTTTTACAGTCATTTACATTTTCACAGTGTCTTTAACCCAGAAAAACTTCCCAGTGCTCCTCAAAGCAGAGTTATGAAACAAAATGTGACACCAAACCACATAAGGAGATATTGGAACAGATGATCAAGAGCTCGATAAAAAGGGCTGGGGTTTAAACAGGTCAACAGATGAGAGAGTCTGAGAGGTTTAAGAAGGGGCAAACTCACTGTGGGTTCCCTGAATCTCAAATGGAGAATCTGGGCCCTGACACAACTTTAAGTGAGGCTAGAAGCCACCCCCAGTGGTAAACCCCTGAGTGAACCGACATTGTATTAGTTTCACAAACTGACTGGCATGGCCAGAAACTGCATTTACGGAACCTGCCTGCTTGAGGTCCATGAGGATCTGTGTGCTATTTTGAACAGTACCATTCCAAACCCGTCCTAAGCTTGAAGTGTATTTCTTTCAGGGGTTGAATCCCGAGTTAATGCCTTCTTCCTGAGTACACATAAATATATTAATGTAAAATTAACACCAAGTCGAAGACAAGAGGGGCCTTATCTAGCTCACAGGATCTATCAGCCAGATCATCCTGGAATATTTCCAAGGAACAGAGCAAGGAGGAGGCTGTACCTCACTAAGAAGGCTGGTGTGCGGCTCAGCACTGTATTACAGCAGGATTTGCTGGACCATTGATCAGTTCATGTCATTGGTCATCAAAGTCACTGATATACCTTCAATTCACCAAGAGGCCGAGAGAGCAAGTGAACATAAGGCTTTATTAGTCGTGAACTTGCCTAGCCAGAGTCGGCTGTGCAGATGAGCGCCACCTGCAGGTGGCCAGGTTATATATGGCGCCGGTGAGGGCGGAGCCCACTGGGGTTACAGTACAGTACTTGGAAGCAGCTCGTATCACCACTTCCAGGTCAAAGGTTACATTCGGTGGATACAATGATGACAGTGTCATGCATTATGGTGAATACATTCATCACATTTACCCCCTGTTAAAAAATCAAGTTCAGTGAGGGTGACGTGGGGTCATTACATATTCAGTCTCTCTGGAGGCTGGATCGTTCTCTTCGACCTCCTCAGCTCTGGTGGTGCAGCGGGCACGGTTGTTGCAGGTGGTGACTCCAGGGGCGTTGTGTCTGGAGCTGGAGCCTCAGTCCGGCGAGTCGGAGACGGTTGGGGTGTGGGGGTAGGCAGGGGGTGGTGGGTGGCGGCAGTGTCAGCGCAGGACAGTACAGGAGACCCAGGGGAGCGTACGGGGCGCTGGGGATGGGGGCGCATAGCGGGGGGGGGTGCGTTGGCAGGGGTGCCAGGTCTCGTATCTTGCCGTCAGTCCTCTGGTGTGTGATGTACGCGTACTGGGGGTTGGCATGGAGCAGCTGGACCCTCTCGACCAGCGGGTCAGTCCTATGGCTCCCCATGTGCCTCCAGAGAAGGACAGGTCCCGGAGTTGACAGCCAAGGTGGAAGCGCGACCCCAGAGGTGGACTTCCTGGGGAAGATAGTCAAACGATTGTGAGGGGTCTCGTTCGTGGCTGTGCAGAGGAGTGATCTGATGGAGTGGAGGGTGTCGGGGAGGACCTCCTGCCAGCGGGGGATTGGGAGACTTCTGGACCTGAGGGTCAGAAGGATGGCCTTCCATACCATCACATTCTCCCTCTCCACCTGCCCGTTTCCCTGAGAAAATATATATTACGGTTGGTGGAGGGGAGGGGCTCTTTGAAATCGATACTTAGGCGTTCAAATAGCTGGGAGGCCTTTACCAGGTGGGCCTTGTCTGGCCGGTCATCTGGCAGACCCTGGTCATTGCCTTGACCTCCTCGGTGGAAAAGGGCAGATTGCGGGCCTTAATGACGTGGGTAAGCTGGGTGACCCCTGGATGACAGAGGTCATTGTGGATAGCCTAAAGTCGGTCATCTTGCGCGCTGGCGCATATGCCGCGGGACAGGGCATTTTGGGGCTCGTTGAGCTTCCCAGGAAGATTCTTGATAGTTCGATCCTCCACCTCAGGATTTTGTCATTTTTTATTTTGCGCCGTTGTGCGTTGTCGAACATGAAGCCGCTGGTCGGTGACTAGGGTGAGCCTCCTACCGGCTAGGTAGTGCCTCCAGTGCCACACAGCTTCCACTATGGCTGGTGCTTCCTTCTCAACCGATGAGTGTCGGATTTCAGAAGCGTGGAGGGTCCTAGAGAAGAATGCTACGGTTGAGGGTGGCGGTCAGTGCGACATCTGACGCACCGCTCTCTACCTGGAAGGGGACGTACTCGTCCACCGCGTTCATTGCGGCCCTGGTGATGTCGGCTTTGATGCGGCTGAAGGCCGAGCGGGCTTCGTCCGTCAGGGGGAAACTGGTGGTTTGAATAAGTGGGCGGGCTTTGTCCGTGTAGTTGGGGATCCACTGGGCGTAGTAGGAGAACAGCCCCAGGCATCGTTTGAGGGACTTAAAGGGGGGAGATCTGTGAGGGGGCGCATACGGTCGGGGTCGGGCCCTAGGACTCCGTTCTCCACGATGTAGCCGAGGATTTCATTTCATTTTTTTTTTCAGGATGACCAATCGGGTTGTACGGAAGACACACTTTTCTTTGTTGTATGTAAGATTGAGGGATTGGGAAACCTCTGAAGGTTGACGTCATGGTCCTGCTGATCATGGCCGCAGATGATCATGTTGTCCAGGTATGGGTATGTCGCTCGCAAACCGTACTGGTCAACCATTCGGTCCATCATTCTCTGAAAGACCGAGACCCCATTAGTGACGCCGAAGGGAACTCTGAGGAAGTGGAAGAGTCGGCCGGCTGCTTGGGAGCTGGTGGTAGGCCGACTTCAGATTGACCGTGGAGAACACATGGTACTGCGCGATCTGGTTGACCATCTTCGCTATGCGGGGGAGGGGGGTACGCATCCAGTTGCCTGAACCGGCTAATTGTCTGGCTGTAGTTCACAACCATCCGGTTCTTTTCCCCGGTCCGGACGACCACCACTTGCGCTCTCCAGGGGCTGTTGCTGGCCTCTATGATCCCTTCACTCAACAGTCGTTGGACCTCCGACTTGATGAATACCATGTCTAGCGAGCTGTACCGCCTGATCCTGGGCCAATGGGCTTACAGTCAGGAGTGAGATTCGCAAAGAGTGATGGGGGGGAGACCTTGAGGGTCGCAAGGCTGCCTACTGTGAGGTGGGGCAAGGGTCCGCCGAACTGTAGGGTCAGGCTTCGGTGATTACACTGAAAATCCAGTCCGAGCAGTAGGGGAGCGCAGAGGTGGGGGAGGATGTAGAGCTTAAAGCGGGTATACTCCGCGCCATGCATCGCGAGATTGGCGATACAGTACCCCCGGATCTGGACCGAATGGGACCCGGAAGCAAGGGAGATTGTTTGTGAGGCGGGGTAGGTGTGGAGGGAGCAACGCCTTACTGTGTCGGGGTGGACAAAGCTCTCCGTGCTCCCGGAGTCGAAGAGGCAGGGGGCCTCGTGCCCGTTGACCCGGATGACCATCATGGAGTTCTTTAGCGGTTTTGGCTGCAACTGGTCGAGGGCCACCGTGCCCAGCTGCGGGTAGCCTGCGTGGTCAGTGGGGTCACAAGATGGCGGCCCCCATGTGTCGCACATGTCGGTCGGTGCCGGGGCCGGCGGCCAAGATGGCGGCCCCTGAGTCGCACGTGTCGGTCAGTGTTGGGGCCGCCGGCCAAGATGGCAACCCCCACGATTCGCACAATGCCAATGACGCATCTGGAATAGACGTTCCAGGCAGGCACACAGCCACATTGTGGGGTCTGTGGGGCTACGGGTCCATAGGTCGGGCCTGGTGCGTTTTCGATTTCTGGGCCTTAGGTCGACCCAGACAGACTCTCACATAGTGTCCCTTTTTCCCGCAGTCTCTGCCGTCGCTGAGCAGGCTGGGCAACGCTGCCGGGGGTGTTGGCCCTGGCCGCAGAAGTAGCATTGCGGTTCTCTGGGCTGGGCTGGCAGACGCACGGCGCAGGCCTGCGACATAGTCGGGTCCAACGGGGGCCGCGACGATAGTGTCCACGAGGAGTTCATCGGGCCCGAGGGGAACAAGGTTCTGGTAGGCCACCTCTAGCGAGGTAGCTAGCTTTACCGTGTCCCGCAGGTCGGAGGTCCCGTTTTCCAGCAGACGCTGCCTGATATAGTTCGAGCGGACCCCCGCCACATAGGTGTCCCGGATCTGTGAGTTCATATGCTCCTCCGCCGTCACATCTCGGTAGCTGCAATTCCTCACAAGTAGAGTCAGGGTTTCCAGATACTCGTCCAGCGATTCTCCGGCAAGTAGCGAGGAGGTGTCTAGTGAACACCTCGTTTACGGGATTCACGAAGTGCGCCTTGAGGGTTGCGATCGCCTCCTCGTACGTGATCGCTTTCTCAATCATTACCGAGATGCGATGGCTCACCCGAGCGTGGAGGAGTCGCAGTTTGAGGGTCTCCGAGGGAGCTGTTGTGGAGGAATCCATGTAGGCCTCGAAGCATCGAAGTCAATGTTCAAATATTTCCTTGGCTTTGGACGCGCGGGCGCGAGTTCGAGCCTGTCTGGCTTTAGAGCGGCTTCCATGGTGCTGTCGACGACTAATAAATTGATATACCTTCAATTCACCAAGAGGCCGAGAGAGCAAGTGAACATAAGGCTTTATTAGTCGTGAACTTGCCTAGCCAGAGTCGTTTGTGCAGATGAGCGCCACCCACAGGTGGCCAGGTTATATATGGCCCCTGTGAGGGCGGAGCCAGAGGCGGAGCCCACCGGGGTTACAGTACAGTACCTGGAAGCAGCTCGTATCACCACTTCCAGGTAAAAGGTTACATTAGGTGGATACAATGGTTACAGTGTCATGCATTATGGTGAATACATTCACCACAGTCACCACTGCTCTTAAGCCTTTTTCTCACAGGTTTCTTGCATGCTGGTATTGGGGACTATTTCCCCCATTTCCCTGTCTGCTTTGCGCAGCTGTATAAAGCAAGTCAAAAATGCACTCTTTTCCAGTGCAAACCAACACACTCTCATCATTATGGCTATTCGTGATCAGATTAAGGGAACTATGAGATTAGCTGCAGTGTCCAGTTTCCCTAATGTCAAAGGCGTAATCGATCACACTCCTGTAGTGATTATGACACAATGAAATTACCCAAATTCTGTGGCCCGGAAGTGCTTCCATTCCATCAAAGTTCAGCTGGACATGATCACATCCGTAGGAGAATACAGGATCACTTTTGGCTTCCTTGACACTTCCATTCTGCAACAATCCCTCACTTCCCCATCTATCACGGAATATCAGAGGATGTCTGTTAGGGGACACCTGTCTGATGACACCAATCGACAATCCCACCATCCACAAGCAACCCAGATACAATGAGGACCATCAGCAACATCATAGAGCTATCAAGGACAATATTCAGGTGCCTTTATCACCCTGAGGGTTCCATTAAATATGAACTATACTAAGTGTCCACGTCATTATCGTCTACTGCATTCTGCCAATGTAGAACTGGTTAGTGTTGGAGGAGGAATAACCTAAGAAGAGGTATCGTCTGATGAAAAAGGCGTGGGGTCACAAAGAGATGGGTCAAAGCTAGACAGGTCAGTTAGCAGATGATAGAACACCGTGTCCAGTGATCTCCTCAAAGCCCTTGGCAAGTCAGAATAGGTCCTTCAACATTCACAGTCCACACCATTCCCTCGACACAGAACTGAGAAATATTGACATATTCTGCAACCTCTATCTTAACGGTTTCCTGACAATGTAAACTCAAAAGCTGGATTGAGAAGTATCAAGAGACCAGAGTTCCAACTGTAATGAAGGTGTTGAATTTAATTCCGAACACAACATCAAAGCAAATTGTTTTGCCACAAAGGTGATCCAACAGTGAGCTTGTTAAAATGTTTATTGACACCATCTATCTTACGGGGTATTGCCCCCATGGCAGTAGCAGAGCTCTTGTTGCTCACGTGGGAATCCTTGAGGTGCTCATAGTTAGAGACCTCAGAAGCTCGAGGCTCTGAAGGACCGACCACAAACTGCAGCAGTTCAGCGGCATAGTGGCACAGTGGTGAGCACTGTTGCCTCAAAGCTCCAGGGATCCAGTTCAATTCCGGCCTCGGGTGACCGTCTGTGTGGAGTTTGCACATTCTCCCCGTGTCTGCGTGGGTGGTCCGGTTTCCTCCCAAAGTCCAAAGATGTGCAGGTTAGGTGGATTGGCCATGATCAGTGTGCAGAGCTATGGGAATAGGGCGGGGTTGGGTGCAGGTAGAGTACTCTTTCAGAGGATCGGTGCAGATGCGATGGGCCAAATGGCCTCCTTCTGCACTGTAGGGATTCCATGATTAAAGCATCTATGAATACAATGCTGCCCTTTTGGTTATCTGGCATTTTATTTGGTTTTGTTTGGGAATGATGAATTGGGTGGGGGATGAGGGGGTGGGGGAAGAGATAGGGAGAAGGCAAAGGAGGGAGAAAAGTAGACTGTGTTCTATAAAACATGGAATGGAGTGATGGGAATTGACGTAAACCAGAAACCTCGTGCCCTGCCAATGACAAAATACAAGGTAACCATCCACACAAACTACAAAAGTCATTTGTTTCCAAGGACAATCCCACAATGGAACTGATGTGTTGGGTGTTCTGGATCACAAACAGGTCACCAACACTGGAAGTGGTGCAACTCTATTTTATTATAAGGTTAACTATATTAACATACTTGAACTGTGGGTAAATGCAATACCAGCTTTAACTGTTGCCCCTTGCCTAGTCCTAACCAGGTGATGCACTCAGCACATGGTGACTGTCTGTGTTGCAGGCTGTGAGCTCTGTGCTCCGAGCTGGCTGCTTCCCGTACCAGCCTCCCTGAACAGGCGCCGGAATGTGGCGACTAGGGGCTTTTCACAGTAACTTCATTTTTTTTTAAGCCTACTTGTGGCAATAAGCGATTTTCATTTCATTTTCATTTTCATTTAATTTCACTAGAATGAGCGGGTATTGTTGGAGCTGCACTTATCCAGACAAGTGGGTAATCTGGTATTCCATCACACTCCTAACTTATGCCTTGTAAATGGTGGGCAGACATTGTGGAGTCAGGAAGTGAGTTAACCCCTGCAGAATTCCTGACATCTGACCTTCTCTTATTGTTGCAATATTTATATGGGATAGTCCAGTTCAGTTCCTGGTCAATGGTAACGGCCATGATGTTCATGGTGGGGGATTCAGCCAGGATAATACTATTGAATGTCAAGTAACAATCTCTCTTGCCTTAATGCATTAAAACATCCCAAGATGTTTCAGAGGAGCATACTGAGAAACATTTAGATGACAGAAAGTAAAGTTAGCTTTGACTTTTGACCAGCTCTGACGAAGAGTTATTCAGACTCGAAATGTTAGCTCCTGTCTCTCTTCACAGATGCTGTCAGACCTGCTGAGATTTCCCAGCATTTCTGTTTTTGTTTCAGAATCCAGCATCCACAGTAATTTGTTTTCATTTCAGAAAGCAAAATTAATTTGGTTAAAGATGAGTGTTGTGACATTATACAAGCCTGTGGCTCAACTGCTAGAGATTGTGTTCCAGAAATGGGAGGTTTCCTCCGCAGCTCTGAGAATCAAGTGAGGAATCCACTTGTGACAGTCCAATAAATCCCGGGTGTTCTGTACTCCTGGCCTGTTATTTGGCTGCAGACGGTGTGCTTTTAAATCAGCACCAAAACTCACACTTTGAAAATTGACCCAGCTTTAAAATTAGTGCAGGGGTTTCAGAACCCAGTCGCACCCACAGGAGGGACTCAATATATCAAAGAACAAAGAACAGTACAGCACAGGAACAGGCCCTTTGTCCCTCCAAGCCTGGACTGATCATGATGCCTGTCTAACCTAAAACCTTCTGCATTTCCGGGGTCCGTATCCCTCTATTCCCATCCTATTCATATGTTCGTCAAGATGCCCCTTAAACGTCGCTATCGTATCTGCTTCCACCACCTCCCCCGTCAATGAGTTCTAGTCACTCACCACTAAAACACTTGCCTCACACCTCTCTAAACTTTCCCCCTCACACCTTAAACTTATGTCCCCGAGTAAATTGACTTTTCCAATTTAGTAAACGACTAAATCTGACTGACATACCATTTGACAATTCACAATACGCGTTTCATTCGCAGGACAGTTGTTGGCACAGATCTGTTTTTGAAACCAACATGTCACTGAGTTGACAATTTATGTTTTCAAAGGGAAACAAAGGTGAACGTGGATTCCCTGGGCTTGGTGGAGAGAAAGGAGACAAGGTGAGTGTGTATAGTAACCGTAAGATTGCGCAAATGTTGCACGTGATGTATTGGCAGTTGCTACACCCAGATCCTTGGTGTGAATCGAATTATATCATTTGGCTGGCACACTTCAGTGCTTAAATAAACTGCAAAAACTAAGAACGAACCCTCCACCTATTTATAATGAGTAGTGTTGAAAGGAGCTGCTACAGGGTAATGAGAAATAACAGCATGTCTAGCATTACAGAAACGCACTGGAGGTACTTTCTCATTCTTGCAAGGTAGAGCTTTCTTTGTACACCTTGTAACAAAATTACGATGAGGATCTTTCTTTAATTATGTTTCTTTGAGAGATTGTTTATTGCCAGCCATCAATTTGGGCTTCACACTTAAAAAGAGGAAGAAAGAACATGACATGGGTAATATTTTTGTTCAGGTGATCCCCACCCTAGTTTGATCGCAAAAATCAGTGCAACTTTAAAAATATTCAATAACATTTGAAGAAGATGATCAATTTATCCCGACTCGTGCTAGTTTCAAACCTCTAACAGCTTGGACATGCCACAGAGTCCTCATTTACACCGCAAGTCGTTTGCATTTTTAAACAGTTCCATTCACCTTCACAAATCGCTGCAGCTCTATTTCGGATTGTCTCTGGAGCTTCCCGTCATGAAAAACTAGGCCCTTCTGATTTTTTTTAAGAATCTAAGAAGCCGTCTGGATTAAAAAGAATTGTTATCATTAGAAGATTATTCTTTATGTTTTAAATTAGAATGTGTTTTTGTTTCTGATTCTCAGGCACAACCTGGCGTACCGGGGCTTCCAGGACCTCCAGGAGCTTCAGGATCTGTGGTACGTAACAATCTGGCTCTATATTTGTGGAACTGTTTTTTTTTAACTTCATTCTGTTGCCTCCCTTGCTGACTGCAATGGTTTCTTAGTCCTTGCCTCCCTCCTTGCTGAGAGACAAGGAATACATATCTGTGCAGTGTGATGGGGGCAGTGATCACCATTTGAAATGGTGCATTAAAATGTTTCCTAAATGATTCCAGATGCAACAAAAGCTTTGGGGGAGCAACCGTCCTCTGGTGCAATCCCCATGGCAATGCCTGAACCAACCAGAGTCCACTTGCCAACCAGTCAGCACCCTTTTCTCATGCAGTATAAATTGTTGTTCCCTTTGGAATCTGGTGTTCTTGCATCTGTACTGATGAATGTAGGACAAAAAGCTTCGACAGATGTCTCTTTTCCTCAACAATACTCAAGTTCTGTTCTACCGAGGGACTATTTGAAATTTTTGTTTTTTGTTTGTTTTTCTTAACAGGGTTCAAAAGGAAGACCAGGACACACAGGGCCAATAGGACTTAAAGGAGAAAAGGTAGAGGGAAATAAATGCTGCTCTGTTAGCAAAATCCCAAATTTACCCCATTCGAGATTGCTAAAACTGCCTAATGAGTGCAACCAGTTTCAGAGTGGCGTGTTGTTATGGACGATGCCGAGATGATTTTCTCCAATGATTGTTGCAGTTAACTGTGAAATGGGTCGAATTCCTCCAGTTAAATTCACGGAGAATGCCACAAAAATCTCCTTCACCGCTCCAGCCCTTACCACCACATTTGGAATCTTGCTTCTACAGACCAAAGAATTTTCCTAGCTTCATAAGAGTCGAATGCTGCATGCCTTAAGATGAAAGAGCCCTGTGCTAAAACCATGTTTTCATTTACTCAAATTCAAAAGTGTATTTAGCTCATGTACTGTTTTAACTTTTGTTGATCATTTTCTCAACCACCCTGGCTTCCTGAGCAAAGGTCAAATATTTCTACCTCATAGTGCCAAATAGAGAAGATTTATCAGAATCGTTCCAGGGATGGAGGGTTTTAGATACAATATTAGGGTGGAAAGGCTGGGGTCTTTCTCCTTGGACCAAAGGAGATTGAGGAGAGATTTGATATCAATGTGCAAGATTATGACAGACTTAGATAAGATAGACACAAGGAAAAACTCTTCCCGTTAGCTGATGAGAGAAGGACTAGGAAGTCACAAATTTAATATTTGGGGTAAGAGATGCAGGGGAAATGTGAGGTATTTACGTAGTGAGTAGAAATCCCAGAACCTGTGACCCACGAGGGTAGAGGAAGCAGTAATCAATGATTTCAGAAGGAAATTGGATGGGCGCTTGAAGAAAATAAACTTGCAAGGCTACAGGGGTGGATAAAAACATTCTTCTTCACACTGCCGCTGCAAGGGAGTGGGACTGACTGGATTGTTCAGCAGGGGCCAGCATAGACTCAATGGGCTGAACGTGCTCCTGCTTGTGGCGTAACTGACTCCAATACCCTACTGAGATCAGTTCACAAGGGCACATCAGAATCTCTGATGAGAAATGATCAAGGCCATTCTAGTTTTGCTTCTGCTATTCTGTTAATCACAATAAGAGGAGAATTGTCGATGAATCACGGTGAGTGGTCTCTATAAACCAGCCTGCAATTGACCCAGCCATGAGACGAGGAAATCCACCAGCACTGGGAAACTTTAGGAAACACATGTCCAAACTCAACTGGTCTCCAAGTATCCTATCCCTACGATATCATGTCTCAAATCATTCATGGACTGTATTTCTAAAATTACCCTCAGAAAGAAATCCAACCAATTTGTAGTTGACGGAGTCAACCCCTCCTGGTTCCACCTTTGATCACTTCTTCACTGAAATAATGTTTTGGCAGAATGGTGTCAAATTTCACCCCTTCAAACACAAGCCATGTCCTCCGGTTCCGCTGAGCTGCCCACCTGGTCATGCTATCCGCTTACTCTTAGATCCAAAAGCTGCAATTATTCTGCTGCACCTGGTCTCAGACTGGTATTTTAGGAATTTTACCCTAAAATGTGATGCTCACTTGGCAAGCCCAAATTATACTGCTGGCTGAACAACAGGTTGGCCTGAGATCAACCAGGAATATGTATTTGGCTTGAATGCATGTGAAGCTACATGAAGCTTAACATTTTCAGAGAGCAGGTCGAATGCAGTTTTCCCTAACATTGAAAAGGTTATAGGGCTCCTGCATAAAAGTGCTACATAACTCCAGAGATATCCTGAGATATCCCACTGCCTTGCTCCAATGTGACGCTAAAACTGCTTCCCATCAGTATTAAAGTGTACCCATATGGTGCTACAAGCACTGTGAAGTGGTTTCAGCATTTCACTGAGTTAAGCTTCCGGAGTTTACCTCAAATCCCACGGAAATTCAGAAGTAATGGAAGAGTTGCTTTTCCAGTGATTCACTCTGGATTGTTGCAATGTCAGTTCAGGTGCTTGATGTGTTATGTACTCTGGGATAACACAGGCTGCAACTGGATGCAGCTTTGACCAAAAGATACTCCAGACCTTGAAATTAGTTCAATTTGATTTATTGAACCAGTAGCACAGTTCTCTATGAGTTATACTCTCTGCTAACCTAAGTGTGGTTACTCTGTCTGACTGGACCAGACTAGCTCTTAGCCATGGCCTGGAGGTGTGTTACTGTACATACACCCTGACTCACTCTGCAGATGTTCATCAGTGGAAAGAGGCGGAGTGTGAGTGCCTCATGCCTTTTATAGTAAGATACCACCCCTGAGTGTCCTGCCTGCTCATTGGTCATGTCCTGTTCTCTGTGTTCATTAGCTGCCTGCCTGTGCCTGTCTGTATATCATTATCTGCATGTCTGCATATCATGACATCCCCCTTTTTCTTTGTATGTTCTGTTGGCATGTGGGAATGTATTTACATGTGGTGGCATATACTAACATCTATACAAGCGGTGGCATATGTGAACTTATTTACATGTGAAGACAGCTGTCTAATGCGAGAAAACAACATAGCAAACAAAACAAATGTTCATAAGTCCAGTCTCTGGGGCTTGCATCTGATCCTCGTCGACCGCCGGAGAGGTGGTGATGGGGACGACGGCTCCTTGACAGGCAGGATGGAAGCCGGACTGGGGGCCTCGTAGTTCGAGGTATCAGGAGGTGGCAAACCAACGGACGGAAACGGAGAAGAAAGCGGTTGCGGGCAGGCAGCTTTGCGCAGTGCCCGTCTGTTTCATCACACAACAGAACCATCAGCCATACGTACAACATATGAGCGGGGCGCAGCCTGTCGAAAAACGACAGCTGGAGCAGACCAGCCACTATCCGGTATCTTGATCCTGACAGTATCTGCCGGGGATAACATGGGCAAATCGGTGGCATGAGTATCATCGCCCTGCTTTTGCTGGTCTCGGAGTTGCTGCACCTTCTGCAGCACCGGGAGGTGATCCAGGTTGGGCACGTGTATGGCTGGAAGTGTCGTCCGCAGGTCCCTGTTCATCAGGAGTTGAGCCGGCGACATGCCAGTGGACAGTGGGGTCACCCTGTAGGCAAGCAGCGCAAGGTAGATGTCAGAAGCAGAATCCGTGGCCTTGCAGATGAGCTGCTTCACTATGTGCACCCCTTTTTCAACCTTCCCATTGGACTGCGGATAGTGTGGACTGGAAGTGACATGTTTGAAATGGTATGACTTGGCAAACATAGACCACTCGTGGCTATTGGAGCACGGGCCATTGTCACTCATGACAGTGAGTGGGATACCATGCCTGGAGAACGTCTTCTTACAGGCCTTGATGACGGTCCGAGATGTGAGGCCTGAGAGCTTCACGACTTCAGGGTAATTGGAGAAATAGTCAATAATCAACACGTAGTCACGACCATTCACATGAAAGACGTCGATGCCAACCTTGGACCATGGGAAGGTCTCGATTTCATGCTGCTGGAGCGTCTCCTTGCTCTGTGCTGGCTGGAAACGTTGACAAGTCGCACAGTTGAGGACCATGTTCGAGATGTCCTGGCTAATACTGGGCCAGTAGACAGCCTGCCTGTCTCTGCGTCTGCACTTCTCAACGCCCAGGTGTCCCTCATGGATTTGGCTGAGCACCAAGCTCTGGAGACAGAGTGGAATGACAATCCGGTCCAGCTTGAGGAGGATACCATCAATCACCGTCAGGTCATCCTTTATATTATAAAATTGTGGGCGCTGCCCTTTCTGCCAGCCATTGGCGAGATGGTACATGACACGCTGCAAGAAGGGGTCTTTGGCTGTCTCCTCGCGGATACAAACCACCTTCTCATCAGACGCCGGGAGGGTGCTACCACACAGCTGCACCGGTGATTCAATCTGCCGGATGATTTCCAGCGGTTCACTAGGCAATGTGATGGAGCGGGACAATGCATCAGCGATGTTGAGCTCCTTGCCAGGCGTGTACACTAAGTCAAAGTCGTACCTTCTGAGTTTGAGGAGGATGCGCTGCAACCGAGGCGTCATGTCGTTCAGGTCCTTGTGGATAATGTGGACCAGAGGCCTATGATCCGTCTCAACGGTGAATGTCGGCAGGCCGTAGACATAGTCGTGAAACTTGAGAATTCCAGTGAGAAGACCCAGGCATTCCTTCTCTATTTGCGCATACCGTGTTTCGGTGGGCGTCATGGCCCTCGATGCGTAGGCTACCGGTGCCCAGGATGAAGTGTCATCGCGTTGGAGCAACACCGCACCAATGCCATCCTGGCTCGCATCTGTTGAGATCATTGTCTCCCTGTCTGGGTCAAAAAATGCCAAGACGGGTGCAGTGGTGAGCTTGGCTTTCAGATCCATCCACTCTGCCTGATGTGCTGCCTTCCATTCAAAAGCAGTGGACTTTTCCACCAGGTTTCGTAGGGCCGTGGTGTGTGAGGCCAGGTTTGGGATGAACTTGCCCAGAAAATTGACCATGCCCAGGAAGCGCAACACCGCCTTCTTGTCTTCAGGGACCTTCATGGCTTCGATGTCCTTGACCTTGTCTGTGTCCAGGCGCACGCCCTGCTGAGAGATCTGGTCACCTAGGAACCTGAGTGTCGACATGCCAAAGCAACATTTGAACCTGTTCAGCTTCAGGCCATTGGCATGGACACAGCGGAATACCTGCTGGAGACGGGAAACATGCTCTTCAAGAGCCGTGGACCATATGATGATTTTGTCCATGTACACACGAAACCCTTCAATGCCCTCCATCATCTGCTCCATGATGCGATGAATGATCTCCGATGCCGAGACAATGCCAAACGGCATGCGATTATATCTGCCAAACGGTGTGTTGAAGGTGCAGAGCCTTCTGCTGGACTCATCCAGCTGGATTTGCCAAAATCCATGTGACGCATCTAACTTGGTGAAAAAACACGTATGTGCCATCTCACTGGTGAGTTCCTCCCACTTCGGGATAGGGTAGTGTTCACGCATGATATTCTTATTGAGATCCTTGGGATCAATGCAGATGTGCAGGTCTCCCGAAGGCTTTCTGACACATACCATCGGGCTGACCCAGTCAGTCGGTTCGGTTACCTTGGAAATGATGCCCTGTTGCTGAAGATCCTTGAGCTGTGCCTTCAGGCGCTCCCTCAGCGGAGCCGGGACCCGGCGTGGTGCGTGGACCACTGGCTTGGCATCAGGCCATAGCAGAATCATGTATCGATATGGCAGCATGCCCATCCCGCCGAACACATCCGGATACTGAGCGAGGATGTCGTCAATGCCGGCATTGATCTGAAGATCCACATTGGCACGAGGTTCAGCTGCTTGCAGGCATTCAAGTAGGGATGTCCTGTCTGGCTTGACGATTTCAAAACTTAACCGAGCATGGGTGCTCCTGTTGAAGACGAGTAGATGGCAGGATCCCAGTGCAGTGGTGGCATTTCCATGGAGCCTGCAGACTGCTGGAAGGACCTTGGGGGGCTTCTTGATGTGTTTGAAATCTGCCTGTGAGAGGAGGTTGGCAGAAGCACCTGTGTCCAGCTTAAACTGGATGGAGCAGTGGTTGACCTGCATCACCGCATGCCATTCATCCGCAGAATCCACAGCGAGGATGGATTGAAGTTGTGATGAGTTGGATGTGGCATATTCACATTTGGTGATGATGCCCACACAGTAGGCGGAGTCCAGGCATTCTTCCTCTGGATCCGTTGTGCTGCCAGGATCAGAATCCTGTAATCGTTGTTGCACACTCTGAACGCGCCATCGTCGGAATTGGGAGCGCTGGCCCCTGACTGGTGGTGCAGACCTTCACAAGGCTGCATAGTGTCCAGGCTTCCCACAGTTAAACATCGTCTGCCTCTTGCAGGGCAGTGTTTCTTTAAGTGGGCGTTGCCGCAGTTCGAACACGTCATGACGTCGGCGTCCTGATGCTCCGCGCGTCGTCGCACATGTGCAGTGCAGGTGTCAGCCGCTTGATTACCCCGTTCACATCGCGCATGCGTGGGGCCCTGGGAAAAGCGCACAAAATGGCTGCTTTCATCAATGCTGAGGCGCTGCATCCGGGAGTTGGCCTGCACACACTCTGCCTCGTGGGAGGCAAGTTTCTCATTTTCAGCCGATTTGTACTGGGCATAGCGACTTTTGGCGTGCTCATGCACTATGCATGTTTCAATCGCGACTGGCAGGGTCATATGCTTGATTTTCAGTAGCTGCTCTCTCAGAGGATCAGAGTGAACTCCAAAAACGATTTGGTCTCTGATCATGGAGTCAGCAATATCACCAAAGGTGCAGGACAGCGCTCGCAGGCAGAGGTTAGTTAAGAAAGAGTTGAAAAATTCATCTTTACCTTGTAGACGCTGTTTGAATATGTCGCGCTCGAAGACTTCATTGGTGTCCACTTCACAGTGACTGTCGAACTTGTCCAGGATGGTCTGAAGCTTTGTCCTGTCCTGGCCTTCGGTGAAGTGGAAAGAGTTGAAGAGTTCGATGGCTTGATCACCCACTGTTGAGAGGAGAAGCGCGATCTTCCTTGCATCAGCCGCATGCACGAGGTCTGAAGCCTCGATGTACAGCAGAAACTTTTGCTTGAATATCCGCCAGTTGGCACTGAGATTGCGGGAGATCCTGTGCTGGTGAGGAGCCTGAATCTTCTCCATGGTGCCGGGATACATTCGCTTGTCGTCACGGAATAGACTGAGTTAAACCACCTAGATTAAGCAGTCTCCTGTTAGCATGCTGTGTTATGTACTCTGGGATAACACAGGCTGCAACTGGATGCAGCTTTGACCAAAAGATACTCCAGACCTTGAAGTAAGTTCAATCTGATTTATTGAACCAGTAGCACAGTTAGCACAGTTCTCTATGAGTTTGATTCTATGCTAACCTAAGTGTGGTTACTCTGTCTGACTGAACGAGACTAGCTCTTAGCCACGTGCTGGAGGTGTGATACTGTACATACACCCTAACTCACTCTGCAGATGTTCATCAGTGGAAAGAGGCGGAGTGTGAGTGCCTCA
This sequence comes from Scyliorhinus torazame, assembly GCF_047496885.1. Classification (NCBI taxonomy): domain Eukaryota; kingdom Metazoa; phylum Chordata; class Chondrichthyes; order Carcharhiniformes; family Scyliorhinidae; genus Scyliorhinus; species Scyliorhinus torazame. Next base: position 99,343,439 of record NC_092710.1, read on the forward strand.
TGCCTTTTATAGTGAGATACCACCCCTGAGTGTCCTGCCTGCTCATTGGTCATGTCCTGTTCTCTGTGTTCATTAGCTGCCTGTCTGTATATCATTATCTGCATGCCTGCATATCATGACAGTGCTGAGCCTGAATTTGGGTTACAATTAAACCATAACAACAGCAACATTGGGAATTAAAAACTACTTGGGTCTGGCACTCCAGTGTAATATCAATGCAACCCTAGAACCAACAGAAGCTATCTATCTGGGCAAGAAATGACTCGAGTCTCTAAAGTGAAAGGATAATGTGTTAAATTGCTGCACCAGCCTGTATAAAGATAATTGTGGCATTGCAGAAAATCACATGGAATCTACAGCACAGAAACAGGCCATTTGGCCCAACTGGTCTATGCTGCTGCCTCTGCTTTTCAATATCTGAGAAAGGCAGATAGTTAGAGTGGTGTTCTAAGCACCTCTCTCTCTCTTACCACTTGTCTCCTCAATTTGGCATCACACCATTTCTTCATTGTGCTTCACCAGCTAATATTTCTGCCCAGTTATCTGTTTTAATTTCAACATAAGATCCAAGGAGTCCCAAGAAGTGCAGAGTAACTGCTATTCCCACCGTTTATCGAGGCTGTTCCCTCATGTTATGGCACGCAATCCGTATCGGTGCTAGAATTCAGCCCCTATACCTGTTACTCCGCCAATGTCCAATATTTGTATAGCCCAGGGTTTTCTGATCAACCTTATTGTAAAGACAGCCTTAACCCATTCAGTTTGAAAAGATTACCATCAGTGATGATGATAGGATTGTGTAACCTAATGTGAGGAGGAGTTAAGGTTTCCTTCTGTCAAGTTTGTGACAATAGAAAAGAAGGCTAACTGAGAAGTATAGAGTGGTGCCTTCTTGTGACGGGAAAGGGTGTTTTGGTGAAAAATAATGTTCTGAATTATTAACCAAATGCTACTGGAGTAACGATACCTAAACCAGGGATCACACTTCTAAATTGAAAACAAAATCAACATTTATTTTGGAATAAAAAATGGAAACACGAAGACACAGCTAGAAATTCTAGGGTAGGATATCCAATATGTAAAGATCACCTACAAACACTGAAAATATTCAGAGTCCATTGTCTTCTCGATTGCTTTTACTCAATTTTATGGGTTATAGCTACACAAAATGGTCCATACACAAATGTAGTATGTAGCTCATGGACTAGAGGTGATAGGTATAGCAAGTGATATGTGGTGCACAGAGGTGAGGAGAGCATTCTTGTGCAGCAAGTGATAAAGATTTGAAACCCTCTGCCTATGAGGGTGGTGGGAGCAGAGACAATCAGTGGTTTCAAAAGGAAATTTGACAGGCAAACAAAGCTGCAGAGTTACGGGAACAGAGCTGGGGAATGGGACTGGGTATGCATTCCATGCCATAAGAGATTGTTCGATCCATCATGCGTGGGCTAGCTCTCTGAATTGCACAGGAACTTTGCTGATTGGGAGACTCTGCATGATATTGATATAAGGGCAGCAACGCTGGCCACAGAATAAAGCTTCAGTCCCTTGTCTGGATTAGTTTCATTAGCTTTGCATGTGAACAAAGACTGAAGTATTGATTATATATTGCAGGGCAATGAAGGGACAGCGGGAAAGCCTGGACCACCTGGACCACCGGGATCTCCAGTAAGTTACCAAAATGTTTTAAATTCAGGAATATTGCCTACATAAAGAGAAAGTCAGAATGTAAGACAAGGTCACATTAGGTCAAATTGATTACATTTTGAACTCTAACGACCCCTCGCCATCTTGTTTAATTCTTTATTTCTCCAGTTGTCTTGTACTCCTTAAATCTCTGACTTTCATTGAAAAATTAATCCAAAGCCCATTACTTCCTTTGTCTTTCTTGATAATTTATAACCACGTCTGTACTGATAGTCCAAGGCGTGATCTAACGGCCTCGCCGCACCCGACTTGGTACCGGGACGAGGCCGTTGAATCTCTCGAGAGGCCTCTCACCAGATTTTAACAGAGTCTCACCAGACACCATGATCTGGATCTCGCCCTCACTGGGTGAGATCTATCAGTACTTCCCAGAACTCTCAGAATTCAGTCTGATATTATCTGTTCCACAGAGGACTGCTGTCTATGATGGAAATGGAATGAGCAGCATATACAAGATACAGGTAAGATCTTTTAGGTATCTTTATATTTTGTATCGATTGACAGATCTCAGCTATGTTAATCCCAATAGTTTAAAAAGAAAGGGCACTGTTGCTTATCCTTCCATGGTAGCCCATGTTCCTCAAAGTTAGTATCTAATTGCATCACTACAATGACGAGTCCAGATACTAATCTCTCTTTGCTCCTGGCATCAGCCCTGAATGTGTCTGTCACCAGCTTGTACCTACAATGAAGGTTCAACCCGAATAAAGGTTCCTTTTGATTTGCCTTCTCTCATCGTAAGTGAGTTCTCAGTCTAACCCCTCCCTACTCTGCTTCTGGGGCTCAGGGATTTCCCTTCTGGCCCGATGACCTGACCTAATTAGGACACCTTGGCCAAAACCTTGAAACAATTTGGGTGAGTCAGTCTCTGATTCGTTGGTCTAGCAAAACAGTTCAGCATTCTGTTTGTCCTGTCGATTGATGTTCTGCAATGATGAGTCATTTTAAATGCTGAGTGCATAGTAACCCACCCCACACTCACACTCTCCCATCGTGACTGACCTTATTCCATCCAGGAGGAAATATTGTCAAGGCCCTTTTGTAGTTTCTTCAACTGCGTTGTTATAGTGGACTGCCTGCCCCCTTCCCCAGCAGGTTTAAATACTGAAGTCCAGTCCATTGAGTACACAACAACTTTCTGTGGAGCAATCCAATCAATTCCAAACCCTCGCTCTATCCCATTGTTTATTTCCTTCAAATACCCATCCAATTCCCTTTTGATATTGTGGAAGGGAAATTAATGAGTTGCCCACATAGAAGCGTGCTGGGAAATGCTTGACTATAGTTTAACACTGCTTTTGAACGAAAATAAGTAGGTCAGGTAACGTAAACAAAATATCGCTTAATATTTTGTACTTGGCCTTATTATGTTAAGAAGTTGTTCTTCTGAAGAACAACAAAATGCGTACTAGAGAATTGATTTTAAACCAAGGGCAAAACATTCATATTTCCGCTTGCGTTTGTTCCCAAGTTCTCTTCAAAGTTTTTTATTTCACACTATAAATATAATGGTTTTCAAGTGCATAACTCCAGAGTGCTGTGGAATGGCTATGCAGCCAAACCACTGCCCTCTCCGCACATATTTGTGTAAACACATTTCCTTAAATCGAACCTCGAAGAATTTGTCTTTATTATAGTTTCCACGACAAATATCAATCATCAGCTCCACTTCCACCACCTTTGAGGGAGCGAGTTCCAGGTCGTTACTACTCGCTGTGTGAAGAAGTTCTTCTCTCCTTTATCTCTAGCCCAAAATCTTAAAAATATGTCCCCTAGTCTTGTACCATCAGCTGCTGGAATTGTCTACCCTCTCTCAACCTGTCATAAACCTCTATCAAATCTCTCTTCAAACTCCTTTGCTTCAAGGTGAACAGCTCCACTTTCTCCAACCTAACCTCAGAGCTAAAATACCACCTCCATAGAACCATTCAGGTTAAGTCTCCCTCTGCACCCTCTCAAAGATCCTCACATCCTTCCTAAAGTGCGGTGACCAGAATTGAACACAATACTCCAGTTGTGACCTAACCAGAACTTTATAAAGGTTCAGCATAACGTTTGCTACTTTTGTACACAATGCTTCTATTTATGAATCTTAAGATCCCATGTGCTTTGCTAATCCTGCTCTCTCTCAGTATGTTCTGCCACCTTCAAAGATCAATGTATATGCACACCCATGATTTTCTGTCACTGCACACTCATTAAAATAGTGCCGTTAAGTCTATAGTGTCTCTCCTCATTCCTTCTACCAAAATACATCACCTCGCATTTCTCTGTATTAAATTCCGTATGCCAATTATCTGCCCATTCTCCTTGCCTATTTATGCCCTGTTGCCGGTGATTTGTAACATCCTCTCTATTCTGCCACTCCTCCAAATTGGTATCATCAACAAATTTTAAAATGTTATTTTATATTCCAATATCCAAGTCATTTAAATAAATCAAAAGAGCAGTATTTCTTGCACTGGCCCTTGGGGAACACCATTCCACTCTGAAAAATTACCATTTACCAGGACTCTCTCATTCCTGTCCTTAATCCATTTTTATCCATTGGAACACTGATCCTCCTATTCCATGAGCCTCAATTGTGCTAAACAGCCTTTAACATGGTGCCCTATCTAAGGTTTTCTTCAAATCCATAGAGACATATTCCCGTCATGAACCTGCTCCGTCACTTTGTCAAATATTCAGAAGATTAGTCAATTAGTCAAGGGCAATAAGTCTTTTCCAAATAGAATATTCAACCTGGCAATGCCAGCCTGGCATTGCCCACCTGCATCAACTTGGCAGTGCCAACATCTGCCTGAGGAAGTACTCACCTTTGCCGAGAGCAGTGCCAGGTGAGCCGTCTGGGGATCCCATTGCGGGGAGGTTTGCGTTATGTGTGGCTCTGAGGTAGAGACCTGGCAGTGAAAGGGCAGGGCGGGGGCAGTGACCAGAATATTGCTGCAGTGGTTGGGGGGGGGCTGGAGAGAGGGAGCCCCCTATAATTGTACAATGGGGGGGGGGGGGTGAGAGCCCCCACTAATTGTGCAGTGGTGGTGGGAAGAGCCCCCTAATAATTGTGTGGTGAGAGGGTTGATGAGCCCCCGATATATTCGTGATGGGGTGGTTGTGTTGACTTCTTTATTTCTATGTGAACCACAAGCTGTTTCTTATATTAATCAAATGACCACACAACCAGCATATTAGTTCAAAAAACAGTTTATTAATAAACTAAAAACTTATCTCTATATGCAATGATACACGCGGCTGCGCACTAAACTATACCTAATAACTAAGATGACCTTTACTTAACTTCGGGGTGACCGGCTCTGTGCAGGAGATAAGGCTTTCATCTGTGTCCACGTGGGTCGGTAGGAAGTCGTCAGGTTCGTCTCGGCTGGGCTCACCCTTCAGGTAGCGATCGCGGGTCCTTGAACTTGGCTAGTCGATATGCTACAGTTGGTCGCACAGAGGCCGGTCCATAAGAGGCCGATCTCTCGGTTTGCAGTTCTTCTAATTCCCCTAGTTTTCGCGCCTTTTTGGGCGGTCCTAACTCCAGATCCAATGGATCGATAGGATTTCGATCACCCTCATTGATCCAGGCCAATTAGGGGGCGGATACTTCAATGGCTGGGTGGGTCCTAGCTGTCATTGTCCTAGGCACATATGCCTTTCAAAATAAGGGGAAGTGTTGCCGGTTAGTCTGCTACTGTTGCCGTTCCTTGACTCGAGTTCTATTGTCCTGGGGGAAATGGTGGTTGACCTTTAATAGGCGCAAGTTTCTGTCAGACCTGGCTTCTTTGCACAATACACAGAGGCTGTGTACTTGTCTGTGCCCCAAGTTGACCACAATTCCCATGGTCCTTTGCAGGTGGCCATTTTAGATGGCTACAGTTAGGGGCTGCGGGATGTTTATCTCTCTGCTGATTGGAGCACCATTTAAACATATCTGTGCTGGCTCAATCAGGCCTACCCTGCCAGACTGATGGCAGAAACCACAGAGCTCCCATTATCTGCTATTCACACCAACTCAACAAATATTTTGCTTCTTTACCGACAACCATTACGATCCCTTTGCCTTTCCACCATGAGATCTTCTGCCAGTTAATCTCTCATTGTCCTACAAACTACCCCTTTTGTTCCTCCGTCCCACTCCCCCTTCCATTTGCTTAAAGCCTATAACATTTCCATGTGAAGTATTTTAGTTCATCCTCTCCTCAAACTTCATTTACATCCTTAAGGGCTCTTGATTCTTAATTGATCATTTGTATGTCATTATAATATTCAATGGCTTTCTGATTGTTGAGTCTCTGTTTATTTTTAATTCATTCTACTCCTTGGGGCTCTTCTATATATGTTTGAAGATTCCTGTGTTCTCATTGGTTTCACTTTCCTTCTCCATATTAACTTTGTTTTTCTCACTTATTTTTGCCTCATATTGTCCTGCCCAACCATTTAGTTTAGTTTTTGCTCACTAGCCCCTGCCATGTATTCAATGTACTATAAAGGTGTTTCATTTGTCCTCAATTCTCTTTTCTTCTCTCATTCCCTAGGAGTTCATTTAATGTGTTTTTCAGTGAACCCCCAATTTGAAACAGTAGATGAGGTGGATGCCCACGGGGTAGTAATGTTTAAGTCCTTACTATTGTAATGATCCACTCCCTCCATGTGCCAGTGGCCAGAGAAACCTCCATCAAGGATTGCCGCATTTGGTTGCATGTATTTGTGGAGATTTCATCATGTGAACTCCTGCCTTCACCCCTGCCCCCTCCCTCGCACTCCCTCCATTGCTCACTCAACACATCCATCCTCTCACTATACCACCTCCTCACACCAGTTGGAAAGGTGACTGGATTATTCTGGCCATCCAGTCAAAGCAGCAACCTTTTGACAAACCTTCAATATTTTTACAACAGTTCAAACGAAAAAACTTTACAGCAATGCTTCAGAGATTAATGTTTCATTTTATGGAAACTCAATGACAATCCTGGCGAGTTGACAACTCGGTCCATATTTATAATAGTTATGTCCATTTATACTAATTTTCTCCAGTTACTTGTGCAGAAGAAAGCGATAGATTCCTGGTGACATTATTGACATTATCTGCTCCTGTAGAGAGCCAAATCCTCTTTTAACCCAGTATCGCTCTCATGAACCTCACGGTATTTGTACAGCAGTGTTTTTGCCTACGCGTTGTCACCAAAGTGACTTAGAATCTGTAGTAGAGTTTTTAAGTTTGACTAATTGCTGGACTATAAAACTCAGTTCCCTGATTGATTGGTTCTTATCTCCACATTGGAATACACCTAATCCAATGTTGAAAATAATGAGCTCCCTTTCAACTACCATGAGACTTCCCTGTTTATTGTCCACCAATCATAACAAAACAAGTATATGTTTAACTTGGCTGTGTAACAATAAGCAGTGCTTATTGGCAGTGGAACTGCTTGCTCCCTCTTCCCCAGGCATTCCTTTACCACATTCTCTCCTGTGATGGGCCTCAATTGTACTTGTCACTTGATGCCTTCATCCACTCATAGGTCTGATCTTGCCGCTCACTCTGTAGACTGTCTCAGTCATACACTCCACCTCAGTCTTGGCCTCTACTTTTCAGATTGCAATCAACAGTGTTCTGACCAGTTTCGGAGGGGTGGGCTGACCTCTATGTCCCACTCCTGGGTTCATTTTAACAGCTGGAATTTTTAAACAATGTGATATCACTAATTCAATATGTACTTAATTTTCACGCCAAGATATGCACAGTTAAACCAGCCAGATTCCTTGAGATATCAAGTTAGTTTTGTAACTAAAACTCACTCAAGGTAAAGATGCAGAAACTATTAATAGAAGATTTAAAAGTGAGTGAATATGTCCAACATCCCATTAATGTAAAAAGCACACAAACAACTCTGGCACGCTTGCACAAAAAGATTCACTTTTCTCTTGGAGACAATGGTGTTGAGTAATAATTTCCCTTTAAGAACTCTCAATTTACAGCAATGAGGTCTTCTGGTGGGTTTTCAAACCGCGCACAGGTCTCTACAGAGTTAGACTCTATAAAGTGCGTGTGACCTTCACAAATGCAACTTAGTAGCTGCTGTATGCCAGTGTTATTTAGTTTGCGCAAAATGTTCTTCTCAAAAGGTTCAATACATATATACATACCCAGCAGACGACATTACAAATTAATACTCGATAGAGCACATCCTAGTAGCAATAAGATGGGGGTTGTACAAGTATGCTGGATGCTTTTGAAGTAACTAACAAATTATTTGCAAATGCTCTAATCACTGAATATCTTACAGGACATTCCAGGCCCACCAGGTCCTCCAGGTTCACCGGTAAGTCAAAAATTCTTACCGTGTATTTTTTATATTTTCTGATCTAAAAATAGCCTGAGATTTTAGCTTGAATTCCCTCAATCTAATTTGCTCTGAAATTGCACTGAAATTCACACCGCTTTCTACATCAATCTCACCGATTACAGCTTACGAGGGATTCGCATCAGCATTTGCAAAGAATCGAGTCAGAATCAGCCGAAACAATTTGGAAATGCACCTTTTATTATGTATTTCTTTATCATATTTATGTTGCGAAAATTAAAGCTTTTAATTTTGATGCAGGTTATTCAATGCAGAAAAATGCAATGCCGATCTCAATAGGGAGAAATAACATTTTGGATTTGGGAGTGTTTATCGGGACCCTCCCTCCAGTCGATTGATAGACACAACACCTTTAAATCACTTCTTTATTAAACACAATATTAAAATCCCAATGCTTATCCCTACTATAAGAAAGTGATACACTGTATCAAAAGCACACAAATGATTGTACTGTCCTGTACTACTGTTAAAAGATCATAAGCATAAGTTAGACTGTTAACACTTCTTTAATAACTTTTAGTGGACCTGTGGAGACTTCACTGCTCAATCGCGATGGTCAGACACAAGTGGGGATCTGACTCCATCTTCCAGCACGGTAGCACAGTGGTTAGCACAGCTGCTTCACAGCTCCAGGGTCCCAGGTTCGATTCCCGGCTTGGGTCACACTATGCGGAGTCTGCACGCTCTCCCCGTGTCTGCGTGGGTTTCCTCCGGGTGCTCCGATTCCCCCCCACAGCCCAAAGATGTGCAGGTTAGGTGGATTGGCCATGCTAAATTGCCCATAGGTTAGGTGGGGTTGCTCGGTTCTGGGATAAGGTGGAAGCGTGGGCTTAAGTAGGGTGCTCTTGCCAAGAGCCGGTGCAGACTCAATGGTCCGAATGGCCTCCTTCTGCACTGTAAATTCTATGATTCAAGCTGCGGCCTTGAGGTCTTCTCATGCATTCCCACAAGTAACCGATTACCACCTCCTCTTTCATCGGACCGACCACAGCAAAAGCTAATGTTTATGGACTGCTTTATTTTACACCCGCTATCTCTGATCCTCCCTCTTTCCAGATGATCGTTCCCAAACCTTGGGCGAAATTCTCCGGAAATGGCGCGATGTCCGCCGACTGCCGCCCAAAACGGCGCAAATCAGACGGGCATCGCGCGCCCCAAAGGTGCGGAATGCTCCGCATCTTTGGGGGCCGAGCCCCAACCTTAAGGGGCTAGGTCGGCACCGGAGAAATTTCCGCCCCGCCAGCTGGCGGAAAAGGCCTTTGGTGCCCCGCCAGCTGGCGCGGAAATGACATCCCCGGGCGGCGCATGCGCAGGAGTGTTAGCGGCCGCTGACGGCATTCCCGCGCATGCGCATTGGAGGGAGTCTCTTCCGCCTCCACCATGGTGGAGACCGTGGCGAAGGCGGAAGGGAAAGAGTGCCCCCACGGCACAGGCCCGCCTGCGGATCGGTGGGCCCCGATCGCGGGCCAGGCCACCGTGGAGGCACCCCCCCGGGGCCAGATCGCCACGTGCCCCCCCCCAGGACCCCGGAGCCCGCCCGCGCCGCCTTGTCCCGCCGGTAACGTAGGTGGTCTAATCTACGCCGGCGGGACAGGCATTTTAGCGCCGGGACTTCGGCCCATCCGGGCCGGAGAATCGCGCGGGGGGGCCCGCCAACCGGTGAGGCGCGATTCCCGCCCCCACTGAATCTCCGGTGCCGGAGACTTCGGCAACCGGCTGGGGCGGGATTCACGCCAGCCCCCGGCGATTCTACGACCTGGCGGGGGGTCGGAGAATCTCGCCCCTTGTTTCCATTTCTCACCTCTGGCACCTTCTTTTGTCGATAACAATCAATCTCCCAGTCTGGGGTCACTACCTGCTATCCGCAGGAGAATCTGCACTTTCAGCTCTTAATGTCTCTTTTTGTTTCTTCAATGTCTCTGTTACTTGACCACATTTCCCAGCAGGCTTTGGGCCAGGGCCACAGTAAGGAAATACCAGTATTAAGTGCAATTGGGTCCTGCTGTGCCTAAAACCTTGGATCTAAATTTTACACATGATCAGAATTGTTTCAGTGCAGAAATCTTGGGCGGGATCCTCCCGCACTGGCCGGATGGCCAGACGGTGACGCCAAGAGCGGTGCGAACCACTCCAGCGTCAGGCCAACCGGAAGTTGCGGAATCCTCCGCACTTCTGGGGGCTAGGCAAACGGCGGAGGGGTTGGCGCTGCGCCAACCGGCGCCAAAGGGCCGGCACGAGTTGGGGCATGCGCATAACCTACGCTGTGGTTCCGCGCATGTGCAGACCAGCCGGCGTGTTTCCTGCGCATGCGCAGGGGGGTTCTTCTCCGTGCCGGCCATGGCGAAGCCCTACAGAGGCCAGTGCGGAAAGAAAGAGTGCCCCCATGGCAGAGGCCCGCCCGCAGATCGATGGGCCCCGATCGCGGGCCAGGCCACCGTGGGGGCGCCCCCCCCCCCAGGGCCGGATCCCCCCGCGCCTCCCTGAGGATCACCTAGCCGGCCTACAAGACAGAAGACAGGTCCCGCCGTGATGGACCATGTCCATTTCACGCCGGCGGGACTGGCCAGGAAACGACAGCCGCTCGACCCATCGGGGCCCGGAGAATTATCGGGGGGGGGGGCCACTGCCAATGGCGTAAACCTCGCCCCTGCCCGAAAACCAGCGCCGGAGAATACGGCAGCCAGCGTCGGAGCGGCGGGGTGGGATTCGCACCGCCCCCCAGGGATTCTCCGACCCGACGGGGGGTCCCTTATGTTCTCTGGTCCTTTATATTGGTGAAGTCAAAGCTATGTTCGTGATGTTAGTGGATGGGTTCAGTCAATCTAACTCAGTAGCAATATAAATGATCAAGGAAATAGAGAGCAGGACGTAGTGGTTAGCACCGTTGCTTCACAGTGCCAAGGACCCTGGTTTCATTCCTGGCTTGGGTAACTGTCCGTGCGGAGTCTGATCGTTCTCCCTGTGTCTGCGTGGGTTTCCTCCGGGTGCTTCGGTTTCCTCCCACAAATCCCGAAAGATGTGCTGGTTCGGTGAATTGGACGTTCTGAATTCTCCCTCCGTGTACCCGAATAGGCGCAGGAGTGTGGCGACTGGCGGATTTTCACTGTAACTTTATTGCAGTGTTAATGTAAACCTACTTGTGATACTAATAAAGAATATTAGTGACGTATTAAAGTGGCGTTTTCGCTGTATTAGCAATGTGACTGAAGTACAGGTGAATTTTAGCGGTAAGAAAGAGGTTCTTGCTCCATTTTTTCAATTAAATTTCTAGGAAATTCTGAGCTGACTTTTCCGAATCATAGAATCCCTTCTCACCATAACTAAAAGTAAATAATTTATAATCTCCAGGAATGAATTAGAATTTTGAAAATATGTTTGAGATTTTATCTGCATGCCTTTTCTAAGATGAGTGTAATGACCTTGAATGAGATATTCGTGTGTATATGAAAGTTGTACACATTTGAATGCCATTAGCTTCCTGTTTACCATTTACTTTCTTTTTGCAGGGTTTGAAAGGGGATCCAGGTTCAATGGTAAGCAGGCACCTCCAATTCCGGAAGTTGTGGTGGACAAAGTAATACCTCAAAATCTGAATGAATAACAACATGCCGACAGTTGTCTAAAGCTTATTATGCAGTTGAAACATCTTAAACTACATCTCAGTAGAGGCTGGATTTGTCAGTTTCGGTCACATTCTAAGAACACACTTTTTGTTAAAAATGTTTGATAGCCTAACTTTGCTAAGGAGGGCATCTTGGGTGTACTTCGCTAGACTTTCTCATTCTGCAATGGAGAGGTTGATTGGCGTTGCATTGACTATTAACACGTTGTTATAGGGGGAATTCATGCTAATAATTTGGAGCCCCAAATTTAAAGGACAATCAATGTTCAATTCATGTTCAAATTCAATAGGTCCTTAAACCTGCGGGGAGGCTGAAGATGAGATAACCATTGTTCGAAGCAAGCAGAAGAGTGGCATAAAATGACAAGCAAGCTCCAGAGATTCCCTTATATCTCTGAAACGTGTTGGCTGATTTGCACATGAATAACAGAATGTGCCGTAACACACCATTGTCAAATGAATTTCAGCACCAGAAATTACTTTTAATGCACAGCATGACACGTCAACAATGATCCCGTATTTGCTCTAACTGAGGGAGGCATGTTGACCGACATTTCGAGAAAATTCCTTGCTCTTTTCAAAATAGTGTCACTGCATCTTTAATTTCCTCCCCAAGAGGAAGACAGGAACCCAGTCCTATCCAAAGGACAGCATGAAAATGAAATGAAATGGAACCACAACTTAGGGCAGCACGGTAGCATAGTTGTTAGCACAATTGCTTCACAGCTCCAGGGTCCTAGGTTCGATTCCCGGCTTGGGTCACTTTCTGTGCGGAGTCTGCACATTCTCCCCGTGTGTGCGTGGGTTTCCTCCGGGTGCTCTGGTTTCCTCCCACAGTCCAAAGATGTGCAGGTTAGGTGGATTGGCCATGATAAATTGCCCTTAGTGTCCAAAATTGCCCTTAGTGTTGGGTGGGGTTGCTGGGTTATGGGGATAGTGTGGAGGTGTGGACCTTGGGTAGGGTGCTCTTTCCAAGAGCCGGTGCAGACTCGAAGGGCCGAATGGCCTCCTTCTGAAATGAAATGAAAATTGCTTATTGTCACAAGTAGGCTTCAAATGAAGTTACTGTGAAAAGCCCCGAGTCGCCACATTCCGGTGCCTGTTCGGGGAGGCTGGTACGGGAATTGAATCATGCTGCTGGCCTGCCTTGGTCTGCTTTAAAAGCCAGCTCGTTAGCCCTGTGCTAAACCAGTCCCTAGCACTGTAAATTCTATGATAAATTCTATGAAAATCACTTATTGTCACAAGTAGGCTTCAAATGAAGTTACTGTGAAAAGCCCCTAGTCGCCACATTCCGGCGCCTGTTCGGGGAGGCTGGTACGAGAATACAAACAAAGCATACAAACATTGCAGCCCTTAGTACAGCATTGCAACTTAGACTGAGTGGGGGTTCAGCTCCCAGAATGGGGCAGTGTGACAACTTGCCTTGGCTGAATTTTCAGCTCACCCGTACAGCTGAAATGTGGAGCAACAACCTACCTTCCCATTGCCACTGTCACTGTAGCTATCGAGTGGCAGTGTTCACCATTGCCCACCTCTGAGCAGTCCCCGGAGTCAAGAGAGAGGCCCATTTAAAATGGGAACCACTTTCTAACGATATCATTAAGCTCAGGCTAGCCTCACAAACTCAACATGGACGACTGCTACTCTTCAGACCTGCAACTGTAGCACAGCTTAGAGCCAATGGGTTGCTTTCAAGGTTCTCAATTTAAGGCCACAGCTTGTAAAGCTGGTCAAAGGTCTGCCGGCAAGTTTATCCAGGTTTTTGGCAAGCCAACCGGATGCTGGGAGGTCTTGCGGCGCAGTGGTTGTGTCCCAACCTTTGACGGGTTCAAATCCAATCACATTACTTGAGGGCAAAGGATGGTGCGTTCATTGTGCGGTCACAGGAAGTAGTTGATGCTAAAACATTGAATATATTCAAGAGGCGGCTAGATATAGCATTTGGGGAGAATGGGATCAAAGGCTATGGGAGAAAGCAGGATTAGGCTATTGAGTTGGATGATCAGCCATGATCGGGATAAATGGTGGAGCAGGCTCGAAGGGCCGAATGGCCTCCTCCTACTCCTATCCTATGTATGTATCTAACCTGCAAATCAATGATAGGCAACCTAGGCTAGTGAGTGGCTGCAAAAGTGACTCTCCTTCATCTCAGTGGGCCGCAAGATTGAAATCAGGCTTGTTCACGAATCTTGACCCCATGAATACGATTAAATACACTTAAAACACGCCGAATATTTCATAACAAGTTATAGAAAATGTTTAATACTTTATATATTCATAGAACTCTCATCAGCTTCAAATGGTAAAAACAAAATAAATATTTACACTTTGGACACAGAGGGAGTGAATGGCTCTCACAGTCAATGTTGTGTGAAATCAGCACACACCTCAGTTCACGCCTCCTTGCTTTAGTGTTTGTCACTTCAGTCATACCGGTAGGAAAAAATCGACACAGATGGAGATCACAGTCAATGTGGCAACCCTGCACGTGGACAATGGTCTAATGGACCACACTCCGAACCCAGGTGGCCCCTGGCCATAGGTTGCCCACCACTACAATAAATCCTTCCAAATACGCTGATGGCTGGCGGTAAGAGCGGGAATGACTCCTGATCAGTCACGCTTGACGTGGAGCGGCGCCCTGGTACGACACCACGGGCTACACCATTGTGTAGAAGATTGTAGTTTAGTCGGGCAGTATGGTCGGCACGGGCTTGGAGGGCCGAAGGGCCTGTTCCTGTGCTGTACATTTCTTTGTTCTTTGTTCTAGTGCATGGTCAATTCCAGCCCCACTTGACCCGGAGTCACAACACGGGTGAAATTAACTTTTATTTTAAAGGACCCAAAGTCTTCCGCTGCCCAATAACCACAGTCACCAGGTTTGTAAATTTAAACGCATTTAAATTTTTATTATTCACAGTAACTATAATTAAATAGGCGACAAATACAACTGGTTAACTACTATCTAATCTCTAACCCCCCCTCCCCTGGCCCCTTTAACCTACCCTACCCTACACACAGACACATAGACAAACAAACATTGAGGGGAAAGAAGGGTGTAAAATAATGATGAAAATAAAAGGAGATGAGTCTTTGTTTCAGATGGACGCCTGCCAGTTAGGCTTTCTTCAGTTTAGGCTTTCAGATAGTTGTTATTTTTTCTTTCAGCTTGTAATGGTTTTCACTGTAGACTCACAGAAACAGCAGGCGTTCGAGAGAAAGAAAGATTTTTTACAGGGTCTAGCATCTTATTCTTCAGATAATAGGCAGCAGAGCGGAGAGAGACCTTGAGGGTCCAGTGTCTTCTCTCAGGTTCTCTCCGAAAACCTAACAGCAACCGATCACTGTTGGTTGCCAGGCAAAATCCTGTCCATTGGCCAATCCATCGGCCACCAGCCAACCAGTTGAAATGAACCCCTCCAGTCTCTTGGCTGCCATGAAGTCTGGGTTCTTCTGCCAAAAATATCAAACTTTATAACACAGTGTACTATTTTGATACTTTGGGTTGCTTACTTCCTCTGCTCGAAAATTATGTCTCCATTAACGACCCTTAACAAAACCAATAAAGACAAAATAAAAGAAATAAGAACTAAGGGGATCAACAGGAAGGCCCTTACAATCCCATCCTTCTATAAACCCTTGACCACAGATTCACAACCTGTTCCAGGAATTACTAACTATGGCACTCCCATGGCCATTCATCCACTAGACACTTTGTACAGAACCAATGAACTCTATAGTGACAATAGGATATGTGGAAAAGCTTTTCAAAAACAGTCATCCATTCATTACTTTCTCATTTCTTCACAAAAAAGTTCACTATAGCCCTGTATGAGTCCAATCCCTGTAAAGTATCAGTAGCTGGATCTGCAATCACTTGAAACCTCTTTAACTTGTGTAAGTAACCTATAATGACCAAGAAAGCCAACGGGATGAATGATAAAGATTTATTTTACTTTAACATAGAGTAACTATATACTGCCCTTGACTGTGACTATATACTGATCACAGTCCCCATTGGGACAATCAACATACCGGTCCCTGCCCGGGCCAGCTTTCATGCTCAGTTTTTGAGCCTAGCTGAGTGGGCCTCCGTCCAATTCCAAGGGAAGCTCATACTCCAGAGCCTCACAGGGAGATTGATAATGGTTTTCCCATGGGCCTCGTGGGAATTATGACATAAACGCTGTGCAATTGGCAGATTAGATCAGAGAACAAGAGTTAGAAGCATGCATAGAAGCAGGAGGAGGCCATTTGGCCCTTCGAATCTGCTCCGCCATTCATTATGATCATGGCGGATCATCAAGTTCAATACCCTGATCCCGCCTTCCCCACAAATCATTTGATCCCTTTTTCCCCAAGAGCTATATCTAATTCCTTCTTGAAATCACACAGCGTTTTGGCCTCAATTATGTTTTGTGGTAGTGAATTCCACAGATTCACCAGTCTCTGGCTGAAGAAATATCTCCTCAATTGAGTCCCAAAAGGTTTATCAACTATCCTCAAACTATGACTCCTAGTTCTGGACTCCCCACCATCGGGAACATTCTTTCTGAATCTACCCTGTCTAACCCTGATACAATATTATGGCCGGGATTCTCCGGTATCCGGCGGGGCGGGCCGTACCGGTGCCAAAGAGTGGCGTGAACCACTCCGGCATCGGAATCCTTTGGGGGTTAGTCCGGCGCTGGAGTGATTGGCGCCGCACCAACCGGCGCCGAAGGGCCTCCGCCGGCCTGCACGAGTTGGCGCATGCGCAGGAGCGCCAGCGTGTTCCCAGAACTGCTGCCGTGATTCCTGCACATGCGCAGGGGGTTTCTTCTCCGTGCCAGCCATGGCAGAGCTTTACACAGGCCGGTGCGGAGGGAAAGAGTGCCCCCACAGCACAGGCCCGCCCGCAGATCGGTGGGCCCCGATCGCGGGCCAGGCCACCGTGTCCCCCCCCCCCCCCCCCTCCCCCGGGGCTGGATCCCCCAGTGCCCCCCCCGAGGACTCCGCAGGCCGCCCTCAGAGCCAGGTCCCGCCGGTACAGACCTTGTGTAATTCACGCCGGCGGGACTGGCCGAAAACGGGCGGCCGCTCGGCCCATTGGGGACTGGAGAATCGCCGGGCGGGGGTGGGTGGGGGGGCCACTGCCAACGACCCCCAACCGGCGCGGCACGATACCCGCCCCCACCAAAAAAACGGCGCCGGAGAATTCGGCAGCCAGCGCGGAGCTCCGGGGGTGGGGGGATTCATGCCACCCCCCCCGGCGATTCTCCGACCCGGCGGGAGGTCGGAGAATCCCGCCCTATATGTTTCTATGAGATTCCCTCTCATTCTTCTAAACTCCAATGAATATGATCCACCTTCCTAATTTTGCCACCGAAGTGGATAAGCTCACATTTATCCACATTATACTGCATCTGCCATACAATGCCCACTCACTCAGCCTGTCCAAATCCCACTGAAGCATATCTGCATCCTCCTTTCTTATTGTTGCCAGCGGACTCATTGGTTTTGTACAATGTGTATAGTTGGTGAATGGGCATGGAAGTCCCATAGCTTGGCTTGGAGGGTATGCGGGCCATGGATGGGTAGAGGGACATAGCTTCTCATGAGAGCCATGGTTGACCTTTTGGACTTATCTTTCAAAAGATTCCCTCATCCAGACTATGGTTCCCAACACTTCTTAGGGGTTGTCAACCACATGTTTTTGAAAAGCTGTCCCTACTCTACGAAAGTTGCCGAGGGCCTGGACGTGCCTATTTAGAGCTGCACGGTAGCACAGTGATTGGCACGGTTGCTTCACAACTCCAGGGTCCCAGGTTCAATTCCCGACTTGGGTCACTGTCTGTGCGGAGTCTGCACGTTCTCCCCGTGTCTGCGTGGGTTTCCTCCGGATGCTGCGGTTTCCTCCCACAGTCCAAAGATGTGCAGGTTAGGTGGATTGGCCATGCTAAATTGCCCTTCGTGTCCACAAAAGGTTAGGTAGGGTTACTGGGTTATGGGGATAGAGTGAAGGCGTGGGCTTAAGTGGGGTGCTCTTTCTAAGGGTCGGTGCAGACTCGATGGGCCGATTGGCCTCCTTCTGCACTGTGAAGTCTATGAACATCCCCACAATGAAGCTAGCTACATCTGGAGTGCAGGGTGCAGGCACATGACCCACACTGGCGAACACTGGGGGAATCCAGGAATCGGGTCCCAGCCATCATTTTTACACATCCACGGAATTTCCCCAACTCTATGAAAATCCTGTCCACCATTTCAGTTCAATGACCTTTCATCAAACAGTACGAGCATCTTATTGCTATCTGAGATGTCCTGTACCTATTCAATAGAATTACACAAAACTATAGCAATGACACGCCATTGTGGTTAGGATTGGATATCTATATCTTTTGCACACCTGTTTCTTCAATATCTCTCAAGGCAAATCAAGCAATCATTTATTGAGAGGAGGCCTAATATGAATCCCTAAAGCTACTTTTAATTTACAGTTTTTATAAATGCATCATTCTACAGTTATGCTGTACCTCATTTAACTCTAGCAGTGCACTTAAGTTTGAATAATAATATAAAATAAAGAATTGTTACGTTTCCCCACTTCAGTGGGTCATCTCACTTGGCATAAAAAATGTTGCCTTCTAACCTTTTATTACTTCTTAACCTGAATGAAAGCCTTTGCAGATTTCTCCTTCAAAAAATATGACTGTGCAACATCGCGTTCAGAAAACCTTTCTGCTAGCTCGTCTGTGTCCAAACCTCTATCATACATACCTTGTTGAGATTCAAACAAAGGGCTGTGCCAACCCAAGGGTGTAACTCGCTTTTCATTTGCTGAGACAGGTTAATGAACAGGATTGGAGTCAATGAGGAAGTAACACGACATGTTACCTCAGTTCTACACAAGCGTGCTATGGCTACGAATTTCAACTTGGGATTCGGCCCTCTGATTTGTCGCCATTAAATTAATTTGCTTTCAATTTGGAGCTGGCAGTGAAGATTAAAAGAAAAAGAAAAGTTAAGCCTAAGAGTGAAATAAAGCAGAAATGTTTTCGAAACACATCGGAGAAAACCTGATTGAGAAAGAAAAAATAATGTTATGTATTTAATAATAATCTCTGTATATTTAATGTACTGTTGAGTCCATTGCAGCATGACAACCTGATGACCATCTGGCCCACTAGTGTGAAACATGCCAGAAGTGACATGTAATTAAAAAGTAATACTTATTTAATGGTGTGAAATGATATCAAATGAGAAGACTTCAGCGCAGGAAATCCTGAGGGATGTTATGCATTAAAAAGCATTTGATTCTGCCTTTGGCACATATGATGATGAGCTGCAGAGTGACAATGGTACATCACCCGTAAGATAACAGCTAACTGTTTCACTCTTGCAGGGAGAGATGGGTCCAATGGGATTACCGGGATTAGAAGGCACACCCGGAGAAAAGGTATTTCTTTCTCTTTTGTCTCTTTCTCTCTCGTTCTCTCCCCTCCAGTGGTGCTTTTTGAATAACTCAATGAGAGAAAATATTTTTCCTCACCTCCATCTTAAATGGGAGACCCCTATTTTTAAACTGTGGCCAATAGTTCTAGATATCCCCATGAGGACAAAACTACACCCAACACTCTCTGTGTCAAGTCCCATCAGGGTCATATGCATTTCAATAAGACAACCTCTCTTTCTTCTAAACTCCTCGTAAGGCAAACTGGAATTAGCCAAGGGAACATTCCTTGAACTGCTTCCCATGATTACTCTTCCTTAAATAAGGAGACCAAATCTGTACACAATGCTTCATATGCTGCCTTACTAAAGCCTCGTACAGCTTGTAGCAACCCTACTACATAAATATGTTTGTTGAAAAGGTTAATAATTTCAATGTAGTGCAAGCCTAATTGGTCATTTTGATCGGGGTTTGGTGATAAGGTTTCAATTATATTGTTCAATGGGTTGATTTTATGGTACATGCACAGCTTTATTTATGGATTCTTTATTCATTTTTGTAACCATGTTGCAATATATTTCTAGGGCGATTCAGGAATTCCAGGGCCACCTGGTCCCCAAGGGCTGACTGGTCCACAGGTGAATATTTTGAAGGAAGATGGATAATAATGATGGATTTATATATGTGTATAATGTTGGCTGAATGACTTTGGTGTCGTGTCTACACTGTGCTATGAGCTAATTCACTAAGTTGAATCATCCTTCTCTTTAAAAGTGCAGATACTATTCAATACATGACAGTCAAAGAATGTTCAGACAACACAACTTTTTATCACTTTAGTATGAATTGTTCTTTTGTACTTCTGTGAAGAATTGGGACATTTTGTTCTTTTTAAGTTAACCTTTCAACGTCCATCCGCTGCCTCCACAATGCAGTCATTGTATGCAATTGACTGAGTCCTTATGATGAGGTTTAATATTGGCCCCCGATGTGAAGTCAGTGGCCAGGTATAAAATCTGTTCAAACAGGTGACTATTTGAAAGGGAGGATGGGTTATGGAGAAAGGACAATGGACTGGTCCTAGTATGTACTCCTTCAATAAGCCGGCACAGGGGCAATGGGCTGAATGGCTTCATTCTGTGCTGTCATTATATTGAAGTCACTTTCATCACATTTGATATAATTTGAAAGTAATGCAACAATTGTAAATGAAGAGTAAATATTTCAATTTATGACCTTGAAAGTCCTGCCTCTGTGATTGTCCCAGGCGTAACATTGCTGCAGGAGTTCCTCAGGGTAGTGTCCTCAGCCCAACCAACTTCAGCTCCTTCATCAATGACTTTCCTTCCATCATAAGGTCAGAAGTGGGGATGTTCGCTGCACAATGTTCACAACCATTCGTGACTCATCAGATACTGAAGCAGTCCATGTCCATAATCTTGGAAAGGTTTATAAGACATAGGATGTATAATCATCTGGAAAGGAATAATTTGATTAGAGATAGTCAACACGGTTTTGTGAAGGGTAGGTCGTGCCTCACAAACCTTATTGAGTTCTTTGAGAAGGTGACCAAACAGGTGGATGAGGGTAAAGCAGTTGATGTGGTGTATATGGATTTCAGCAAAGCGTTTGATAAGGTTCCCCATGGTAGGCTACTGCAGAAAATACGGAGGCATGGGATTCAGGGTGATTTAGCAGTTTGGATCAGAAATTGGCTAGCTGGAAGAAGACAAAGGGTGATGGTTGATGGGAAATTTTCAGACTGGAGTCCTGTTACTAGTGGTGTACCACAAGGATCTGTTTTGGGGCCACTGCTGTTTGTCATTTTTATAAATGACCTGGAGGAGGGTGTAGAAGGATGGGTGAGTACATTTGCAGATGACACTAAAGTCGGTGGAGCTGTGGACAGTGCGGAAGGATGTTACAAGTTACAGAGGGACATAGATAAGCTGCAGCGCTGGGCTAAGAGGTGGCAAATGGAGTTTAATGCAGAAAATTGTGAGGTAATTCATTTTGGAAGGAATAACAGGAAGACTGAGTACTGGGCTAATGGTAAGATTCTTGGCAGTGTGGATGAGCAGAGAGATCTCGGTGTCCATGTACATAGATCCCTGAAAGTTGCCACCCAGGTTGAGAGGGTTGTTAAGAAGGCATAAGGTGTGTTAGCTTTTATTGGTAGAGGGATTGAGTTTCGGAGCCATGAGGTCATGTTGCAGCTGTACAAAACTCTGGTGCGGCCGCATTTGGAGTATTGCGTGCAATTCTGGTCGCCGCATTATTGGAAGGATGTGGAAGCATTGGAAAGGGTGCAGAGGAGATTTACCAGACTGTTGCCTGGTATGGAGGGAAGATCTTATGAGGAAAGGCTGAGGGACTTGAGGCTGTTTTCGTTAGAGAGAAGAAGGTTAAGAGGTGACTTAATTGAGGCATACAAGATGATCAGAGGATTGGATAGGGTGGGCAGTGAGAGCCTTTTTCCTCGGATGGTGATGTCTAGCATGAGGGGGCATACCTTTAAATTGAGGGGAGATAGATATAAGACAGATGTCAGAGGTAGGTTCTTTACTCAGAGAGTAGTAAGGGCGTGGAATGCCCTGCCTGCAGCAGTAGTGGACTCGCCAACACTAAGGACATTCAAATGGTCATTGGATAGACATATGGACAATAAGGGAATAGTGTAGATGGGCTTTAGAATGGTTTCACAGGTCGGCGCAACATCGAGGGCTGAAGGGCCTGTACTGCGCTGTATTCTATGTCCTATCTTCTTTCAGAGGGCAGTGAATCTTTGGAATTCACTGCAGCAAAGGGCTGTGGAGGCTCAGTCATTGAGTATATTCAAACCAGAGCTTGATAGATTTCTATGTATTAAAAAACGTCAAGGGTATTGGGATAATGCAGGAAAATGGTGTTGAACTGGAAGATCAGTCATAGTTTCGTTGAATGGGCGGACTAGGCTCGAAGGGCTGAATGGCTCCTGCTCCTAGCCCTTGAGATCTTATGAGGAACTCACCCATGACTCCCCAAATCCTGTCTACCACCTACAAGGTACAAGTCGGGAGTGTGATTGAATGTTCTCCATTTGCCTGCAGGAGTGCAGCTCAGGCAACACTCAAGAAATTTGACACCAGCCAGGCCAAAATTCATGATTTCCAGCCCACTTAATTGGCACCCCATTGACCACATGAAAGATTCACTCTCTCCACCACTGATGGACAGTGGCAGCAGTGTGTACCACCTACAAGATGCACTGCATAAACTCACCAAGGCTCTTTCGACTGCACTTTCCAAACCGTGACCTTCACCACCCGGAAGCAGCAGATTCAAGGGAACACCACAACCTGCAAGTCATGCACCATCTTGACTTGGAAATCTGTCACTGTTTCTTCACTGTCGCTAGGTCAAAATCATGGAACTCCCTCCCTAACAGCACTGTGGGTGTACCTACATTGCATGGACTGTAGCGGTTCAAGAAGGCAGCTCACCAACACCCTTTCAAGGGCAATTAAGGATGGGCAATAAATGCAGGCCAGCAACTCGTGAACGGGTAAATAAATGAAAACCGAACATTGAATCGCTTGTCTAAATGTCTAACGAGGTCAATTTATTATTTTGTATCTTTTCAAAAAAGGGGAAACCTGGTCCACCCGGCCTACCAGGCCCGAATGGCTTAAGAGGCGATCCTGTGAGTTAAATTCTCATTATTATTCCAATGCACATTATTCATCATTTAGAAAATAAAGTTGGAGGAATATCTTGTGAGTCTGATTTTCATGTTACTTGTGTGTTTGTAGGGATTAAAGGGTGAGAGAGGACCATTGGGAGAAACTGGCTTTCCTGGACCTGAAGGACCCCCTGGTGCCCCTGTATGTATCAAATTGGGATAGATCTTGTCTTAATTAGGTATTCACTTGCTGTAATGCCAGTTGTCATATTATAAGGCAATGGACAACTGTGAGATATAGAACCTACTTAGTGACTGGTACAGCAACGCTTTATATTCCAATGGTGAAGGATATCTGAGGTTACTACTTATATAAGTGCAAGGCATGATGTGCAAGAGCTATAAAGTTTGCAGCATCTTATTTAGCCCAAGATGTTTTTTGTTGACCCCTTGCTAATCCACAACCAATTCACTGTCCTACTCCAGAACACCCCTCTCATCTTCTGCTTCAGATGTTTCTCATGTCTGTGAAATAAAGTGTTCTTTGTTCCAATAACTCCATTTAACCAACATTTCTTGCTCTGTTTGATGTTCTGTTTTTAGCCTCTCCATCCTTGTTCCTGTTCTCTGGGCATTGAATATTTACACAGATTGCCCAAAACATAAATCAGAAGCTCAGTAGTAATAGACCCATATAATCCGTAGAGTGTAGAAGGAGGCCATTTGGCCCATCGAAAGAGCACTCTAACCAGGCCCACTCACCAACCCTCTCTTGATCTTGGCCAATCCATCTAACCTGCACACCACTGGACACTAACGGGCGATTTAGCCTGGCCGATCCACCTAACCCGCACATCTTTGAACTGTGGGAGGAAACCGGAGCAACCGGAGGAAATGCACACAGGCACAGGGAGAAAGTGCCAACGCCACAAAGACACCCAAGGCAGGAATCGAACCCGAGCCACTGTATCGCCCCACTGCCCCTGTTGCTGGTGAACTAATAAAGATCCGTCTACGATTCTATGAACACAGAAGCTGAACAGAAGATTTCTGACTTTTTTTTACGTGTATTTTATGTTATTGCGATACCTTTCCTCAATATTTTCCCTCATCACCCTCCTCTTTGAGGTCCAATAAACATAAGAGTTAAATTTTCCTTTAATCACCACATGCTTGTGGCAAATTTAGGTCCACATCTGAGTAAAATGGGGCCATAATAATCAGTAAAAAGCTGTACCTCTATTGTTTTCTGATACATTTGCCAGTCCTCTTTATCAGGGAAGCCACAAATTGAAGGAAAAAACAGTATAACTTGCCAGTGACAGGTACAGGTCTGACTGGTGTTTCAGGTTAAGGTATATAAGACCAGTTTGGACCAGTATCAGTTATTTCCAGGTTTTTCTGGATTTTTCTTCCATATGTGTTTGATATTAGGGGTGGGATTCTCCGACCCCCCGCCGGGTCGGAGAATCGCCGGGGGCTGGCGTGAATCCCGCCCCAGCCAGTTGCCGAATTCTCCGGCATCAGATATTCAGCGGGTCGGGAATCGCGCCCCGCCGGTTGGCGGGCCCCCCCCCCGGCGATTCTCCGGCCCAGATGGGCCGAAGTCCCGCCGCTAAAATGCCTGTCCCGCCGGCGTAAATTAAACCACCTACCTTACCGGCGGGACAAGGCGGCGCGGGCGGGCTCCGGGGTCCTGGGGGGGCGCGGGGCGATCTGGCCCCGGGGGGTGCACCCACGGTGGCCTGGCCCGCGATCGGTGCCCACCAATCCGCGGGAGGGCCTGTGCCGTGGGGGCACTCTTTTCCTTCCGCCTTCGCCACGGTCTCCACCATGGCGGAGGCGGAAGAGACCCCCTCCACTGCACATGCGCGGGGATGCCGTGAGCTGACGCTCCCGCGCATGCGCCGCCCGGAGATGTCATTTCCGCGCCAGCTGGCGGGGCACCAAAGGCCTTTCCCGCCAGCTGGCGGGGTGGAAATCAGTCCGGCGCAGGCCTAGCCCCTTAAGGTTGGGGCTCGGCCCCCCAAGATGCGGAGGATTCCGCACCTTTGGGGTGGCGCGATGCCGGACTGATTCGCACCGTTTTTGACACCGGTCGGCGGACATCGCGCCGATTGCAGAGAATTCCGCCCCAGGTGTGGCATTCTCCACTTCATTCTCCCAACTTCCATCCCAGATTATTGCACCACCATATAAATTGGTAGGATGAGCTGAGGACTGAGATACCTCCAGTAGATCTCTTATTAAGGGGGTTTTAAGGGGGTTCTATTTAGGGACAAAGACTCATCCAGACTTGAAACATTAGCTCCCTTCTCTCTCCACAGAAGCTGCCAGACCTGCTGAGATTGTCGACCGAAAGAAAAAATGCTGGAAAATCTCAACAGGTCTGGCAGCATCTAGGGAGAGAAAAGAGCTAACGTTTCGAGTCCGATGACTCTTTGTCAAAGCTAACAGACAGAGAAAGTGGGAAATATTTATACTGTGGAGTGAGAATGAAAGATGAGTAATAGACACAGAGACCCAGGGAAACCGGGTGCCAATGGCCACAGAAACCAAGGGGAAAGAGAGCTAATGGCAGTCCCCAGAGAGGACAAAAGATGTGAAAGGTCAAACAGCAGAGAAACTAACATCAGAGGGTGAACTGTAGATGTGGGGGGAGGGGAAGGGGGAAGCAAAGAGGAGCAAGGTGAAGAAAAGGTGGATAAGATTGGGGGGGAGGAATTAAATATATATTAAGAAAGAAATGGTAAAAGAAAGTTAAAATGAAATGAAAACAAATGGGTCGAGGTGGGGTAGAACTAATCATCTGAAGTTGTTGAATTCGATGTTCAGGCCGGAAGGCTGTAGCGTGCCTAACCGGAAGATAAGGGGCGGGATTCTCCGACCCCCCACCAGGTGAATCCCGCCCCCGCCAGCCGCCAAATTCTCCGGCACCGAAAATTTGGCGGGGGCGGGAATCGCGACGCGCCGGTCAGTAGGCCCCCCCCCCCCGGCGATTCTCCAGCCCGCGATGGGCTGAAGTCCCGCTGCTGTCATGCCAGTCCCGCCGGTGTGAATCAAATTACCTACCTTGCCGGCGGGACTAGAGGCGCAGGCGGGCTCCGGGATCCTGGGGGGGCGCGGGGCGATCTGGCCCCGGGGGGTGCCCCCAAGGTGGCCTGGCCCACGATCGGGGCCCACCGATCCGCGGGCTGGCCTGTGCCGTGGGGGCACTCTTTTCCTTCCGCCTCGGCCATAGCCTCCGCGATGGCCGATGCGGAAGTGACCCCCCGCGTATGCGCGGGGATGACATCAGCAGCCGCTGACGCTCCCGCGCATGCGCGGACTTCCGCCGACCGCCGGAGTCCCTTCGGCCCCGACTGGCGTGGCGCCAAAGGCCTTTCTCGCCAGCCGGCGGGGCGCCAACCACTCCGGCGTGGGCCTAGCCCCTCAAGGTGACGGCTTGGCCCCTAAAGTTGTGGAGAAATCCGCACCTTTGGGGCAGCCCGACATCGGAGTGGTTCACGCCACTCCCTCCCCCCGGGACACCCCGCCCCGCCGGGTAGGGGAGAATCCCGGCCGAGATGTTGTTTCTCCAGTTTGCCCACTGCTGAGATTGTCCTTTGGTTTCAGGTTCCAGCATCCGCAGGAATTTGCTTATACTTGGGGAATTGGGGGCCGGTGTAGTTCAGTTGGCTGGGCAGCTGGTTTGTGATGGAGAGCAAGGCCATCAGCATGGGTTAAATTCCCATACCAGCTGCAACCATCCGTGAAGTTTCACCTTCTCAGCCTTTCCCTTTGCCTGAGCTGTGGTAATCCTCAGGTTAAATCACCACCAGTCAGCTCTTCCCACTCAAAGGGGAAAGCAGCCCATGGTCATCTGCGATTATGGCGACTTTACTTTATTTTTACTTTATTTGGGGAATTTTACACCTGAATATTGCCTCCATTTTGCCTGTATTCATTTCAATTGTTTGGTTTTCTGGATTGTCTGCCTGGACCTTCAGTGCATAATGTTAATTTATCCAATTGAAATCTCTCTTTTCCTGTATCCCAAAGGAGGACAAAGGGGCAGAGGGTTAATTGGTGACTTTTAGAGTGAGGTAGCAAAGAATGCACCTGTTCTCTGTGCACTGATATCCATTCACCAAGCGCTAACTGTTCAGATTAGCACTGACTCAGAATGCCTCATCTACCCTCCTCACCCACCCCCGCCAATCTCCACAAGAGGCTAGTCCAAAGATATGTTAACTACAAGTGCATGTCCTGCAGCCCGCTTCCACCAAGAGAGCAGTATTTGTTGTATCAGTCTAAATCTTCACCTGCCTGATTTTGCTTGACGTGCACTGGCTCCCAGTCAATGAGCTGATCTTAAAATCAGCTTGGTTTTGAAATCCCCCTATGGTCTCACCCCTCCCTATTTCTGTAATCTGGCCCCAGCCCCACAACCCTCCCAAGATCTCTGCGCACGGGTTCCTGGAGTATGTTGTTTCTAGCCCAAAGAGAAAGGAGGCATTGTTGGCCTGGTTCTTGAGAATGGGGTGGACCAAGTGGATCAGTAATCAGTTGGAGAATGTTTAGTGAATGGTGATCATTGTATTATAGGATTTAAACTGACAATGGAAAAGGGCAAGGAATAATCCAGAGTAAGAATAATTGACCAGGAGTAATCCAACAGCAATGGGGTAAAATTGGATCTGGGCCAAATAAATTGAAATCAAAGATTGGCAGGAAACGTAGTAGTTGAAAATGGGCCACTTTCAAAAAATATATACTTTGGGCACAGTCAAGATGTGTTCCCAGGAAGGAGAAAGGTATTGCAAACAAAGAGCTCCCTAGATGACAAAAGAGATGGAGATTAATATGAAGAAGAAAAAGTGCACTTATGGCATGTCAGGTACACAATGCAATAGGGAACCAGGCTGAATATGGAAGGTTCAGCGGAGAAGTAAAAAAACAAAGAGACTGGCAGATGGAACAAAAGGGAATTCCAAAGTCTTTCGACCAGGTTCCGACTGGGGAGATTTACACTTAGAGGCTGTTGAGGTGGGCATCTTCCAACTAACCACAGGAGACCCAGGAATAGGTTACAATAGTTATTCATGATCCAAGCATTGAGGGAAGTACCCCAGAGAAACCTCTGGAGCAGAACCACTAATACAGCTCTTCGCTCCAATACCACTCCCACAGCAATCACGGGGAGAGCATTCTATAATGACTCTCTGGACACTTCCGGTTGCGGCTATGCGGAGCTAAGCCACACGATTCGGCAGCTCCCGCTACTACGGACTTTCGGGCTCATTGGAGGAGCCCCAACGGAATTTCTTTGAAGACAACCCGTGGGGAAGTAAAGAGAGAGGTCCCCCTCCAACATTTATGGACCGGACCAGAAGTGCAACGGCCAAAAAAGCGGCATTGGAGCAGCGGGAGAAGCGAGGGAAAAAAAGCAAAATGGCGGCGGCCGGGGACAAAGCGGAATGCGGGCCGGAGCTGCAGGAATTCATCAAGCGCTGCTTCGAGGAGCTGCGCAAGGAGATGCTGGCGCCTATGCTGGCGGTAATTGAAGGACTAGGGATAACCCAGAAGGCCCACGAGGTGAAGATCCAGGAGGTACAGAAAAGAGTGCGTGAGAATGAGGACGAGCTCTTGGGCCTGGCGGTGAGAGTGGAGCAGCACGAGGCGGTGAGAGTGGAGCGGCACGAGGCGCGACACAAGAAGTAGGCGGGAAGACTCGAAGACCTGGAGAACAGGTCGAGGAGAAAGAATCTGCGGATCCTGGGTCTCCCAGAAGGAGTGGAGGGGGCCGATGCCGCGGCATACGCGAGCACGATGATCAGGGCCCGGAGGCCCCTTCGAGGTCGCTGGAGCTGGATGGGGCACACCGGGTGCTGGCGAGGAAGCCCAAGGCAAATGAGCTGCCAAGGGCGATGGTGGTGAGATTTCACCGGTTCACGGACAGAGAGAGGGTCCTGAAATGGGCCAAGAAGGAGCGGAGCAGCAGATTGGACAATGCAGAGATCCGAATATACCCGGACTGGAGCACGAAGGTTGCTAAGCGGAGAGCGGGTTTCAACCGGGCCAAGGCGGTGCTGCACCGGAAAGGAGTGAAATTTGGAATGCTGCAGCCAGCGCGACTGTAGGTTACAAACAAGGACCAACACTACTACTTCGAAACGCCTGAAGAGGCGTGGACCTTTATACAAACTGAAAAGTTGGACTCTAACTGAGGGTTTGTGAGGGTTGATGTGTGATGGCTGTTGTATATAGGGGGTCAATCACGCGCAGGAAATGTTATATGGGCTGGGGGAGAGAGACAAGGCCGCGACAGGAGCTGCGCCAGAGGGAGCGGGGCAGGCTTTGGAAAGCGCAGGGTGTATCCCGTGCGCGGGAAGAAAGGCGGGTAGGGGAACAAAGGAACGTATATTGATTGGGAGACTCCCACACGGGGGGGGGGGGGGGGGTCAAAGGGACGGCGGGGGAAGCCGGGGTCAGCAGGTGTCAGCTGACTTACGGGTGTGATATGGGGGGAGCAAAAAAGCTAGACAGGGGTCTAGCGGGGGGGAGGGGGAAGGGGGGAGGGGGGAAGGGGGGGGGGAAAGGGTTGCTGCTGTACTGGCCGAAAGGGAATGGGACACAGAAGAGGTGGTCGGGACGGAGGTCCCCCGGCTGGGGGACTGGAGGGTGAGGGAGACGCGGACACGGGACTGACCCAGAAAAGGAGATGGCTAGTCGGCGGGGAGAGCCCCTCCAATCCGGCTGATAACGTGGAACGTGAGGGGCCTGAATGGGCCGGTGAAGAGGGCTCGAGTGTTCGCGCACTTGAAGGGACTGAAGGCAGACGTGGCTATGCTCCAAGAGAGACACCTGAAGGTGGCGGACCAGGTCAGGTTAAGAAGGGGATGGGTAGGACAGGTATTTCACTCGGGACTGGACGCGAAGAATAGAGGGCTGGCAATTTTGGTGGGAAAGCATGTGTCATTTGAGGCCAAGACTATCGTAATGGATAATGGAGGGAGATATGTGATGGTGAACGGTAGGTTGCAAGGGACGTGGGTGGTGTTGGTAAACGTATACGCCCCGAATTGGGATGATGCTGGATTCATGAAGCGCATGTTGGGGCGCATTCCGGACCTGGAGGTAGGAGGCCTGATAATGGGAGGGGACTTCAATACAGTGCTGGACCCAGCACTGGACCGCTCCAGATCAAGGACTGGAAAGAGGCCGGCGGCGGCCAAGGTGCTTAGGGGGTTTATGGATCAGATGGGGGGAGTGGACCCATGGAGGTTTGCAAGACCGCAGGCCAGGGAATTTTCTTTCTTCTCCCACGTGCACAAAGCCTACTCCCGGATAGATTTTGGTGTTCTGGGCAAGGCGCTTATCCTTGAGGGTGGAGGGGACGGAGTATTCGGCTATAGCCGTTTTGGACCACGCCCCGCACTGGGTGGAAATGGGGCTGGGAGAGTAGAGGGACCAACGCCCGCTGTGGCGGCTGGATGTGGGACTGCTGGCAGATGATGTGGTGTGTGGGAAGGTGAGGGGGTGTATCGAAAGGTACTTGGAGGCCAACGACAATGGGGAGGTGCGAGTGGGGGTGGTATGGGAGGCGTTGAAGGCGGTGATCAGGGGAGAGCTAATCTCCATCAGGGCTCATAGGGAGAGGACAGAGGGCATGGAAAGGGAGAGGTTAGTGGGGGGGGATTTTGAGAGTGGACAGGAGATACGCAGAGGCCCCGGAGGAAAGATTACTTGGGGAAAGATGACGGCTCCAGACGGAGTTTGACCTGTTGCCCACGGGGAAGGCGGAGGCACAGTGGAGGAAGGCGCAGGGGGCGACCTACGAGTATGGGGAAAAGGCTAGTTGGATGCTGGCACACCAGCTCCGTAAGAGGACAGCAGCGAGGGAAATAGGGGGAAATCAAAGATGGAAGGGGAGCCACGGTTCGGAGTGTGACGAAAATAAACGAGGTATTCAAGCCCTTCTATGAAGAGCTGTACAGATCCCAGCCCCCAGTGGGGGAAGAGGGGATGAGACGATTCCTAGACCAACTGAGATTCCCGAAGGTGGAGAAGCAAGAGGTGGCTGGTTTGGGGGCACCAATTGGGTTGGAGGAGCTGAGCAAGGGTTTGGGGAGTATGCAGGCGGGGAAGGCCCAGGGGCCGGACGGGTACCCGGTGGAGTTCTACAGAAAGTACGTAGACCTGTTGGCCCCGCTACTAGTGAGGACCTTTAATGAGGCAAGAGAGGAGGGGACCCTGCCCCCGACAATGTCGGAAGCGACAATTTCCTTGATTCTAAAGCGGGACAAGGACCCAGTGCAATGTGGATCGTACAGGCCGATTTCACTCCTCAATTTGGACGCTAAGTTACTGGCAAAAGTGCTGGCCTCGAGGATTGAGGACTGTGTCCCGAGGGTGATCCATGAGGACCAGACGGGATTCGTAAAGGGCAGGCAATTAAACACTAATGTGCGGCGGCTCTTAAACATGATAATGATGCCATCGGAGGAGGGAGAGGCGGAGATAGTGGCAGTTATGGACGCGGAAAAGGCCTTTGACCGAGTAGAGTGGGAGTGCCTCTGGGAGGTGCTATGTAGGTTTGGGTTCGGGGGAGGGTTTATCAGCTGGGTTAAGCTCCTTTACAGAGCCCCGGTGGCGAGTGTAGTGACGAACCGGCGGAGGTCGGAGTACTTTCGGCTGTACCGAGGGACGAGGCAGGGGTGTCACCTGTCCCCCCTGTTTGCATTGGCGATCGAACCATTGGCCATGTCACTGAGGGAGTCTAATAAATGGAGGGGGATGGTCCGAGGGAGAGAAGAGCATCGGGTGTCGCTATATGTGGATGTTCTGTTGCTGTACGTGGCGGACCCAATGGAGGGGATGGTGGAGGTCATGCAGACTCTAAGGGAGTTTGGGGAGTTTTCGGGCTATAAGCTCAATGTAGGGAAGAGCGAGCTCTTTGTATTACAGGCAGGGGACCAAGAAAGAGGGATGGGGACCTACCGCAGAGGAGGGCGGAGGGGAGTTTTCGGTATCTGGGGATCCAGATAGCCAGGAGTTGGGGGGCCCTGCATAAATTGAATCTGACGAGGTTGGTGGACCAAATGGAGGAGGACTTCAAAAGATGGGACATGTTACCGCTCTCGCTGGCGGGTAGAGTGTAGTCGGTCAAAATGGTGGTCCTTCCGAGGTTTCTGTTTGTGTTTCAGTGCCTTCCCATCGTGATCACGAAGGGCTTTTTTAAGAGAGTAGGTAGGAGTATTATGGGGTTTGTGTGGGCGAATAAGACCCTGAGGGTAAGGAGAGGGTTCCTGGAACGCAGTAGGGACCGAGGAGGGTTGGCGCTGCCAAACCTAGGGAGCTACTAGGGAACTACTGGGCAGCAAATGTGGCGATGATCCGCAAGTGGGTTATGGAGGGAGAGGGGGCGGTATGGAAGAGGATGGAGATGGCGTCTTGTAAAGAAACAAGCCTGGGGGCGTTGGTGACGGCACCGCTGCCGTTCTCACCGTCAAAGTATACCACGAGCCCGGTGATGGCGGCAACGTTAAGGATCTGGGGCCAGTGGCGATGGCACAGGGGTGCAGTGGGAGCCTCGGTGTGGTCCCCGATCAGAGGTAACCACCGGTTTGTCCCGGGGAAGATGGACGGGGGGTTCCAGGGCTGGCATCGGGCAGGGATTAGAAGAATGGGGGACCTGTTCATTGACAGGACATTTGCGAGCCTAGGGGCACTGGAGGAGACGTTTGAGCTACCCCCGGGAAAAGCTTTTAGATATATGCAGGTGAGGGCTTTTGTGAGGCGGCAGGTCAGGGAATTCCCGTTGCTCCCGGCACAAGAAATTCAAGACAGGGTGATCTCGGGTGTATGGGTCGGGGAGGGCAAGGTGTCGGCAATACACCAGGAGATGAAAGAAGAGGGGGAAGCGCTAGTAGAAGAGTTGAAGGGTAAATGGGAGGAGGAGCTGGGGGAGGAGATCGAGGAAGGTCTGTGGGCTGATGCCCTGGGTAGGGTTAATTCCTCCTCCTCGTGTGCCAGGCTCAGCCTGATACAATTTAAGGTGGTCCACAGAGCGCACTTGACGGGGGCGAGGTTGAGTAGGTTCTTTGGGGTAGAGGACAGATGTGGAAGGTGTTCAGGGAGTCCGGCGAACCATGTCCATATGTTTTGGTCATGCCCGGCACTGGAGGGGTTCTGGAGAGGAGTGGCGGGAACAATATCTCAGGTGGTGAAAGTCCGGGTCAAGCCAAGCTGGGGGCTAGCAATATTTGGAGTAGTGGACGAGCCGGGAGTGCAGGAGGCGAAAGAGGCCGGCATCCTGGCCTTTGCGTCCCTAGTAGCCCGGCGAAGGATCTTGCTAATGTGGAAGGAGGTGAAGCCCCCTAGCGTGGAGGCCTGGATAAATGATATGGCTGGGTTCATAAAGTTGGAGAGGATTAAGTTTGCCTTCAGAGGGTCTGCGCAGGGGTTTTACAGGTGGTGGCAACCGTTCCTTGACTATCTCGCGGAGCGTTAGAGGAAGGTCTGTCAGCAGCAGCAGCAACCCTGGGGGCGGGGGGGGGGGGGATGCAGGGGGGGAGGATTGCTTGGGGGGGATGGATGAGCAAGAGATAACATGAAGGGTGGGGGAAACTGGCATGTGCGGGAGTGAGCCAGTGTATAAAGCTATGTAAATGTACCATTTTGCCACGTATATATCTTGCTCAGTGCGATTTCGTGTTATTTTGTTACGGGGGGGTTATTGTTTGTAAGGGGAAAAAATATTGTGTTGTTAAAAAACTTTAATAAATATATTTTTTAAAAAATATAATGACTCACTACTCCAATACTGTAATCACAGAGGTAGCATTCTAATACAGCCCTCTCCACCAGGTCACAAATACAGATGGCTTATACAGTTGGTTGGTTGACAGAATATTGTTTTGAAATTCCAATCTTGTACTGCTAAACTTTTCACCCAAAAGCTTGTCTGTAATATCATAGCTCAAAACTGTCTGTTCTTCAAAAAAGTAAACAACACTGTTCTGCCGATATTAGGACCTTGAAGTAGAGAATTTGACTAGCAATATGATTTTACTCTAATGCAGGGGTGTTAGATCTAATCCCCCTTTATTAAATCTGTTAATTCACCACTTACAGTCCCCCCTTTTGACCTTTGACCTAGCCCAAGTTAGCCAACTTCCTTTCCCATTACGATCCACTTCTGAAAACTAATTTTTAGATATAATTGAAGCAGTATAAATACATATAAAAGCAGTGACAACATATAATTGCAGTATAATTGTATAGACTTCAAAGATTCTCAAACTTTCCCTTCACCTGTATCCATCGTGTAGTTAATTTGTATTACATTTTGTTTCCCCCTGGCCTTCATTTCTCCCAATACAAAATTCCTTTTATTTTAATTTGGTGTTAAAGTCAGATTATCTGGTGGTAGGTGTCAGTGCCTTGATAATTTTTTTAATGTTTTCTCACTCTTCAGACCATATTACCCATTTCATGTAACACTGTTTGTCAAGTAGCTGAGCAAGTCCCATTCTTCAGTGCAGCTGCACTAGGTATTCCTGTGTGTTAGTTCACTCACAAGTTACAGATCACTTCTGCAATCTCACATCAGTGATCCAGGGGCAGCACGGTAGAATTGTGGATAGCACAATTGCTTCACAGCTCCAGGGTCCCAGGGTCGATTCCGGCTTGGGTCACTGGCTGTGCGGAGTCTGCACATCCTCCCCGTGTGTGCGTGGGTTTCCTCCGTGTGCTCCGGTTTCCTCCCACAGTCCAAAGGTGTGCAGGTTAGGTGGATTGGCCATGATAAATTGCCCTTAGTGTCCAAAATTGCCCTTGGTGTTGGGTGGGGTTATTGGGTTGTGGGGATTGGGTGGGGGTGTTGACCTTGGAGAGGGCGCTCTTTCCGTGGGCCGGTGCAGACTCGATGGGCCGAATGGCCTCCTTCTGCACTGTAAATTCTATGATAAATCCATTTCCTTCTTTAATCCTCGATTGGATTCTCACATTCGTAACTCTTCTCCACACATTTGCCTATCATATTGGATGTAATCCCGCGTGTTTTTTTTAACCAGTGTTCTTTTGTTATGCTTGTTGGCACCTCTCTGCCCTCTCCCACAATTGCTGTTTTGCATTTGTGAAAGGTTTATTGGGCCTATAGAAATTGTGCTGGGTATTTTGCCAATTAAGTTCATCATCCTGGATTCCTGTGTTTGAAAGAAAGCACCATTCAATAATTCTTCCAGAACCTTCTCCAAAATTCAAAAGGAGTCTCCATCTCTAAGATCTTTGCTTATTTCCCCCTGAACAATTCCAATATGGTGGCCAGATTATCAAATTCACTTCTCTTAAAACGTTCAAAGGCAAAGACACAAATATCTCCAAATTAAAGCTGTCACCTCATTCACCTCATCCATACTTTCCTTTCACTGGAATGTTTATCATTATCCATATTTCTTATTAAGTATTATTAAGAATAAAGGGGGAATGCTTTTAACTGTCCTGGTTTTGGAGATGGCAACTACAACTACTTGAAATTGTATAAGACACTAGTCTAGCCTCAGCTACAGCACTGCACCTCAGGGAAGACCATAAAGGCAGTGGAGAGAGTGCAGAAAAGATGCAGAAAAATTGTTCCTCAGGTGAGAAACTTCAATTCAGAAGCTAGATTGGAGAATTTGGGACTGTTTTCATTGGCGAAGTGAAGCCTGAGAGGAGAGCTGATAAATCATGAGGGGTCTGAACAGCGTTGATAAGGAGAAACTGTTCCCACTCGTGAAAAGATCAAGAAAGAGAGGGCACAGATTTAAAGTAATAATAATAACCTTTATTGTCACGAGTGGGCTTACATTAACACTGCAATGAAGTTGCTGTGAAAAGTCCCTCGTCGCCGCACTCCGGCGCCTGTTACAGTACACGGAGGGAGAATTCAGATTGTCCAAATTACCTAACCATACATCTTTCGGGACTTGTGGGAGGAAACCGGAGCATCCGGAGGAAACCCACGCAGACACAGGGAGGACATGCAGACTCCACACAGACAGTGACCCAAGCCGGGAATCGAACCTGGGACCCTGGGGCTGTGAAGCAAAAGTGCTAACCACTGCGTTACTGAGCCGCCTGATCTTTTGATCAATGGGGCTATCAACGGGGTTTCCCATTCTATGGTTTCTTGTTCTATGCACATCCCCCGCCACTGGGAAACCTGCAGCAAGCGTTCACCATCCGTGGGATCCAAAGACCCCACCAACGAGTACGGCCGGAAAATTCCGGCCAAGGGTATGAGAAAGATGGTTGTGCTTAAAGTCACAAAGATCAGGGGCGGAATTCCTCGGTTCCCACAGCCGCGGGTTTCTCGGCAGCACGCCATTCACTGGCAGTGGGATTCTAAACATCCTCTGCATGTCAATGGGATTTCCCACTGTAGCCATCCCACACTGCCAGGAAACCCACAGGTGGGGGTGCTCTGCCGGCGGGAACAGAAAATCCCAATGATTGTAGAATTCCAGCCCAGATCAGATGCATCGGAAGACGCTGAAAGACGTGAGAATGGGAATTGACGAGTAGCTGGCTCTAGCCTTCTATTCTTCCTTAGACACAGGGATGATGCAAGAGGATGGAGAATTGTTACACCCTTGCTAATAAAAGCTATATTTCAGTCAGTTTAATCTTGGTGATGGGACTGATTTGAGAAATGATGATACTTGGACAAATATGGAATAATTAAGGAAAGCCAGCAGAGATTTGTTGAGGCAATTCACAGGGTGGCACGTGGCGCCGTGGTTAGCACTGCTGCCTCACGGTGCCGAGGTCCCAGATTCGAATCCTGGCCCTGGGTCACTGTCCGTGTGGAGTTTGCACATTCTCCCCGTGTCTGCGTGGGTTTCACCCCACAACCCAAAGATGTTCAGGGTAGGTGGATTGGCCACGCTAAATTGCTCTTAATTGAAAAACAATAATAATTGGGTACTCTATATTTTTTAAAAATTCAGGCAATTCATGATTAACTTTGTGGTAATTTTTCATGACATAGATAATGCTGTACTTTTTGGACTTTCAATGGGCATTGGTGTTGATTTGTTTTAAGGCTATATATAACTAAGAACATGATGAATTTTGTTCAGTTATTTTTTTGTTCTCTGTTTTCTCTTCGGTCCTACGGTATGATTCTGTGCCCCAACTGAAAGGAACAACTGATATTGGACACTTTACTGAACTATTAGACTGTGCTGGAGGCACTAACTCTCCGATACTCCCTCCTAAGGAGGAAGCATGTAGTGGCTACCCTGCATCATCCCACAGCAGTACTGTTTAGATCAGAGATTTGCCATTTGATTGGAATGAGAGGCACAGGCATTGCGGTGGTTTAAAGCTAATAGGGTTGGAAAGAGTGTTGCACAGAAAATTAATTTCTTTGTTTAGTCAGATTCTCATTTTTCATGTTCCATTTTTATTTTATTTCCCAACAGGGAAAAACTGGAGGACGTGGATTTCCAGGCTCACAGGTGAGAAACCTGGAGAAATTTCTCTGGGTTTTTATTGTTGTTGCTCCTCCTGCTGCCTCGTTTCTGTGATGTAATGTAACTAGCCGAAATTATATTATTTTCTCAATTTACAATTCAGTTTATTTGTATCACATTAGACACTGGAAAAATACTTTGTTTGCCTTATTTAATTGTAGGGTTCACAAGGCAGTAGAGGAGACCGTGGACCCAAGGGTGAACGGGTAAATAATTTCTTAAAATATTAGTATTTCTTTAAATAAAGGTAAACTCAGCTCAGACATGTATAATGATGGTTACCTTCTGATGACCTGTCAGACGTTTATACACTCCCAGTGTGACATTGTCCCTCAGTGGTTTATACACTCCGTGTGATATTGTCCCTCAGTGATTTGAACACTCTCAGTGTGATATTATCCCTCGGTGGTTTATACACTCTGTGTGATACTGTGCGTAAGTGGTTTATACACTTCCCGTGTGATATTGTCCCTCAGTGGTTTATACACTCCGTGTGATATTGTCCCTCACTGATTTAATCACTCCCAGTGTGATATTGTCCCTCAGTGATTTATTCATTCCCAGTGTGATATTGTCCCTCAGTGGTTGAGACACTCCCAGTGTGATATTGTCCCTCAGTGGATTATACACTCCAGGTGTGATATTGTCCCTCAGTGGATTATACACTCCAGGTGTGATATTGTCCCTCAGTGGATTATACGCTCCCAATGTGATATTGTCCCTCAGTGGTTGAGACACTCCCAGTGTGATATTGTCCCTCAGTGGATTATACACTCCCAGTGTGATATTGTCCCTCAGTGGATTATACACTCCCATTGTGATATTGTCCCTCAGTGGTTGAGACACTCCCAGTGTGATATTGTCCCTCAGTGGTTTATACACTTCCAATGTGATATTGTCCCTCAGTGGTTTATACATTCCCAGAGTGATATTGAATATTACAGACTGGGAATATTCCAAACCCGCTCCTCAATCTTTGTTAGGTTACCTTATTTGGTCATGAATGTGAATACAGTGCTAAATACAAGATAATCACCATTGAATCCAATCGAGAATTCACAGAAACCTTTTTATCCAGACAGCAAAGAGAATGTGGAATTTGTTACCACATGGAATGATTGAAGTAAATAAAATATATATATATGGTGAAGCTCGATGACAATGAGAGATAAAGGCATCAAATGGCTGATACCATTCAATGAAAAGGGGTGGATGAGGCTTGAATGGAGCATTAACATGAGCAAAGTGCAGATGAACCAAATGATTTGTTATATTTTCTATGTAATTATATGTGAACTGAATGCTAACACCACTGAGTGACTTAAAGGATGTTTTTAAAGGCTTCCATTTCTGATTCCTCTGCAATCAGGTGTCATTCTTTTCACACAACGTGTAATGGAACTCTATCCCCCAAAAGGTTATGGTTGCTGGGTGAATTGATATTTCTTAGATTAAGGTAGATTTGTGCTAAGTAATAGTTTTGAGGCATATGGAACTAAGATTGGTAAAGGGGATTGAGGTTCAGATCACTCATGGCCTATTGGAATGGCAGAACAGACTCGAGGGGCTGAATGGCCTCCTGCTGTTCCTGTGGCCGTTGCAGCGGTTCAAGAAGGCAACTCACCACCATTTTCCCAACAAAGGATGAGCAATAAGTGCTCTCCAAGCCAACGACGCCCACATCCTGTAAATGAATATTAAAAAAGAAGCAAAGCCTGGACTCTGGGTGCACACAGCATGGGGTTGACCTCCAATGCCCCTTCAAATTGAATACACACTTGCTCTCTGAGCCGATGAGGAAGGCCTATTAGAGTGAGGTAGCAGGCCCCAGCAAATGTCTGCGTCTAGTGGAGAGCAGTTAGAGAGAATGAGAAGCAAACATTGAATGGTCTCAATAGCAGTGATCCAAATCCTTAGCATTCTTGTTTGTACCAATGTATTGTGTGTTCAATTTATAACAGCCAGTTAAAAATTTAATCGAAAGAGTGAGGGAACAACATAATTTTATCAATAGTTGTTTTTTAATTTAGAGTACCCAAGTATTTTTTTTCCAATTAAGGACCAATTTAACGTGGCCAATTCACCTGCCCTGCACATCTTTGGTTGTGGGGGTGAAATCCACGCACACGTGGGGAGAATGTGCAAACTCCACACGGACAGTGACCCAGGGCCGGGATTCAAACCTGGGTCCTCAGTGCCGCAGTCCCAGTGCTAACCACTGTGCCACATGCCGCCCATTTTATCAATAGTTAACTTACAGATTTGCAACTTAGAAATTTGAGACACATTTATTAGGCGTGCTTTCGTTTGTAAATGTTGTTTTCATCCCAAAAGAGTTCTCCTCTTCTAAAGCAAATGTCTCTCAAAATATTTTCTCGCAACTTGTTTAAATTTCACTTCACAATACTAATAAGTATTTCTGTAACGGCCTGTTTCGTTTTGTCGTCTTCGTTTTTCTGTTTGAACAGGGTGATCCAGGAATACTGGGAGATCGAGGTCCTCAAGGCGAAAGGGGAAGAACGGGTTATCCAGGACCT
The DNA here is from genome assembly GCF_047496885.1 of Scyliorhinus torazame. Classification (NCBI taxonomy): domain Eukaryota; kingdom Metazoa; phylum Chordata; class Chondrichthyes; order Carcharhiniformes; family Scyliorhinidae; genus Scyliorhinus; species Scyliorhinus torazame. The sequence continues at coordinate 99,383,270 of NC_092710.1, forward strand.
CGAGGGGAGAAAGGAATTATTGGCTCTTCTGGATCAGTTGGACCAGCTGGAAAAGATGGTCCTCCAGGACCTACAGGTTCCCATGGACCACCAGGTTTTCCTGTAAGAATAACATTACCCATCTAAGTTGTCATAAAAATTGCATTAGCTTCACATCTACATTTTTTGCATATCAGTGATACAATTGAGCTAAATTTTGGATGGTTTCTTTGTGTTTGTCAAGATGAGAAATGCTGATAAGGGAATGGGGCAACATCTACAATTTTTACAACCAGTTGTTCTCAGAGCAGTTATATTATTGTCTATAGCCAGGATTATTGTTTTCCATGAGACCGAAGATGGCTATTGAGGCAGATTTGAGACCTGCAGACATCATGGCATGTAGGGCAATAGTTTTCACGTGAGGTGACTGGTCATGTGTTATTGGAAAGCTTCCAAACAACACAATCCTGCTTCCGTTACCATTTTCTGGTCGCTGAAGGGCTTGAGAGATGCACTCAGAAAGAAAGATGCCTGCCAAGTGATTGTAAGTGTCAGTATTGCAGCTCATGGTTCTGTGTGAGCTTTGCACTCAATCCACTTTTACCAGATTAACCTTTACCCCTTAAAAACTAAAATATGACCCAATGCACAAAGGTTTCTAGGATAGCCAGACAAAGGGTGAAAAAATGGTCCCGGGTTGTATGCTTTGGAAGCAGTATGTGATCCCTTCATGCCTTGTTAATCTCTTGGAGTGATACTAAATACTCAATAATATGACTTGGGCAAATCCAGAATTCCCTCTCAAAATAGCTCCTCTTCTCAATTGCTTCTGCCTTTAAGAACCTCCTTAAAGTCCATCTCTTTGACTAAGCTTTTGGTCTTCCCGCATGCCGTCTCCCCATTTAGTTCAGTACTGTTTTTGATGACACCTCTGTGAGACTTTTTTCTATTTCAACGATGCAAGTTACAGATGTTATTAAGGAAGGTGTCCTTTGTCCAGATATAGAGGGTGGGATTCTCCACTCCCGCGCCGAAGTGGCCTCTCCGTCGTGAACGCCGTCGAGGTTCACGACGGCGCGAAACGGCCCCGATCCCGACCAATTCAGGCCCTGACAATAGGTTAGGGTCGGGGCCGCGTCATCTACATGCGCTAGGCCTTGTCGCCCGCATGCGTGGTTGCCGTCCTCTCTAAGTCCACCCTGCAAGAAGATGGCAGACGGATCTTGTGGGGCCGCAGAAGGAAGGAGGTCCTCCTTCAGAGAGGACGGCCGACAATCAGTGGACACCGATCGCGGGCCACCCCACATTTGAGGTACCCCCCGGTGCAGGATCCCCCCCTCGCTCCCCTGCAGGCCGCATCCCCCCCCTCCCCCCCCCCCCCCCCCCCCCCCCCCACCATTTGCGCGCTGTTCCCGATGGCAGCGACCAGGTGTGGACGGCGCCGGGGGGAACCCGCCGTTTTGGCCTGGCTGCTCGGGCCCATCTGGGCCTGAGAATAGCGGGGGTGCCAGAGAATCGCCATTTTGGGTGTCTCCAGCGATTCGCCGGCCTACGGCCCCCGGAACTCGACCGGGCCGTTCCCGTCGCTTGGGAGAATCGCAGGAGGGCGTCGGACCGGCGTCCCGGGAAATTTTGGCGGCCCAGGCGATTCTCCCAACCGGCGCGGGAGTGGAGAATCTCGCCCCCTGTCTTTGTTCTACACATGGCACTGCTTGACCATCCATGTTCCAAAAATCTTTTCATATTCACAACACCAACGGAGGCATGTGGCGCAGTGGTTAGCATTGGGACTGCGGCGCTGAGGCCCCGGGTTCGAATCCCGGCCCTGGGTCACTGTCCGTGTGGAGTTTGCATATTCTCCCCACCCCCACAACCCAAAGATGTGCAGGTTAGGTGGATTGGCCAAGCTAAAATGCCCCTTAAACAGAAAAAAGAAATTGGGTCCTCTAAATTTATTTTTTTAAATATTCACAGCACCTGCCTGGCCAGACCTGGAAAACGTTCAGGCTCGAGCTAATAAATGGCAAAAAATGTTCATGCCACACAAGTGCCAGGCAATGACCACCTCCATCTCCTCTTGACTTTCCAAATACCCCACCGTCAAAGTCCTGGGGTTACCATTGACCAGAAACTGAACCGAACTAGCCATATAAATACTGTGGCGACAAGAGCAAGTCAAAGGCTGGGAATTCTGTGAGTAACTCACCTCCTGACTCTCCAAAGCCTGTCCACCATCTACAAGGCACAAATCAGGAGTGTGATGGAATGGTCTTCACTTGCCTGGATGAGTGCAGCTCCAACAACACTGAAGGAGCTCAACATCATCCAGGACAAAGTAGCCCGCTTGTTTGGCACTCAATTTGTCAGGCAGCATATGTGGGAAAACAACCACTTGCAAATTCCCGTCCAAGCTGCACAATAAGCTGACTTGAAATATATTGGCGTTTCTTCATATCTACTGAGTCAAAAACATTGAATTTCCTTCCTGAAAGCCCTGCGGGTGTGCCTAGACCAGATTGGTCACAGCAGTTTAAGAAGGTGACTCACCACCATCTTCTCAAGGGCAATCGAGGACTGCAACAAATGCTGACCTTGCCAGCAAAACCCACACCCCATGAACCAGTAAAAAGAAAAGGGGCGGGATTCTCCCCTACACGGCGGGCGGGGGGTTCCGGCGTCATGGAGAGGCGGGAACCACTCCGGCGTCGGGCCGCCCCAAAGGTGCAGAAGTCACCGCACCTTTAGGGGCCAAGCCCTCACCTTGAGGGGCTAGGCCCGTGCCGGAGTGGTTTGCGCGCCGCCGGCTGGCGGGAAAGGCCTTTGGCGCCACGCCAGCCGGGGCCGAAAGGTCTTCGCCGGGCGACGCGGATCGGCGCATGCGCGGGAGAGCCAGCAGCTGCTGACGTCATCCCCGCGCATGCGCAGAGGAGGGGGTCTCTTCAGCCTCTGCCATAGTGAAGACCATGGCGAAGGCGGAAGAAAAAGAGTGCCCCCACGGCACAAGCCCGCCCGCAGATCGGTGGGTCCTGACCGCGGGCCAGGCCCCGCGGCCCCCCCCCCCCAGGACCCCGGAGCCTGCCCGCGCCGCCTTGTCCCGCCGTTCAAAAGGTGGTTTAATCCACGCTGGCGGGACAGGCATTCCAGCAGCGGGACTTCGGCCCATCGCGGGCCGGAGAATCAGCGGGGGTGGGCCCGCCGACCGGCGCGGCGCGATTCCCGCCCCTGCCGAATCTCTGGTGGCGGAGACTTCGGGACACAGCGGGGGCGGGATTCACACCAGCTCCCGGCAATTCTTCGACCCAGCGTGGGGTCGGAGAATCCCGCCCAAGATCTCCCTTCACCCTTCCTCTGAATCTCATTCTTAATGCTCATCCGGGATAGGAACGTCTCCTCCAACTTCATGTACAATCAGCTTTAAAGAGGCGGCTCTTAAAGGTTCCTATTCGGCGATGTGAGTCCTCACCATTCTGTGGCTGAAGTACCAGCCTCCAATTATGATTGAACCATCAGGTAAAACAGGAAGATGAACTAACAAAAAATGTGTCATACTCTTACCGAGTTTCAGGCAACTTCTGCTTACAGAATTGGAAATCTACTTGGACTTGAAAAGTACGAGGTTAGCTCCTTCAGAAACCTATCTCAAACCAGTATTCAGCACAAAAATGCAGGGCTGGTAACGAGGCACCCTTGAGAGATCCTTGACAGGTATGGAGAGGCCAAGGTTATTCATTATTTCTGAAGCCTTGGGTAAGAGATGCGTTTTTCTTCTCTTCTTCTTGAATAGTACAAGGTACAGAAGAGGTTTACCAGGATGTTGCCTGGCATGGAGGGCATTAGCTACCAGGAGAGGTTGGATAAACTCAAATTATTTTCACTGGAACGATGGTGGTTGAGGGGTGACCTGAGAGAAGTTTACAAAATTAAGAGTGGCATGGACAGAGTGGATAGTCAGAAGCTTTTTCCCAGGGTGGAAAAGTCAATTACTAGGGGACATAGGTTTAAGGAATGAGGGGGGAAAGTTAAGAGATGTACGAGGCATGTTTTTTTTTTTACACAGAGGGTGTTGTGTGCCTGGAATCCTCTGCCCCAGGAGGTGGTAGAAGCAGATATGATAGCGACGTTTAAGAGGCATCTTGTCAAATATATGAATAGGATGGAAAAAGTGCAGAAGGTTTCAGTTAGACAGGCATCATGATCGGTGCAGCCTTGGAGAGCCGAAAGGCCTCTTCCTGTGCTGTACTTCTCTTTGGAGTGAGGGTCCATTCTACACAGCTGGTCCTTGTATTTATTATTCCTTCAAACGTACTTAAAGACATTAATGAAGTAACGGAACCCAATGTCACACTATGTAGAAATCCAGGGTTTGATATTGCTGTCCTGGTCTATTCCATCGAACTGGACTGTCCAGCAATCAACTGAAAATGACCACAATATAATACATCTCCAACTATGCAATCCCAAAGTAACAGCTCCACTTTCTAGTTTTATTGGCTTATCCAGTTTAAACAACATTCAGAGCAGGGAATCTTTGATTTCTGGATAATTTTCTTCTTGATAAATCTTCTGTTATCATGCTCCTTCCATTAAATGCTGATCTTTTCATTTCTGGTCATTTCCTCAAATATGTCTCTTTGCTTCATCAGGGCAGAAACGTTACATTTGAAGAAATAGCAAGATTTATAAGGCACGAAGTCCACAGGATTTTTGAAGGTAAGAAGAAAGCAGATTGGTTTCACATCAAGTCGCTGTCTACAGGGGAATTTAACAACTCTGTATCCCCCTTGTACCAACTTCCTTGAACCTACAAATTGCCTAGTGATCTCTCAAGATAGCTTTATAAAGACAGACTCTGAGATCAGCTGGGGCAATTGCCAGTACACTAAAACTGGCCCCACAACCATGTGTGAAGGCGGAAAGCAGTGACCAGAGCTCTTGTTTCTTCATTCATGGATGGATATGAAGATCAGGCTAGGACAGACAACAATACCATCCACGATAAATAACCTGACAGTCTTCAGTATGCCTGGCGCTGAGAAGCAGGAGTGAGTCACTCAGACCCTCAACCGTAAGGTATCATTCAGTTAGATCATATCCTTTAGGGGAAGAGAGATGTGGATTTTCCCTACATAAATGTGTGGAAAAAGCGCTTTCTAAATTAAATCCTGAAATGTATGGCTCTAATTTTAAGGTTATGGTTCTGTGTTCCCTTTGTAGCTGGGAACATTTTTTTCTCCCTATTTCCCTATTAAACCCGAAACCCTTCCAAAGTCAAGAAAATACAAACTATGCAATCCCCATCCTCCTAATTTAATCCGATAAAAGCCCTGGTATCATTTAAATTAATCTCTTCCTCAGCCAATAAATCTTTCATGAAGTTTGATGCCAAAACTGACTCAAACACATAGGAACAGTGGAGATTGGTGAAAACAACTAAAACATTACTGGCTTGTAAATCAATGACATAGAGGAGGAATTCCTGGAGTGTATACGGGATGGTTTTCTTGACCAATATGTGGAGGAACCAACTAGAGAGCAGGCCATCTCAGACTGGGTACTGTGTAATGAGAAGGGAATTATTGCCAATCTGGATGTACGAGATCCCTTGGGGATGAGCGACCATAACATGATAGAATTTTTTATCAAGATGGAGAGTGAAGTAGTTGATTCGGAGACTAGGGTGCTGAATCTTAATAAAGGGAACTATGAGGATATGAGACGTGAGTTGGCCTTGATAGATTGGGGAGAGTTACTTAAAGGGATAACAGTGGATAGACAATGGCAAACATTCAAGGAACGCATGGAGGAACTACAGCAACTGTTCATTCCTGTCTGGCACAAAAGCAAAGGGGGGTAAGAGGGCCAATCCATGGCTTACAAAGGAAATTAGAAATAGTAACCGATCCAAGGAAGAAGCATACAGATTGGCCAAGAAAAATAATAGGTCTGAGGATTGGGAGCAGTTTAGAATTCAGCAAAGAAGGACGAAGGGATTGATTAAGAAGGGGAAAGTACAGTACGAAAGGAAGCATGCAGGAACATAAAGACTGACACTAAGTGTTTCTATAGAGATGTGAAGAGAAAGAGATTGGTAAAGAGAAATGTAGGCCCAATGCCGCCAGAAGTAGGGGAATGCATAATAAGGGACAAAGAAATGGCTGAGCAATTAAATACATACTTTGGTTCTGTCTTCACAAATGAGGACACAAATCAGAGCCCAAAAAATGTTGGAGAATGAAAGGTTTAGAGAGAGGGAAGAACTGAGGGAGATCAACATTAGTAGAGAAATGGTGCTGGGAAAACTGATGGGATTGAAGGCGGATAAATCCCCAGGGCCTGAGAATCTGCATCCCAGAGTGCTTAAACAGGTGGCTCTGGAAATAGTGGATGCATTGGTGGTCATCTTCCGGGATTCTATAAACCCTGGAACTGTCCCTGCAGATTGGAGGGTAGCTCACGTTACTCCGATATTCAAAAAGGGAGGGAGAGAGAAAGCAGGGAATTATAGACCAGTAAGCCGAACATCGGTCGTGGGGAAAATGCTTGAATCCATTATCAAGGACTTTATAGCGGACCATTTATAAAGCAGTGGCAGGATCAGTCAGAGTCAGCATGGATCTATGAAGGGAAAATCATGCTTGACAAAATCTGTTGGAATCCTTTGAAGAGGTAACCAGTACAGCCGACAAGGGGGAGCCAGCCGGTGTGGTGTATTTGGACTTTCAGAAGGCGTTTGACAATGTCCCGCATAAGAGATTATTGAGCAAAATTAAAACGCATGGGATTGGGGGAAATGTATTGAGGTGGATAGAAAACTGGTTGGCAGAGAGGAAACAAACAGTAGGGATTAATAGGTCTTTTTCAAATTGGCAGGCAGTAACCAGCGGGGTACCATAGGGATCGGTGCTGGGACCCCAGCTATTCACAATATATATTAATGATTTGGATGGGGGAACAAAATGTAACATCTCAAGGTTTGCAGATGATACCAAATTAGGTGGGATGGTGAATTGTGACAAGGATGCAGAGATCCTACAGCAAGATCTGGACAGGTAGGGCGAGTGGGCAAACCAATATAATTTGGATAAGTGTGAGGTTATTCATTTTGGAAGCAAAAACAGGAAGGCAGATTACTACCTGAATGGGTGTAAATTGGGAGAGGGGCGTGTGCAGCGGGACCTGGGTGTCCTTATGCACCATTCGCTGAAGGTAAGCATACAGGTGCAGCAGGCAGTGAAGAAGGCTAATGGTATGTTGGCCTTCATTGCGAGAGGTTTCGAGTATAGAAGCAGGGATGTGTTGCTGCAATTGTACAGGGCCTTAGTGAGGCCACACTTGGAGTATTGTGTGCAGTTTTGATCTCCTGCTCTGAGGAAGGATGTTCTTGCTCTCCAAGGAGTTCAGCGAAGGTTTACCAGATAGATTCCAGGGATGGCGGGCCTGTCATATGAGGAGAGATTGACTAGGTTAGGATTGTTCTCACTGGAGTTCAGAAGAATGAGGGGAGATCTCATAGAGACTTGTAAAATTCTAACAGGACTAGACAGGGTAGATGCAGGGAAGATGTTACCAGTGACAGGTGTGTCCAGAACCAGGGGGCACAGTCTGAGGATTCAGGGTAAACCATTTCGGACAGAGATAAGGAGACACTTCTTCACCCAAAGAGTGGTGAGCCTGTGGAATTCATTACCACAGGAAGCAGTTGATGCTAAAACATTGAATATATTCAAGAGGCGGCTGAACATAGCACTTGGGGAGAATGGGATCAAAGGCTATGGAGAGAAAGCAGGATCAGGCTATTGAGTTGGATGATCAGCCATGATCGTGATGAATTGCGGCGCAGGCTCGAAGGGCCAAAAGGCCTCCTCCTGCTCCTATCTATGTATCTATGTATCAGATCCCATCTGGAAAATTGTATTCAATTTTGAGCATTAAACATAAACATATGGAACCATAGAATCCTTACAGTGCAGAAGGAGCCCACTTGGCCCATTGAATCTGCACCGACCCTCTGAAAGAGCACCTTACCTGGGCTCACTCCCCATCCAATCCCCGTAACCCCACCTAACCTGCACATCTTTGGACTGTGGGAGGAACCGGAGCACCCAGAGGTTACCCACACAGACACGGGGAGAATGTGCAAACTTCACAATGACAGTCACACAAGGCCAGAATTATACCTGAACCCTGGGGCGAACCATAGTGCCACCCTGTCGCCACTTAAATATATTCAAGTTTTGTCAACAGAAGGGAAGTAAGTAGCTGATGAGCCTTTTTTTAAGTAATACATTTTGTTCTCTAATAGTCAAATGAATAGCAAAACAATTCTGAACCCTGGAGTACACAAAGGAACATAGGAATTAGGAGCAGAAGTGGGCAATTCAGCCCTTCGAGCCTGCTCCACCATTCAATCAGATCATGGCTGATCTCTTCCTGGTCTCAAATCCACCTCCCTACCTCTTCCCCATATCCCTATAACCTGTTTTTTAAAATCAGAAATATAACCATCTCTTTCTTGAAACCATTTAATGACTCCTATTCTCGCATTATTGGGCAGCGAGTTTCACAAATTCACCACCCTCTGCGAGTAGCAGTTTCTCCTCATTTCAGATCCTGTTCCATATGGGAACTCCATGATGCTGCCCACATCCTAGATAATCATATCATCAGAAAGTGTTGTCAGCTGGACCAGCTCAAACTCTGGGTTCCAGAGCTTAAGCAGCAGCTAGTATTGCTACAGTGTAGCTGTGAGGTTGAGAGCTTTGTGGAGAGTCCATTTATAGATGTGCTCACCCTGCAGGTTCAGCGTGTGCAGAAAGAGAGAGGGAGTGGGCAACCACAGGGCAGTCAGGTAGGAACGGGCAGGTAGTGCAGGAGTCCCCTGAGTTCATCTCGCTCTCCAACCAGTATTCAGTTCTAAATGCAATTGAGATTGATGGTTCATCAGGGGAGTGCAGCCAAATCCAAACTCGTGGCACCATGGGTGGCTCAACTATACCGGGGGTGGCGGGCAGGGGGAGTAAGAACAAAGAGGATTAGAAGAGCATTAATGATAGGAGATTGATAGACATTTTATGAACACAGAAATGAATCCACAATGGGATGTTGCCATCCTAATGCCACGGTCAGGGATGTCACTGAGTGGCTGTAGCGCACCTTGGGGAGGGGAAGGGGGTGGGGGGGGGGGAGGAGCTTGAGTAGCCAGTTGTAATGGTCCACATCAGTATCAGCAACATAAGTAGAAAGAGGAATGTGGTCCTGCAGTCAGAATTTAGGGAGCCAGGTAGGAAATGATCAAGTTCAACTTCAAAGTAGTTATCTCCAGATTACTCCCAGTACCACGTGCAAGTGAGTACAGAAAGGCGGAGAAAGCCAATGAATGGAAGGCTGGAAAGATGGTACTGGAGAGAGGACTTTAGATCCCAGGGATATTACGACCAGTTCATGGGAGGGTGGTGGGGGACACCAACTGGACGGGTTTGATCTCTACTGAGCTGGGACTAATTTCCTTACAGAGTGATTTGACAGTGCTATTGGGGAGGGTTTCAACTAACTTGGCAGGGATGTGGGAAACAGGGGGATTAAACTAGAAACACCAAGGTGCAAAGAACATTGGGAGAGACAGATAGCACTAGAGTAGGAAATAGCAAGATGTTGACTGGTTCAGCATAAGCAGGAAAGTGATACATTCTAAATTAGGGTTACTGTGCATGCCTGTAAATGTGTGATAAATAAGATTGGTGAATTGTAAACATTGATAGCCACTTAGAAATGTGATCTTGTGTTGATAACAGAGACCTGGCTCAAAGAAGAGCAGGACTGGGTATTAGATATTCCTGGATACAAGGTGTTCAGGGAAGATAGAAAAGGAAGTAAACGGGGGAAAGGGGGAGGAGTGGCCGTATTGATTAAGGAGAACATTGCAGTGCTGGAAATGAGGCTGTCCCAGAAGGATCAAGGAAAGCATCTATTTGGCTAGAGCTAAGAAACAGAAAGGTACAATTGCATTGCTCGGGGTGGTCTATATGTCGGTCTATAGGCCACTAACTAGTGGGAAGAATGAAGGGGACCAATTTTGCAATGGGCGGGATTCTCCAGTCCCCCCTTAGCCGCGTGTTTCTCGACGGCGCACCATTCGCTGATGGCGGGATTCTCTCATCCCGCCGCTTGTCAATGCGATTTCTCATTGAAGCCACCCCACGCCACCGGGAACCCCATGGGCGGGGACGTGCTGCCAGCGGGAACAGAGAATCTCAATGGCCAGAGAATTCCAGCTAATGAAATTACAGAGAGGTGGATGGTTATCATGAAGGACATGAATTATCTGAATATAGACTGGGATATTGGTGGCGTAAAGGGAGAAGAAGGTCAAGGGTTCCTGGAGTGTGATCAGGAGAATTTTTACAGCAATATGTTTCCAGTCCAGTTAGAAAGGAGGCATTGCTCAATGTGATCGTGGGAATGAGATGGGTCAAGTGGATTAAGGGTCAGTAAGGGCACCTGGGCTTTTGATTGGACTTGTTCATTGCATTATAAGATTTAGATATGCCTAGGATAAAGGAAAAAGAACAAGCGAGAGAAAAATGTATTAACTAGGGGAAAGCCAACTACAATGGGTAAGAACAGACCTGACTCAAATAAATTGGAATCAAAGAATATCAGGCAAATTGTAATGGTTTTTGTTTTAACGGGGGTGTTGTTTTCTTGAGCGCCTGATGAACTTTGACCGGCAGTGCATATTGTTAATTTTACCAGGGCTGTAGATGTTTTATGAACCAGGGTAGGTTAGAGTTGGCAGCTTTGGATGGACAGATTCCTCCTTCTTCCAACTGCCCAGTCCCGAGTCACTCGCCATTGGTCATCCAACACATCCAGTCCTGTCAAAGTCAATTGGGAGGTGAAAACATCCTTCCTTATCAGACTACCTTTTTCCCCACAATCCTTAGAACTAATAAATGGGCTCAAAGAGAATGAAAGAAAAACCCTTATTGCCTCCATGATGTTTCTCCAGGACTGTTTGCAGTATTCTGGACGTGAAACATCAATTTGTGGAGACCCCAGACTGGCCCTGGAAAGTTGGCCACCACTGTGTAGGTGTTGCTGCTCGAATATCTATTCCCCGTGAAGAATACATTGATACGGCCAGGTTTCCCTGTGGTGCTTTGCTGTCTGGCTAGCTCAGTCAGTAGAGCATGATACTCTTAATCTCAAATCTGTGTGTTTGGGCCCCATATTGGGCATCATTTGTTTGTTGAGCATTGACCTACTCGGAACACTCCCTGAGGGGACTTGACAAATGCTGAAAGGATTGTCCTCCTTGTGGGAGAGACTGGGACTCGGGGACAGAGTTTTAAAATAAGGGGTCTCACATTTAAGGTGGAAATAAGGAGAATTACTTTCTCTCGGAGGGTCACAGGGTCTTTGGAATTCTCCTCCCCAGAGAGCAGTGGAGACTGGGTTGAATATTTTTAAAACAGAGGTAGCTAGATTCTCGATTGGTGAGAGACTCAAAGGTTAGGGGAGGGTGGGCAGGAAAAAATGATTGAGGCCACAATCAGATCAGCCATGATCTTATTGAATGGCGGAGCAGGCTCAGGTAGGCCGACTCCTGCTCCTAATTCAAATGTTGTTCTGTTTGTATGTATGTATTGAAGCGTACAGCTGGGATATCGGTACCTCTTGCCATCGATTTTACATCCACTCAAAAGCATAGGGTTGAATTCCCCTGGCTCAGAATCGTGTGGTGTAGGTGGAGGGAAAAGAGGCCAGGAGGACATCGGGAGCCACGTTGGGACTTTCCTGCTGCTGGGGTAATTTTCCAGGATGGTGAGGGAAGTGGATTGCCTGCCGGCTGTATGGAGACAGCCAGACAATTTCAATAGTTCAGGCTCCCAATTCCCAACAATTTTGCGGAACTGGATTACCCCTCCCCACTTTGTCCCTCACCCGTCCCCCACCCCCATGGAGGTGGCCATCACTGCGGCACGTCTGGCGAGACATCGGAGCAGGAGGCTACATTTCACAAAGGTAGGGGGTCCTCGGGCAGGAAAGGCAATCTCAGTGATCCAACTGGACGGTTTCCCCTCCAACCCAAGGGGCCTATGAACTTCCCCCTTCTAAAATCCTGCTTTTTGTGCCTCCATTTTGAGGCACCCTCCCATTTGCCCACCTGCCTTAGCAGCTCCAATTTGCCCCGGCTTTTGAAGTTCCAGAGCTGCTGGCTCTCTGGTCAGACCAGCAACATTGGGAGCCCACCGGCTCAGGATGTCAACCCAGGGAAACCAGCCCCACTGGTCTGACTGCCGGAAAGTGCAGACTCGGGCGACCCATTTGGTCCTGAGATCGGAGCCCCAAAACCCATGGGAAAACCCAACCCCAAGATTTCTTAAAATCATACCCTTATCTATTTTAATCATTCTACGTGCTAGATTGTGAATAAAGTTAACGTATCTGAAAGATAGCATGTTCAAATGTTCTCTTCACGTTTGATGTGGAACCCAAGCTTTGAAAAGTTAAATGACTGTCTGGTGAGGTAGCCTCTGGTAGCCTCTCTACAGGGATGACTCTCCCTCCTCTCTATTAATAATAATCTTCATTTACAGATTTCTACCTCCCAGATACCATAATTCCTATTGAGGCTATTGATTGTAAAATGCACCGTATCTGGAATTAGACACTAGCTTCCCCCAGAGAATCCTTCCATTCTGACAGTAAATGTTGCTCATGTTTTTTTAACATGATAGCCATCCAGTTAAATGCAGTTTAATTCATCTGAGCAATTATTCATTACTCTTGTGTGTACTCACTTCGTTTGAACACTAATCTAATCAGACGGCGCGTATATTGAATAATGTATACCCAGCAGCGATTGCAAAGCAGCAACCTAATCAGGCGTTTCAGATGGTTTATATGGAATAGTGCGTCCCCAGAGAGATTACCAGCCTGTAATCTAATCAGAGGATTTCATTAATTTATAATGGAGATCCCAAAATGATTCAAAGATCTTAATCTAATTCAAAGGTGCATTTGTAAACTCTTGCAGCAAAGCACTGAGCGATTGCAGCTTTCTGATGGATAATGGGAGATTAGGAATGGTGGCGTAATTGCCGCATCTTTCCTGAGAATCTGTGATTCACTTCAAGAAGACTCTTCGTGTCCAGGACCAATCTTTTCCAGCTAGTTTTAACTTCCCTCTCCACAATCTCATACCATGTCTTGATGTCCATTTGATGTCCTTCTCTCATCTCAAAGTATCTTGGGATTTTCTATATTTGTCACCCAAAGGTTACTGGAAATATGGAATTCTCTCCTCCAAAAGTCTGTTAAGGCTGTGAGTCAGTTGAACATTTCAGAAGTGCCTTTTGCGTGGCAAAGTTATGAAGAGCTAGGGAACCACGCCCAGGAGGAAACAACAGTAAAAACCGGGAAATAAGAACACTGGTCCGAATTGGTCTTGCATACCTTAAAATGGAAGACCAGTAAAACCTCGGTGTTATAACCCACACAGGAGTTTGCAAAATACAAACTCCCCCAATACGGGGATGGGGACCCTTAACTAAGTTCATGTGCCTTTGTATAAATAGAGTCGGACAGTCAGGCACTGACCAGAGAAGACCCAGTAGCGAACTACTTGAGCTGTACATAATAGTTAACTAGCTAAATAAAGTACTTTTTGTTTTTCTCTGCAATTCGGTGTGGACTCCTTTTGTTACCTTGCAAAACTGGGAAATAAGAATATTGGTCCAAACTTTATTTTTCCTTCTGGAAGGTGAGCAGATGGAATTAAGATTCAGAACAGTCATGATCTAACTGAATGGGCTCACGGGCTGAATGGCCTCCTCGTTGTTCCTACGTAAATGAATGGAGGTTATTCTTTTGCTATCGAATAATTCAGTTCGCCTGTTTTAAACTTGTTTTCCTTTCCAGAGAAACTTGCCCACTACAAACTGAAGTCCCCAGCGGCAATGTTGGCTGCCCAGGCTAAATCCGGCCTCCCAGGGACACCAGGAAATGATGGCTTACCTGGACTACCCGGGCCTCGAGGAGACATTGGACCACATGGAGCCAGAGGCAAGATTTATCCAAATGAATAAGCATTAAAGCCCTTATACAGTAGTGTGGGTGGGCTTATCATGTCCCCAATTGATAATTGTCTACTAGTTTGCAAAGGAAAATAATTCTGTGTCAGTTTACGTAAGGTTATGATGCATGCTGATCTGCCCTTTAGAGAGAGTGCAGAGTCCCCTGCTGGCAGGAATGGTAAATAGTGAAGATATTGCAGGAATTAGATGCAAATATAATGCACTTTGTAAGTTTCACTGCTCAGAACTGCTCTGTTTAACACATAACCACAGCAGAACTCTGAACAGTGCTATGGAGGCCTTCTGATTGTTGATGGGCAAACCAAGTATAAAAAATTCCTAGATTTAATGTGCAGCAAATTAATCACAAAGGAAAAATTAAAACAATTTTAAACATAATAAAAAGCACTACACAGATTTGTCACGCAGATTGCAGTGTTTTCCGAGTAACTATTCATAATTTTCAGAAGTGCAAATTAGCAGTGACCACAAGCAATGTGACAGATGAAAGGACAGTGTGTGAAACTTAATGCAGTCCGCTGGAGAGTGAACTGTGATTGTGACGAGTGAGATGTGGAATGCCAACAGAAGGCCGTTTGTTGGAGTCCAACATCGGGAACCCGGGACCTAATCATTGGGGATGGGCTGGAGAGCAGGCAGTGATGCAAACAGGAGTAAGGCAGTTGAGTGCATTAATTAGATCATTAATCAAATTAACATACCACTGAATTAAATGCTGCTTTCTGAATTTAACAAGCTCCGAACAGGGATCATGGGCCATCAGAACGCCAACCATTAAAAATTTACAGTTTCCAGGTCTGAGGGAAGGTCAGCCATTTTGGAGCTGCTTTCCATCGGAGTGAACCTTCGGCAAAAGAAGAAGGGAGGCCAGGAAACGGGAAAAGGAGAAGGGAGGCTCTTGAGGAGCTGAGGGACAGAGCTGCAAAGGAGAGGGGCAGTTGTGAGCAATTGAGAGGTAGCAGCTGGACACTGCGGCAATGGGCAGCAGGCAGTGTCACCCAAAGATGGGACTCATCCACCCAGTCTGCCTACATCCATGAGAGCTGTGCAGGAAAGATGCACAAACCAGGCCAGAGACCCACCATTATCCGGGCAGCAGGTGTAGGTTGCGGCTGTGAAGGCCGCAACAGGACACCATGGGGAACAGCAGCAGGAGGGAAGCCAAAGACAGCTTGTGCCACACCATCGAGTGTTCAGAAGTCCCACTTATCACCTGCAGTTGTCAGAGAAGACTTCACCTCTCAAGGGAATTCACCGCTGCCCTCTGTGCAATGCTGCAGGATGACCCGTGGACAATGAGACTGGCTGGGTGGGCAGCTGGTTTTAGAAGCACTGAAAATTATTGCAGCACTGAATTGCTCCATCTCTGCCTCTTTCCAAGGATCCACCGGGACATATGCAGGATATTTCAGGCATTTGTACACCACTGCATTAGGGAGCTGATCAACACACAGAGGGCTGGAGAGTTTGTGTGATTCCACAACGACACTGATCATTGAGCGAGAGCTCTATTGGCTTCAGGGTCATTGCAGCTTCTGCAGGGTGCAATCAATTGCTCGCAAGGGGTCGTCGTAGCTCCAACAGACCAGCTGGCAGCCTTCATTAACAGGAAAGGCTGCTACTTCAAAAAGGTGTAACTGGTACGTGACCATCCTGTGGGCCAGTGAGCATGGGTGTGATGGTGAAACGGGACTTGGTGCAAATTAGGACAGGGGCAGTAAATTTCTGTGTGAACTCATGTTTACGGAAGGTAGAATGTGAGAAATCAGCAAGGGGCAAATTGGAATAGTCGAGTCTGGAGGTAACAAAGGCCGGGATGAGGGCAGAAGATGAGCTTAAACAGAGGCGGATCCAGGCGATATCATGGAGGTAGAAATAGGCCGTCCTGGTGATGGCACAAATATGAGGTCGGAAGCCCACCTCGGGGTCAAATCTACCACCAAGATTGTGAATAGACTGATTTGGATTCAGATAATTTCCAAAGAGAGCAGGGAGTCAGTAGGGAATTGAGTCTGGAGCAGGGACTGAAAACAATGGCTTCAGCCTTCCCAATATTTCATTGGAAGACATTTCTGCTCAGCCCGTGCTGGATATCGGACAAGCCGTCTGACAATTTGGTGGCGGTGAGGTAGAGCTGGGTGTCATCAGCGTACATGTGAAAACGAAAACCCTGTCTTCAGATAATGTCACCAAGAGGCAGTATGTAGGTGAGAAATAGGAGGGAGACAAGGATAGATCCTTGGGGAATGCCAGAAGGAATGGTACAGGAGCAGGGAGAGAAGCCATTACAGGTGCTACTCTGGCTATGATTAGATAAATAAGGATGGAACGGAGTGAGAGCAGTTCCACATAACAGTGAAGAGATGTTGGAGGAGCATTGTGTGGGCAACTCATGTCAAAATCTGATGGACAGTAAGCAGAGACGGGAATAATGAAGCTTGCAGGCTGACAAGTTGCCCAGCAGTGCCATCTAAATATGAAAGTGAGAGACAGGGATGTCAAGAGGTACAGAGACCCTGGACGGAGGGACCCGGGCCCCAGGGTGCAGGGGGATGTGACAGGAACAGAGTCACTGCTCAGAGAGGCAAAGCTGGAAGACAGCAAACAGATGGGAAATAATAATACAGAATAGCTAGAAAAAAATCTTCTTGTTAGCAAACCATGGTAGAGTGAGCAGGCAATGACCTGCGGCACAAAGTCCTGGATAGAGGAAAAGAGGCGCTGTGAAGCAGAAGGTTGGAACATCCTTCAGGATTAATCAGTGTGAAATACAGAGCTGAAAGACTGGCAATTAAAGCAGTCAAAAGAAAAAACTCTCCAGCAACAAATCGCGGTGGATCAAGCGTGTTAGGTCGCAAACAAGGGTGACAAGGATACCTGAAGGGAATTCAAATGTTTGCCTGGGTAGGAGGGATTGGCAGGGACAATCTACTCTCTCAGCGAGCCTACTGCAAAGCTTCATGGATCACTTATTTAAATGTAGAAAGGGGGAAATGAAGAAAGGAAGGAAGGAAATGATGCACTTCTGAGGGGGGGGGAAGGGTAGGAATGTGACTGTGAACTGGAGCTGTACGACTCTCTGAATCAGGCTGCTGTGGGTATAACAGAGTAGGATCTGGAAACGGGGAAACTCCGGTTTAATGATGGTAGCTTTAATAATAATCATTATTAGTGTCACAAGTAGGCTTACATTAACAGCAAAGAAGTTACTGTGAAAATCCCCTCGTCGCCACATTCCGGCGCTTTACATTGAGGAAGTCCTATTCATAGACCCACCTCACACACTATAAATAGAAAATTGAATGTATCATATATGTGACAATATGTATATTGTAAGAATAATGAAGGGTTAACAATTTACTGTAACTGCATCCAACCACTCGATGGCGATCAAGCGCATACATCATGTGATACTCTTGATTTGGGCGGAAGGCTATTAGGCGAGGTAGAGAATAGTCGTGTTATCAGGAGCTCTGTAATTAGAATCATAGTTTTAGTGAATCTGTAATCTTTTATATCTGAGCAAGCAAGTCATACTATTTAGTCATAGTATAAATGAATTAGCTTTGTTTAAAGCTTAGCTTGATGTTCTTTGTGCGACACTACACTTCAAAGCCATCCATATTCAGAAAGCAAAGAACATCACACTATAGATATAAATGGGTTTCTTATAATTTAACCCACTGGGTGGGAAGAGGCAGGTGTGAGCCAAAACCCCCCCCTCTCTGTTTTGCACCTTGCTTGAGTTTGTGGGGGATAATCTCAATTGGGGTATATCAAGTCACCTAACTGCCAGAGAGGATAGATTAAGATTAAAATCCCCCAAATCTTTGTGCCGATTATTTCAACATCATGGGAGTGTTCGACTGACGATAGTTGTGAAGGTTAAATAGAATTGTGCTTCAGTCCCATGCATTACATGATGAAACATTAGAGCATTCAATTGATAGAGCCATCAATTATTCCTTTCTTTCCAAGGAACTTCACAAAAATCTGTACTTTGTGGAAAAGAGGTTTTCGTATGTTGGACCTGAAATCTACCTGAAATCAACCTGACATTAAAATGCAGACGTCCCAGTATTTCAAGGTTTTCTTATTCCTTCAATCAGCTATTGCTGATCTAATTATGTCTTTCGCTGAATGATGCTGATTTATTGGGATTTCCTGGATGCAAAACATTGACATCGAGGATATAATACTGACCAAGAGGTTAAAGTACCAAGACCTGAGGGAAGCTCAGATGTTTGATTGCATGTCATGTCCTCCAGAGCTCCAAACCTGTGCCTCCAAACGTTCCCTTGGCACCCTTCACAGTCTGTCTGCATGAGGACTCTTTTTTAAAAGTGTAACTTTTCGAACTGTGTTTACTCCTGCAGAAGAAGGTTATCATCAACTGACTAAGAGGTCAGCTTTGGAAACAGGCTGGCTTCGGAAAACTTCACAAATGACTCTGCACTTTAGATTTTAAAATTGGAAGGTTATTGGAATGGATTCCTCATGTACACAGTTCACTTCTGACAGATAAAAGGACTAAGGCATCACAGCTTATATCGTCAAAGTACGATGACCAAACTACCTCGCAAACCTGCTCCCAAAAACCTGGTCAGACTATAGAAGGCATATTTGTCCATTAGCCACATACAACACGGGAGCAAGGATGCTCAGTAAGCCTCCTCTATTCCACAGAATGTTATTAAGAAACCTATCTGCTCAATAAGCCTTCTCTCTTCCACAGAATGATATTAAGAAACCTATCACCGAAAACATTTCAGCCAGTTCTTCTTCACATCTTTGAAGCAAAAGGTTTCTTCTACACGAAGGAATTGACTTGCCTGCAGTACATGGCACAAGAAACCTTTGGTTGTCCAATAGGTGTTCACCTCTCCAACTTGTCATTTGTAATACTTTTACTTTATAAGTCAGTATGCCATTGCAACCTGAATTTTCATCTCTCTTTTTCCTCCAAAGCTCCAGACATATCACCTGTCATTATTCCTAACACCTTCATTGCGTTGAAATCCAGATCCATCGGACAATCTTCTACTTTGAGTCATTCTTAGCCAGGGTCCATATAGTAGATGGCCTTATCTTACTTATATGCTAGAATATTCACTGCTTAAAGTAAACTTATATTACCTGAGAATTACCTCTTGATTATTTACATTGTACCGCCCACACTAATCATGAAGACAGCTCACCAGCTCTCAAGGCAATAAGGAATGGGCAATAAATTCTAGCCTAGCCAGCGATGCGCACATCCCACTTCTCAGTAAGTATTGTAATCACCCAAACTGAAATTCCCGCGAGACACCCCACTCTCCCGACCCTCCAGGGATTTCCCCAAGTTAACCTCACCCATGGTATTCCCCAAACCCTCGATACCACCACACCCCACCAATCTCCCCACCTGCACCGCACGGGATTCCTCACCCTCGCCCTCTCTCTCTAGTGGGTCAGACTCTCACCCACCCAAGGCTCAACACCTGAATCCCCTCCCAGGAATCCCCTGGCCTGACCCAAACACCCCCCCCCCATACCTGATCCAACCCGCTGGGCCAGTCATTCCCCCATATCCAACCCAAGGCCCTTGCACCCCTCCCCCACAGGCTGGGCCAGACCCTCACCCCACTCCGACCCGACCACACCCTCCCACTCCACTCTAACCCAACTGATCGCAACCCCCGACCGTCCTCTCAATCCTCCTACCCCGACTCCATTCAGACCCCCCAACATCTGACTCGAGCCAATCCTCGATCCCCCCTCAACCCACCTGTCTCGACCTCACATCACCCCACCCACTCTGACCTGACCCCACCCAACCTGACCTGACACCCTAGCACAGCACACTCCCCAGCCTGACACGCCACCATCCTGACCCAACTCACCATTGACTGGATATCCACTGACCCAAGCCGGCTCCCCCATCACTCCCGACCCAATCAGCACCACCACTTCACCTGACTGCCTCCCCTTCCGGTGCCCGCTAACCTGAACCGATCTCCTGGACCCCAACACTCAACATCCCCGCTCTGACCTGACACCGCTGGCCAAACCTGACCTCGCCCCACACCCCCAACACGACCCCTGAATCCCTTCTGATCAGAACCACGCCCTCCCCCCCCCTTGACCCGACCTACACCACCCTCACTCGGCCCCCCCACCCCTGAACCAGCCCAGGCTACCCTCCCTACCTACCCCCGCATCCCCCCAACCAACCTCCACCATCCCACATCAGAGAAGAAAATTGATCTAAGTAAGTGGGTAGGGAGTGGCAATCCGACATGCAGATTCCACGCCGAGGAAGTTATAGCCAATTGCCCTTTACACAGGTATCTCTGTTGAAAGGAAATGATAATGATCGATGTAGTAAAGCAAAAGCATATCCTCGGTAAAGCAATTTCTCTGTATAATTCCAGCTGTTAAGCATAATTTACCCTTTGTTAAACTAAATCATGCACTATTACTAAGTTTCTACCTCCACCTCTGTGCAAGAAAAATCCGTTTTATTTCCCTTTCAGGCAAAATGGGAAGGAAGAGAAAGCAATGAGGCGTAAGCCCCTGGTAATTGTTTTAACCTTTACCTGGGGTCAGGCACCAGTAGCACAAAGAGGACCCACTCATTGCCGCTTGAATACAATCCGGCTCGGATCACGGGAACAACCCAGTGAAGAAGTGCAGTTTGGATTGCTGAGTGTTCGAGATTCTTGATGATATTGGGCTGTTGTGCCAGATAAACTCTTGTCAATGTTCCAGTGGCAGCTTTACCTCTTTGGGTTTGGTAGCCCCACATATTCGCAGGTCAACCATCTTTCTCCATGGCAAGAGATTCTCCCTGATGCACCCTTGACATTTTGGCTGCCGGTTGATGTTACGTGGGCTTCTTTTCAGAAGAATCCTCATCGCGACCTTGGATTATAATTACTGGATTTGTTTTCTCGGGGTGTTCTGTTTTCGTATCATCAGAGAGTTTGCTTTATATTTTTTGATTTTTTTTTTAAGTAAATGCCTCGAATTTTTCAACACTGCCTCAATTTCTTTTTGAGTCATTCAAGCTCATCGTCCCTACCCAGCAAGGTGTTCTTTGAGGATCAGACAGGAGTTACCAGTCCTTCGATATTATTGAATGATTAAGTTACATATATAACCTCATGCTGAACCTTGCCCTGTTGGTTTATGTCTCTGGGTTTCTTTTAAAAGACTCATCGTTCCTTAAGTATTCCTAGTGGAAGCGAATACAGACAGCAAGTGAGCATGGGATACATGCACCTCATTGTTTTTCTTTAAGAACAAAGAACATTTCATTTTTTTAAATAAAGTTAAAAGTGCCCAATTGTTTTTTCTTCCAATTAAGGAGCAATTTACCGTGGCCTGCACATCTTTTGAGTTGTGGGGGTGAGACCCACGCAAACACGGGGAGAATGTGCAAACTCCACACGGACAGTGACCCGGGGCCGAAATAGAACTCGGGTCCTCGCCGCCATAAGGCAGCAGTGCTAACCACTGCACCACCTTGCCGCCCCCGAAGAACATTTCATGACAAATACTGGTGTGGAGAAACAATTCAGTACGTCTGGTTAACACTTGTGCAACAGTTAGACGGCAGGAAACATCTAGTTCAGACTTTCACCTTCACTACTTGCTTTTTCCCACACTGCAGAATGCCATCAGGGTTCAAATAGTGCAAAAGAATACACACGAAAGCAAAAAGTTGAGCTAGGCGCAACATGTCTTTAATTTCAATCAGTAAGAGTGAGTTGAGCTATACGGTCCTATTAAAGGAGATGTTACAGTTGGAGAAAATGCATGTTTTAACACTGAGAATTTAGGGATACATTTAGAGCTAATGAGGGACAAAAATAGAGATCTAGAGCAGTAATGACCATAATTCCAGTAAAACTGAGGGATGCAATAATCGGTTCTGACTATGGAAAAGTCTAGAGTCTGGAATTGAGGAAAGGATCACTGACCAGATGACATTTCTTTTGTAATTCATTCTTGGGATGTGGGCGACGCTGGCTGGGGCAGCATTTGTTGCCCATCCCTAATTGCCCTTGAACTGAGTGGCTTGCTTGGCCATTTCAGAGTACGGCAGTTCAGAGTCAACCATGTCACTGTGTGGGTCTGGAGTCACATGTAGGCCAGGCCGGGTAAGGATGGCAGATTTCCTTTCCTGAAGGACATTAGTGAACCAGGTGGGTTTTTACGACAATCGGCAATGGTTTCATGGCCATCATTAGACTTTTAATTACAGACTTTCTAGTGACGATACCGCTACACTACCACCTTCTTCTACGCCACCCTCTCCCTCTTACTTCGTACATCCTGTCTAAGGGATGTATAGGAAATGTGTTAGAGCTGTTTCCCCCACTGTCAGCAGCACTCAGATCATTACTCTGTTTGCGATTTAGAGATTGTAGTGGGAAGGCACTGATTCAGGCAGCTTTGAGTTCCCAGCCACTGGCAATTGGAATAATAGCAACATCCTTGGAATAATAGCAACAACCACTCTACCACCACCTCCCCTGATGTTTACAGGAGGAGGAAAATTTTCACTTTAGTCATGATATTGTCTGACGGAAAGTCCAGTATCTTCACAGCCAGGACACTGTGGTCGACCTGCTCATGGGTTAAGATCAAGGGATCAGTGCAAGAACCATTTGAAAAGTCCAAAGAACATTTATAGGGAAATTCTTCTTTAATGACTCAAAGGGGGTTAGTGGTAAACGAACATAGATTTACTTACACTATTTACAGAGATCTGCACAACACAGTATATCGCTCCCAGTACAATCCCACCTGGGAGGATTAACCACACCAGGTCCTGTTTTGGGCCTGCTTTTCTGTTAGCTCATAACAAGCCCCAAGTGTTTGATCTGCAACCCCTACCTGGGAAACCCATACCCCAGGAGTCCCACGGAGCGATAAATAATAGTTCCCAGTGAGAGTAATGGCATCTACCCAAGGATCCTCCCATTTAGATAGGGCGCAAAGACTCCAAACACAGTATGTATTCCCAAGTCACATGTGACAGGAATCTAGAGGCTCGATTGATCTTTAGCTTTGTGTTTCTCCTGGACAGGTTACAGAGGTCAGAAAGGTGAAAGAGGTGAACCTGGAATCGCACTACCTGGTGCTATTGGTCCACGTGGTCCTCCAGGTATGACATAGCAATTGAACCTTCCATGTCTCGCTTTCTAATTTTCCTTCATTTTCACTCTGTTGTTCCTGAAACCACCGATCCAGGATGAGGTGCATATCCACAAAGTGGAGCGCTTCAGTACAATGTCCACTGTTTCTATTTCCAGGTGGTCATAATTTACCCATTACCCTCCAACTACTTCAACTGGGTGAGCCAACACAGAGCCTACTCCCGGATAGATTTTTTTGTTCTGAGCAGGGCGCTGATCCCGAAAGTGGAGGGAACGGAGTATTCGGCCATAGCCATTTCAGACCACGCCCCGCACTGGGTGGAACTGGAGTTGGGAGAGGCGAGAGACCAATGCCCGCTGTGGCGTTTGGATGTGGGATTACTGGCAGATGAGGAGGTGTGCGGGAGGGCACGGGGGTGCATTGAAAGGTATTTGGAGGCCAACGACAACGGGTAGTTGAAGGTGGGGGTAGTATGGGAGGCGCTGAAGGCGGTGGTCAGGGGAGAGTTAATCTCCATCAGGGCTCACAGGGAGAAGAGAGAGGGCAGGGAAAGGGAGAGGTTAGTGGGGGAGATTTTAAGGGTGGACAGGAGATCTGCAGAGGCCCCAGAAGAGGGACTACTTAGGGAGAGGCAAAGTCTCCAGATGGAATTCGACTTGTTGACCACGGGGAAGGCAGAGGCACAGAGGAGGAAAGCACAGGGGGCGATGTATGAGTATGGGGAGGTGAGCCGGATGCTGGCACATCAGCTCCGTAAGAGGATGGCAGCGAGGGAGATAGGTGGAGTCAAGGATGGAAGAGGAACTACGGTGCGGAGTGCGGTGAAAGTAAATGAGGCATTTAAGGCCTTCTATGAGGAGCTGTACAGATCTCAGCCCCCAGCGGAGGAAGAGGGGATGCAACGATTCTTGGACCAACTGAGGTTCCCGAGGGTGGAGGAGCAGGTGGTGGCTGCTTTGGGGGCGCCAATTGGGTTGGTGGAGCTGATTAAGGGACTGGGGAGTATGCAGGCGAGGAAGGCCCCGGGACCAGATGGGTTCCCAGTTGAGTTCTACAGGAAGTACGTAGACCTGTTAGCCCCGTTGCTGGTGAGGACTTTCAATGAGGCAAGGGAGGGGGGGACCCTGCCCCCGACAATGTCTGAGGCAATGATCTCTTTGATCCTGAAGCGGGATAAGGACCCACTGCAATGTGGGTCATATAGGCCGATTTCGCTCCTTAACGTGGATGCTAAGTTGCTGGCAAAAGTGCTGGCTACGAGGATATAGGACTGTGTCCCAGGGGTGATTCACGAGGACCAGACGGGATTTGTAAAGGGCAGGCAGCTAAACACCAATGTGCGGAGGTTCCTAAATGTGATAATGTGCCATTGGTGGAGGGAGAGGCGGAGATAGTGGCAGCTATGGACGCGGAGAAGGCCTTTGACCGAGTAGAGTGGGAGTATCTCTGGGAAGTGCTGCAGAGGTTTGGGTTTGGGGAGGGATTTATTAGTTGGGTTAAGCTATATAGAGCCCCGGTGGCGAGTGTGGTTATGAATCGGCGGAGGTCGGAGTATTTTCGGCTGTACCGAGGGACGGCCCCCTGTCCCCCCTGTTGTTTGCATTAGCAATTGAACCTTTGGCCATGGCATTAAGGGAGTCCAGGAAATAGAGGGGGGTGGTCCGAGGGGGAGAGGAGCATCGAGTGTCGCTGTATGCAGATGACCTGTTGCTGTATGTGGCGGATCCAGTGGAGGGGATGGTGGAGGTCATGCAGATCCTAAGGGACTTTGGGGACTTCTCAGGCTATAAGCTCAATGTAGGAAAAAGTGAGCTCTTCGTGGTGCTACAGGGGACCAGGGAACAGGGATAGATGATCTACTGTTGAGGAGGGCAGAAAGAAGCTTTCGGTACTTGGGTATCCAAATAGCTAGGAGTTGGGGGGCCCTGCATAAACTTAATTTGACGCGGCTGGTGGAGCAGATGGAGGAGGACTTCAAACGATGGGACATGTTGCCACTCTCGCTAGCGGGCAGAGTACAGTCGATTAAAATGGTGGTCCTCCCAAGGTTTCTTTTTGTGTTCCAGTGCCTTCCAATTATGATCACCAAGGCCTTTTTTAAGAGGGTAGGCAGGAGCATTGTGGGTTTTGTGTGGGCAAACAAGACCCCGAGGGTACGGAGGGGGTTTCTGGAGCGTAGTAGAGATAGAGGAGGGCTGGCGTTGCCGAATCTGGGTGGCTACTATTGGGCAGCCAACGTGGCGATGATCCGTAAGTGAGTGATGGAGTGAGAGGGGGAGGCATGGAAGAGGTTGGAGATGGCGTCCTGCAAAGCGCCTGGGGGCGCTGGTGACGGCACCGCTGCTGTTCTCGCCGACAAGTTACACCACAAATCCGGTGGTGGCGGCAACGCTAAAGATCTGGGGCCAGTGGAGACGACACAGGGGTGCGATGGGAGCCTCGGTGTGGTCCCCAATCAGAGATAACCATCGGTTTGTCCCAGGAAGGATGGACGGGGGGTTTCAGAGCTGGCATCGGGCAGGGATTAGAAGAATGGGGGACCTGTTCATCGATGGGACGTTTGCGAGCCTAGGGGCGCTGGAGGAGAAGTTTGGGCTACTCCCGGGAAACGCTTTCAGGTACATGCAAGTGAGGGCGTTTGTGAGGCGACAGGTGAGGGAATTCCCGTTGCTCCCGGCACAGGGGATTCAGGACAGGGTGATTTTGGGTATATGGGTCGGAGAGGGCAAAGTGTCGGCTATGTATCAGGAGATGAAAGAAGAGAGGAGGCTTTGGTAGAGGAGCTGAAGGGTAAATGGGAGGAGGAGTTGGGGGAGGAGATTGAAGAGGGTCTGTGGGCTGATGCCCTAAGTAGGGTTAATTCCTCTTCCTCGTGTGCCAGGCTTAGCCTGATACAGTTTAAGGTTATTCACAGAGCGCATATGACAGGGGCGAGGCTGAGTAGGTTCTTTGGAGTGGAGGACAGATGTGGGAGGTGCTCAGGAGGCCCGGCGAACCACGCCCATATGTTCTGGTCGTGCCCGGCACTGGATGGGTTCTGATGGGGTGTTGCGAGGACTATGTCTAAGGTGGTGAAAGTCCTGGTCAAGCCAAGTTGGGGGCTAGCACTATTTGGAGTGGCGGACGAGCCGGGAGTGCAGGAGGTGAAAGAGGCCGGTATCCTGGCCTTTGCATCCCTGGTAGCCCGGCGGAGGATCTTGCTATTGTGGAAAGACGCGAAGCCCCCCAGTGTGGAAGCCTGGATCAATGACATGGCTGGGTTCATCAAGCTGGAGAGGATAAAGTTTGCCTAGAGAGGGTCCGCGCAGGGGTTCTTCAGACGGTGGCAACCGTTCCTAGACTATCTCGCGGAGCGTTAGATGGAGGTCGGTCAGCAGCAGCAGCAACCCAGGGAGGGAGGGGGCGTTTCTTTCGTGGGGGGGGGGGGTAGAAGGGTGAGCGGGGAAACGGGTTTTTCCTGGGGGCACTTGAGAAAGGAAAAACATAAACATATGGGAAAATCAATATGGGTGGGAGGGACCCATTGCACAAAGTTCTGTATTATGTTAGATTGATATGTTTATGTTTATGTCTTGCCTTGTTACTTTCCTCTTCTTTCTGTTACGGGGGGGGGCGCGGTTTGAATGGTTGAAAATTTTGGTTGAAAAATTTTGAATAAATATATATATTTTTTAAAAACTGGGTGAGCCAGGTTCCAAGGGCATGGGAAAATCAGCTGCTATGGTTTTTGGCCTCCCCAGGCCTCCTCAAATCATCGCCACATAGAAGCATGCCCAATGAAATGAAAATCGCTTATTGTCACAAGTAGGCTTCAAATGAAGTTACTGTGAAAAGCCCCTAGTCGCCACATTCCGGCGCCTGTTCGGGGAGGCTGATACGGGAATTGAACCATGCTGCTGGCCTGCCTTGGTCTGCTTTCAAAGCCAGCGATTTAGCCCTGGCTAAACAGCCCCTAGCACTGTAAATTCTATGATAAATTCTATGAAAATCGCTTATTGTCACAAGTAGGCTTCAAATGAAGTTACTGTGAAAAGCCCCTAGTCGCGACATTCCGGAGAAGATCGATATTGGGGAAGGCCAGTATCAGGGGAACCTTATTAAATGCCTTACTAAAATCCATGTACACTACATCCACTGCTTTACCTTCATCCACATGCTTGGTCACCTCCTCAAAGAATTCAATAAGACTTGTAAGGCAAGACCTACCCCTCACAAATCCGTGCTGACTATCCCTAATCAAGCAGTCTCTTTCCAGATGCTCAGAAATCCTATCCTTCAGTACCCTTTCTATTACTTTGCCTACCACCGAAGTAAGACTAACTGGCCTGTAATTCCCAGTGTTATCCCTAGTCCCTTTTTTGAACAGGGGCACGACATTCACCACTCTCCAATCCCCTGGTACCACTGCTGTTGACAGTGAGGACGAAAAGATCATCGCCAACGACTCTGCAATTTCATCTCTTGCTTCCCATAGAATCCTTGGATATATCCCATCAGGCCCGGGGGACTTGTCTATCCTCAAGTTTTTCAAAATGCCCAACACATCTTCCTTCCTAACAAGTATTTCCTCGAGCTTACCAGTCTGTTTCACTTGAAAATCAGTGTTAGAGATGGTCAGTACTGCGGGGGGGGGGGGGGGGGGGGGGTCAATATTCAGGAAGGTCAATATTGGGGAAGGTAAGTATTGGACAAGCTCACCACTGTGGAAGATCAGTGTTAGAGATGGTCAGTATTGGGGAAGATCAGTGTTAGAGATGCTCAGCATTGGTGAAGGTCAGTTTTGGGGAAGGTCAGTGTTAAGAAAGGTCAATATTGGACACGGTCAGTATTGGACAAGGTCAGTATTGGACAACATCAATGTGGTGGCTCGAGACATACGCTGGATGCTTGCAGTAGTTAGCAAAGGGGTTTATTGATTAAGGGCAAAGGCAGTTAAGTGACAAACACAGAACACTATCCAACAAGTCGTAACACTGTGGCTCCCTGGTCCACACTGCCCGGGATCCTGCTCCCAGGGCCCCACGCAAACATCCCATTGGCCAGGGTATACGCACTCCCAGGCAATTGGCCCCGAGCGGTTTGCGTGATCCTTGGAGTCCGCCCCCTTAAAAGGGCTGCACTACCACAGTCAATACTGGAAAAGGTCAGTATTGCAGATGATCGATATCGGGGAAGGCCAGTATCAGGGAAAGTCAGCATTGGAGAAGATGGATATCGGGAAGGCCGGTATCAGGGACGGTCAGTATTGGAGAAGATTGATATCGGGGAAGGCCAGTATCAGGGAAGGTCAGTATTGGAGAAGATCGATATCGGGAAGGCCGGTATCAGGGAAGGTCAGTATTGGAGAAGATGGATATCGGGGAAGGCCAATGTCAGGGAAGGTCAGTATTGGAGAAGGTGGATATCAGGAAGGCCAGTATCAGGGAAGGTCAATATTGGAGAAGATAGATATCGAGAAGGCCGGTATCAGGGAAGGTCAGTATTGGAGAAGATCGATGTCGGGGAAGGCCAGTATCAGGGAAGGTCAGTATTGGAGAAGATGGATATCGGGAAGGCCGGTATCAGGGAAGGTCAGTATTGGAGAAGATGGATATCGGGAAGGCCGGTATCAGGGAAGGTCAATATTGGAGAAGATGGATATCGGGAAGACCGGTATCAGGGAAGGTCAGTATTGGAGAAGATGGATATCGGGAAGGCCGGTATCAGGGAAGGTCAGCATTGGAGAAGATGGATATCGGGAAGGCCGGTATCGGAAGGTCACCATTGAAGATGGATATCGGGAAGACCGGTATCAGGGAAGGTCAGCATTGGAGAAGATGGATATCGGGAAGACCGGTATCAGGGAAGGTCAGTATTGGAGAAGATGGATATCGGGAAGGCCGGTATCAGGGAAGGTCAGTATTGGAGAAGATGGATATCGAGAAGGCCGGTATCAGGGAAGGTCACCATTGAAGATGGATATCGGGAAGGCAGGTATCAGGGAAGGTCAGCATTGGAGAAGGTGGATATCGGGAAGGCCAGTATTAGGGAAGGTCAGCATTGGAGAAGATGGATATCGGGAAGGCCGGTATCAGGGAAGGTTATATTGGAGAAGATGGATATCGGGAAGGCCAGTATCAGGGAAGGTCAGTATTGGAGAAGATGGATATCGGGAAGGCCGGTATCAGGGAAGGTCAGTATTGGAGAAGATGGATATCGGGAAGGCCGGTATCAGGGAAGGTCAATATTGGAGAAGCTGGATATCGGGGAAGGCCGGTATCAGGGAAGGTCAGTATAGGAGAAGATGTATATCGGGGAAGGCCAATATCAGGAAAGGTCAGCATTGGAGAAGATCGATATCGGGGAAGGCCTGTATCAGGGAAGGTTAGTATTGGAGAAGATGGATATCGGGAAGGCCGGTATCAGGGAAGGTCAGCATTGGAGAAGATGGATATCGGGAAGACCGGTATCAGGGAAGGTCAGTATTGGAGAAGATGGATATCGGGAAGGCCGGTATCAGGGAAGGTCAGCATTGGAGAAGATGGATATCGGGAAGGCCGGTATCAGGAAGGTCACCATTGAAGATGGATATCGGCAAGACCGGTATCAGGGAAGGTCAGCATTGGAGAAGATGGATATCGGGAAGACCGGTATCAGGAAAGGTCAGTATTGGAGAAGATTGATATCAGGAAGGCCGGTATCAGGGAAGGTCAGCATTGAAGAAGATGGATATCGAGAAGGCCGGTATCAGGGAGGGTCACCATTGAAGATGGATATCGGGAAGGCCGGTATCAGGGAAGGTCAGCATTGGAGAAGATGGATATCGGGAAGGCCAGTATTAGGGAAGGTCAGCATTGGAGAAGATGGATATCGGGAAGGCCGGTATCAGGGAAGGTCAGCATTGGAGAAGATGGATATCGGGAAGGCCAGTATTAGGGAAGGTCAGCATTGGAGAAGATGGATATCGGGAAGGCCGGTATCAGGGAAGGTCAGCATTGGAGAAGATGGATATCGGGAAGGCCAGTATTAGGGAAGGTCAGCATTGGAGAAGATGGATATCGGGAAGGCCGGTATCAGGGAAGGTTATATTGGAGAAGATGGATATCGGGAAGGCCAGTATCAGGGAAGGTCAGTATTGGAGAAGATGGATAGCGGGAAGGCCGGTATCAGGGAAGGTCAGCATTGGAGAAGATGGATATCGGGAAGGCCGGTATCAGGGAAGGTCAGCATTGGAGAAGATGGATATCGGGAAGGCCGGTATCAGGGAAGGTCAGCATTGGAGAAGATGGATATCGGGGAAGGCCGGTATCAGGGAAGGTCAGCATTGGAGAAGATGGATATCGGGAAGGCCAGTATTAGGGAAGGTCAGCATTGGAGAAGATGGATATCGGGAAGGCCGGTATCAGGGAAGGTTATATTGGAGAAGATGGATATCGGGAAGGCCAGTATCAGGGTAGGTCAGTATTGGAGAAGATGGATATCGGGAAGGCCGGTATCAGGGAATGTCAGTATTGGAGAAGATGGATATCGGGAAGGCCGGTATCAGGGAAGGTCAGTATTGGAGAAGATGGATATTGGGAAGGCCGGTATCAGGGAAGGTCAGCATTGGAGAAGATGGATTTCGGGAAGACCGGTATCAGGGAAGGCAGCATTGGAGAAGATGGATATCGGGAAGGCCGGTATCAGGGAAGGTCAGTATTGGAGAAGATGGATATCGGGAAGGCCGGTATCAGGGAAGGCAGCATTGGAGAAGATGAATATCGGGAAGGATGGTATCAGGGAAGGTCAGTATCTAGGCAGATAAGTTTTGGGAAATGTCAGCTTTGTGGGTAGTTGGTTTTGGGGAAGGTCAGTATAGGTGTACGACAGTAATGGAGAGGGATCGGTATTGTGGGAGGTCAGTGTATCGGACGATCAGTATTGTGGAAGGTCACTATCGGGAAGGTCAGTGATGGGGATGGCCAGTGATGGAGGAGATCAGTTTGCAGAAAATCAATATTGGGGAAGGTCAGAGTTGTGGATTAGGTTCGGTGAATGTCGGAATTGGAAAAGGTCAGTATCGGATTTGAACAATATCGGGAAAAGGTCAGTATTGGTGAAGGGTCAGTATTGGTGAAGGGTCAGTATTGGGGAAAGGTCAGTATTGGTGAAGGGTCAGTATTGGGGAAAGGTCAGTATTGGGGAAAGGTCAGTATTGGGGAGGGTCGGTATCGGGGAAAGGTCAGGATCGGGGAAAGCTCAGTATCGGGGAGGGTCACTATTGGTAAATCTCATGATTGGAAAAGTTCAGAATTGGGAAAGGTCAGTATCGGGGAAAGATCAGGATTGGGGAACAGTCAGTATTGGGGAAAGGTCAGTATATTGAGAAAGATTGGTATCGGGGAGGGTCAGTCTCGGGGAGGGTCATTATCAGAGAGGGTCATTATCAGAGAGGGTCATTAACAGAGAGGGTCATTATCGGGTAGTCACATTATCGGGGAGTGGCATTATCGAAGAGGGTCATTAACAGAGAGGGTCATTATCGGAGAGAGTCATTATCAGTGAGGGTCATTATCGGGGAGTGTCATTATCGGAGAGTGTCATTATCGGAGACAGTCATTATCAGTGAGAGTCATTCTCGAGGAGGGTCATTTTCGGGGAGTGTCATTATCGGAGAGTGTCATTATCGGAGACAGTCATTATCAGTGAGAGTCATTCTCGAGGAGGGTCATTTTCGGGGAGTGTCATTATTGGTGAGGGGGTCATTATCAGAAAGAGTCATTAATAGAAAGGCTCATTATAGAGAGGGTCATTATCAGAGAGGGTCATTAACGGGGAGTGTCATTATCAGTGAGGGTCATTATCGGAGAGCGTCATTATCGGAGAGCGTCATTATCAGGGAGTGTCATTATCGGAGAGTGTCATTATGGGAGAGAGTCATTATCAGTGAGGTTCATTATCGGGGAGTGCCATTATCGGGGAGTGTCATTATCGGAGAGTGTCATTATCGAAGAGGGTCATTAACAGAGAGGGTCATTATCGGAGATCGTCATTATGAGAGAGGATCATTATCAGAGAGGGTCATTATCAGGGAGTGTCATTACCGGATATAGTCATTTTCAGAAAGAGTCATTATTGAAAGGCTCATTATAGAGAGGGTCATTATCAGAGAGGGTCATTAACGGGGAGTGTCATTATCAGTGAGGGTCATTATCGGAGAGGGTCATTATCGGACAGCGTCATTATCGGAGAGCGTCATTATCGGAGAGTGTCATTATCAGGGAGTGTCATTAACAGAGAGGGTCATTATCGGGGAGTCACATTATCGGGGAGTGTCATTATCGAAGAGGGTCATTAACAGAGAGGGTCATTATCAGGGAGTGTCATTATCAGAGAGGGTCATTATCAGGGAGTGTCATTACCGGAGAGAGTCATTATCAGTGAGGGTTATTATCGGGGAGTGTCATTATCGAAGAGTGTCACTATCGGAGACAGTCATTATCAGTGAGAGTCATTCTCGGAGAGCGTCATTATCAGAGAGGGTCATTACCAGAGAGGGTCATTATCGGGGAGTCACATTATCGGGGAGTGTCATTATCGAAGAGGGTCATTAACAGAGGGTCATTATCAGGGAGTGTCATTATCAGAGAGGGTCATTATCAGGGAGTGTCATTACCGGAGAGAATCATTATCGGAGAGTGTCATTATCAGGGAGTGTCATTAACAGAGAGGGTCATTATCGGGGAGTCACATTATCGGGGAGTGTCATTATCGAAGAGGGTCATTAACAGAGAGGGTCATTATCAGGGAGTGTCATTATCAGTGAGGGTCATTATCAGAGAGGGTCATTATCAGGGAGTGTCATTACCGGAGAGAGTCATTATCAGTGAGGGTTATTATCGGGGAGTGTCATTATCGAAGAGTGTCATAATCGGAGACTGTCATTATCAGTGAGAGTCATTCTCGGAGAGCGTCATTATCAGAGAGGGTCATTAACAGAGAGGGACATTATCGGGGAGTCACATTATCGGGGAGTGTCATTATCGAAGAGGGTCATTAACAGAGAGGGTCATTATCGGAGAGAGTCATTATCAGAGAGGGTCATTATCAGTGAGAGTCATTATCAGGGAGTGTCATTATCGGAGAGTGTCATTATCGAAGAGGGTCATTAACAGAGAAGGTCATTATCGGAGAGTGTCATTATCGGAGAGAGTCATTATCAGGGAGTGTCATTATCGGGGAGTGTCATTATCGGGGAGTGTCATTATCGAAGAGGGTCATTAACAGAGGGTCATTATCAGGGAGTGTCATTATCAGAGAGGGTCATTATCAGGGAGTGTCATTACCGGAGAGAATCATTATCGGAGAGTGTCATTATCAGGGAGTGTCATTAACAGAGAGGGTCATTATCGGGGAGTCACATTATCGGGGAGTGTCATTATCGAAGAGGGTCATTAACAGAGAGGGTCATTATCAGGGAGTGTCATTATCAGTGAGGGTCATTATCAGAGAGGGTCATTATCAGGGAGTGTCATTACCGGAGAGAGTCATTATCAGTGAGGGTTATTATCGGGGAGTGTCATTATCGAAGAGTGTCATAATCGGAGACTGTCATTATCAGTGAGAGTCATTCTCGGAGAGCGTCATTATCAGAGAGGGTCATTAACAGAGAGGGACATTATCGGGGAGTCACATTATCGGGGAGTGTCATTATCGAAGAGGGTCATTAACAGAGAGGGTCATTATCGGAGAGAGTCATTATCAGAGAGGGTCATTATCAGTGAGAGTCATTATCAGGGAGTGTCATTATCGGAGAGTGTCATTATCGAAGAGGGTCATTAACAGAGAAGGTCATTATCGGAGAGTGTCATTATCGGAGAGAGTCATTATCAGGGAGTGTCATTATCGGGGAGTGTCATTATCGGGAGAGAGTCATTATCGGGAGAGAGTCATTATCGGGGAGTGTCATTATCAGGGAATGTCATTATCGGGGAGTGTCATTATCAGGGAGTGTCATGATCGGAGAGTGTCATTATCGGGAGAGAGTCATTATCGGGGAGTGTCATTATCAGGGAATGTCATTATCGGGGAGTGTCATTATCAGGGAGTGTCATGATCGGAGATGGCCATTATCGGGAGAGAGTCATTATCGGGGAGTGTCATTATCGGGGAGTGTCATTATCGGGGTGGGTCATTACCGGGGGGGGTGCCCACATCAGAGATTGTCAGTGTTGGGGAAGGTAAGTATCAGGGGGTTGTCCATCACAGGGAGTGTCAGTATCGGGGAAGATCAGTATTGGGTTTGTCTGTATCAGGGAGGGTCAGTATGGGGGATGTTCAGTCTGGAGGAAGGTCAGTATCGGGGAAGGTCAGTATAGGAAAAGGTCAGGATTGGGGAAGGTCACCTTTGTGGGCAGTTGGTTTTGGGGAAGGTCAGCATGGTAGAAGGAGAGTGTTGAGGAGGGATCAGAATCTGGGAGTTCAGTGTAGGGGATGATCAGTATTGGGGACAGTCAATATCGGGGAGTGTCAGTATCGGGGATGATCACTATCGGGGAAGGTTAGTATAATGGAAGGTCAGTATCAGTAAAGGTCACTATTGTGGAAGGCCCGCTTTGTGGGCAGTTTGTTTTGGGAAAGTCAATATGGGAAAAGGACTATATTGTGGATCGTCAATATTGGCGAGCGTATTGGACCAGGTCAGCGTTGAAGGTGTTCCCTTTTGGAGATGGTCAATATCAGAGAAGGACAGTATTTAAGAAGATGTGAATTGGGGAGGGTCCGTGTTGCGGAAGGTTAGTATTGAAGACGGTCAGCTTTCTGGGCAGTTCGATTTTGGGGAGGTTAGTATGGGAGAAGGACTGTTTTGTTTTCGGGGGGGATCAGTATCAGGGAGGGTCAGAATCTTCCAGCTCATCCGAAGTTGACAGTGTTGTGTAAGGCCTCCAGGACCCGTAGCTGGGGTATCCGCTTCGGGTGTGCGGGGGGTGGGTCGACTTTGGCAGGGCAAGAAGATCCCACCTACAGGCAGGTCCGGAAAATCCCAAGTGAAATCTTTCAATGAGTCCGATGCCACCATGTTGCATACAGTGGGGAACTCTTTGTCGCAGAAGGTGGTGGAGGCCAAATCACTGAGTGTCTTTAAGACAGAGATAGATAGGTTCTTGATTAATAAGGGGATCAGGGGTTATGGGGGTGAGAAAATATCAGCCATGATTGAATGGAGGAGCAGACTCGATGGGCTGAGTGGCTGTTATAACCTGCCTGCTTACCATTGGCTGGGGACTAATGACAATCCCACAATCCTGTGGGAGTATGAGCTTCCCCAATGAGGGGGGCGGAGAAACCATTAGTAAACTCCAAGTATAAATAAAGCTGGCCAGTTTAGGAACCAGCAGGAAGAAGTGTGCAGCAAGGGAAGTTGCTGCTGGTGTTATATATATATGTTATTGTAAATAAATGTTATTACTTTGTATCCTTAAACTCGTGCTGGATTCTTCGTGGCCCTTACAAAACTGGCGACAAGGATGGGATTCCTTGGACTTTGGGGGGGGGAGGGATCTTATAACCTGCCTGCTTACCATTGGCTGGGGACAATTACAATCCCACAATCCTGTGGGAGTATGAGCGTCCCCAATGAGGGGGGCGGAGAAACCATTAGAAAACTCCAAGTATAAATAAAACTGGCCAGTTTAGGAACCAGCAGGAAGGAGTGTGCAGCAAGGGAAGTTGCTGCTGCTGTTATATATATATATATATACATGTTATTGTAAATAAATGTTATTACTTTGTATCCTTAAACTCATGCTGGATTCTTCGTGGCCCTTACAAAAGTGGCCTAATTCTGCTCCAATGTCTTCTGGTCTTATGGAGACAGAGCTGCACAATTAACTGTGTAGGTGCAAACACCAGAAGTTGCTTTTAGCCTCCCCATTATTTCTGCCATAAAACCCAAACCAGACAACTCCAGCAAGGTTGCAACTTGATTAACAGGATATCGAATGCTGACTGTCAAAGAATTTCAAACTAACATTTCCAACGGAATGGCTTCGCCTCTTCATGTGATTTGACATACAAGGACTAATGAAACGCGTGAACCATTCATTTGACTACCTCCCTTGTGTGTTTCAGGGTTGCCAGGATTGGGAATGAGAGGTCCTCCAGGTCCCTCTGGCCCACAGGGCATCATAGGCCCCCCAGGACAGGATGGGAAGTGCGATCGCGCAGACTGCCTCTTTCCCGCCAGCTTCCCACAGCCACCTGCAAAAGGATAAACATCCAGCTTTTAATCAGAAACCATTTGAAGTGTAGCAGTTTTTGAACTGCCTTCTTGGACACGTTTTACAGATTAGTCACAGCTCGACCAGCAGAGGGACCTCACCCTTCCTCTTTGCAATTTGCAAAAACTGTGGTGGGTAATTCCCTGTATGCAGATCAAGTGCCAACCGAGGCACATTCAGTCCATATCTGACTAATGATGATACATTTAATTGAATAACTGTTGTGTTGAGCATGTGACACAGCAACAGTGGATTTCTGCATTTAAAAATCGCGCTGATGGACTTGGTTGGCGATTCTTTCACTTGTCCTTGAATATATTAACAGCATATTTCCCAGGTAATGTGGGGATCTATTTGGTAAATGAGTTTGGAAAATATTTCAGCTCCTTCCATTATGTTTGAGGAAGAAAAAATCATTTCAACTGGGCAATAGCTGTTTGCAAACAATGTAAATTTTATTCATATATTACAGCTACACTTATAGAATCATCAAATGACGTAGCACTGAAGGAGGCCTTTTGGCCCATCACATTTGTGTTGGCTCTTTGAAAGAGCTTTCCAATTGGTCTCACACCCCTGTCCTTTCCCCATAACCCTTCAAGTATTCATCTCTTGCATTTTGAAAATTCTTATTGAGACTGCTTCCTACACTTTTTTTTTAAAAGTTACTTTTCTTTATTATTGAAATATGTCAATAACTAATTCACTCGCGGGACATGGGTGTTGCTGACAGATTCAGCATTGGTTATGCATCCTTGATTGCCCTTGAGAACAGTTAAGGGTCAAGCCACATTGCTGTGGGTCTGGAGTCACATAGAATTATAGAATCCTCACAGTGCAGAAGGAGGCCAACAGACCAGCTCATCGAGTCTGCACCGATCCTCCAAAAGAGCACCCTAGCTAGGCGCTTGTGCCCCCCCTTACATACCTCTGTAACCCCATAACCCCAACTAATCGTTTCGACATCTTTGGGCTGTGGGAGGAAACCAGAGCTCCCGGAGGAAGCCCAAGCAGACACGGGGAGACAGTGTACACTCCAAACAGACAGTGACCCAAGGTCAGAATCGATCCCGGGTCTCTGGCGCTGTGAGGCAGCAGTGCTAACCACTGTGCCGCCCACATGTAGGCCCAGTGGATTTCCTTCCCTAAAGAACATTAGTGAACCAAATGGGGGTTTTGTGACAATGGATGATAGTTTTGTGGTCACTGAAGTTATTTAGATTGAATTGTAACTTTCTCAGCTACCATGGTGTGATTTGAACGCATTAGCCTGGCTGTTTGGATTACAGTCCAAACTGTCCACAGGGAAAGTCCAGCAACATTTCCGCTACGCCATCAACCCCCCCTCCCCCCCCCCCCCCACCCCCTACTGTGATCTCTCTCCACTGTGACCTAATGGCTCCAGTTCTGCAATTCTAATTGACTAAATAGAGCCATCATAACATCAGAGATATGATTGCTTATTATCAGGAACCGTTCTTTGCAGTAACTGTCTCTCCAGTTTAATTCATTGTAAGATGATATTAAGGACTAAACATTCTCCTGAACTTTCTGATTCATGTTTTTCCATGGATAATTTTTTTAGAACATTTATACCTGTGAACCAATCAATGAATTTGTTGCCTTCCTTTTAGCCAACACGCGTTACACAGTGGCCCATGTGATGTACTGCTGGCCGGGTGTATTGCATGGCTACTGAGTAGCTCCATCTCATCATATTTGGTTTAAAAGTCTGCCTGTTACGAAGAGACCGAAGCAAAATTGTGTGGCTGTGTACTTGTCTATTTTTTTCCTTCCCTGTTTTCAAAGTGCCTGTTTTAAACGGCAAAGAGCATTGTTTAAACAGAAGAAAAATGCCCAACGTCCTTCTGTTTGAAAGATATGCAAATTTAACATTACTCGCCATACTTGTAATGCACAAGCCCTGATTAGGCTGCCGTTCGGTGGCAATCTTTGATTTGAATTGTGTGGAACAAAGACTATTCCAGATCGTGCTATGTGTATATTTTGAGGTTTTTATTTTGAGTTGACCATAGCAAAATTCAATTAGCTTACTGCCTCTTCTGCCAGCTTTCAAATACAGATGTTGACTTAATTCAAATGTGATTGAAACACCGGTAGATCTTATTTTTTATAAAATTGTAAATTTGCTATTATTTTATTTTCATACTCGTGTGACAAATGTGTTTTTCCAAGAGCTGGATTCAGTTGCTGCAAAACGTAGATTGCATTGTGATTATTGAGTCAAATGTCTGGACTCCGCCAGATAGCTTTCTTCCCTTTAAATATTGATTTGTTTTTATATTTTCAGTTCATTTGAATGAGGCGTATATGTTGCCATTTCTTAAATGTTAGTTAAGAAGTGAACTTCATCTGCTGCTGTGCACTGGTGCCAGTAATTTTGATTGAAGACAGAGGAGTGTATTTAATATGTATTGTTAGTACCTCATGTAAAGAGCTTTCTATCCTTACTCTGTCTCTACTGATGTGGGGGAAATATAAACAATGCACACAGGCCGGACGGCATCTGAAAGATGAATTTGTATTTTAGTCAAGAGTGTGCCATGATTGAGAAGTCCCTGTAGAAAGCAGCAAACATGTTAACTACTTTTGCAAAGAGGCAGCACAATGTTGTCCTAATCGCAACGCACTGGATAGCTCTTTCGAAATGCCAGCACCCACATGGTTGGCCGTACATCCTCTTGTCCTGTATGATTCTGTGAGTAGAGAGACAAAAATGGTTTACTCACCGTGGCTCCAGAATGAAGGACAAGCAGTGATATTTAAATGCGAGCATTCTGCAATATTTAGTTCCGCTTTCCAAAACTAATGCTTTATCTTCCTTTCTCAAATATTTTCCTTGTATTTGTTAAGATTAAAGTTTGAACAGCTTGGAATCACCGATTAATTTAATATTCACAAGCTTGTTTTATTAAGTCATGCCTCTTTCTCCATCCACAATCCAGAATTGATACTGCCTGGATTGAATATGATACAACTGCTGTGTTGTTTTAAACCTGCAGTAATTTGCTGCAAAAGGATTTGGTGGTCAGGAATGCCTCTCCATGGCATAACTATAAATGAATAGAAAAGCTGTCACTTCGAATTGTCCTTGACGCACTATTGCTGCAAAACATTTCAAGATTAAGGCTGGTAAATGCTCTTGTAAAAGCATGCAGAAATACTCTATAATATTTGCTATTAATATTGTTTAATTTATATCTTTTTTTTTTGCTTCAGTCGTGAATTTGACAACATCTTGGTTATCAAAGCAGGACGCATTGTATTACCCTGCAACAATTATGTTAAATTTGTGGATTTGCACTATCTTCCAAGGAACATGTGTATGTTGTTTAAATGCATGAGTGCAACTAGGAAATAGTGTTGAAGCCTGGGGTCCATAGGTAGTAAACAGGACTTTTGGTTTGGTTGAAGCTATTTGAAATCCTCTGTAACCAGACATTGTTCACCTTGCTTGTGATTGATCCTATGAACCAGATATTCAGCTGATTGCTCAGATAAAAATGATGATGCCTGCTCAATGTACAGCTTAGTACATAATGTGCTACCTCATTTGAGGGTTAATGTTAATATTTATAAAATGTATTATTTATTTGTGGCATTAATTAACTGATGTAATTTTCTAATTATTCTCCAGTCCTACATGAAATGATCTGAACAATTTCCATATCGCTGTCTTTTTGGAGAGTTCACAATCCCTAGTAGCCATGATGTGGAGATGCCGGCGTTGGACTGGGGTGGGCACAGTAAGAAGTCTTAAAACACCCGGTTAAAGTCCAACAGGTTTGTTTCGAATCACTAGTTTTCAGACCGTCACTCCTTCATCAGGTGAATGAAGAGGTAGGTTACACAAACACGTATACAGACAAAGCCAATGCTGCAAGATGATAGTTTGAATGCGAGTCTTTGCAGGTAATTAAGAATTAAACACCTCTTTAATCTGTGATTATCCCTCGCTCCAGTCGCACCGTCTGGACCTGTAAAGGCCTAATTACCTGCAAAGACTTGCATTCAAAGTATCATCTTGCATCATTGGCTTTGTCTATATATGTGGTTGTGGAACCCACCTCTTCACTCACCTGATGAAGGAACTGCGCTCCGAAAGCTAGTGATTCCAAACAAACCTGTTGGACTTTAACCTGGTGTTGTAAGACTTCTTAATGTGCTCACAATCTCTAGGAAAGGCCTTTTTTCTCCTTTTGTTTCCTCTTTTCTCCACTCTTATTCCAGGGCAGCTGGGCTCCAGAACCGCAGTTGGTACGGACTAAATAGTAACTTACCCAGGTGGCTGCACTTCCCAGTTGAGCCAAGATACTGTTCGAGATGGAAGGGTAGCTGAGCCCACCCTATGCTCATTCCCGCCTGGAGATGTCAACCGAGGGTCGCTTGGTAGACAGCAGGAGGGGGGAAATCCAGATTGAATTGAGTGGGGAATCGCTCAATTTTAACCCTTGGGGAAATGAAGCCAGTTGTACAACCCCAATCAGGCAGTATGACAGAGGAATGTTATAATTTAGTTTGAATGTTGGGAATTGATAGGATTGTTGAGGCAGGTGGTGCTTTTTATCTCCTGGAGTTTCAGATTGTACATTTCTATCTTCTGATAT
This sequence comes from Scyliorhinus torazame, assembly GCF_047496885.1. Lineage (NCBI taxonomy): Eukaryota > Metazoa > Chordata > Chondrichthyes > Carcharhiniformes > Scyliorhinidae > Scyliorhinus > Scyliorhinus torazame. Next base: position 99,424,367 of record NC_092710.1, read on the forward strand.
AAACCAGTTATTGACTCAATTTACTTGCATTGTTTAATTCAGTTTTTACTTTTTTAAGTGCAACTTGATAGAAGTTGATTCATTTTAATTAAACTTATTTCTTTATCTTCTGATTTTCAATCAATTTGTGTTTTTTGAACCATGTTGCGTTCTATATCATGTTCCAATAAAATATGTCTTAAGATGCATTTGTGCTCATTCCTTAATAATGGATGTCTATATTTTATGGATGAACTTAAAGAATATAGAGCCTAGGGTGAAAAAAGAATGGCGGAAAAATGTATATTTTGTACCATATTTTTGCTGGAAACAGAATGCGAGGGGTTAAAAGATTGCAGTCACATGGAGTACTTCTAAAGGGTAAAATATTCCTTGTAAATAGCCCGTCCTGGTCCTAATAGACGTCGGAGGTGTTAATTTAGTTAATTGGCTCCGATGTTTCATTTTGCATCACATGTCTTTGTCAGAGAACGATTCTCCATTTACTATTGATCAGAGAACTTGGGTTTGAATAGATTTTCAAAGGCTATCGAATGTTGTACCCTGTCCAGTCTTTGCTGCTGAGATTCTGTTAGCTGCAGAGTGTCTCATGAACAGCTGCAAATAAGTTTTGTGTTTACATTTATGCCAAGAAACTCAAATCAAAAATATGAGACAAAATATACATTGTTCCACCATTCTTTTTTCAGACCAGACCAGTTTGAAACTGCTTTCATGGCGCGCAAATGGGTTTGTGTTTGTTTATTTCAAGAGCAAGTGGGCAATATCTTTATTGTTTTCTGATTTACTCTATAATACCACGCAATGTTCATTCACTTGCCCATTGAAATAAATTGTCTGCTGGTTTAGAACCTGGGTCTTGATCTGGTATAATTACATAGATAAATCACAGAAACAGGCCATTCAGCCTCAGGGGCCTGGCTAGTGTTTCTAATCCACAAGAATTACTTCACGCCTTACTTCTATCATCTGTGTATATAATCTAATATTCAAACTGTACATAAACATTTGTGCCTGTCTGTATAGGTTACAATTCTAGCATCTAACAGTAGGTGGCGTGAGCAGAAAGGACCGTTACTGGGACACACCACAGGTGTGCAGCAAAACGTGGATAGCAGGTGTAGAGTCCAGTCACATATCGCGTCGTTCCTTAGTCAATAGAAATTAATACTAGTTAATCATAATTATTTGTATTTAGCCCTAGTATCCAACTGTACTTATTGTTCTCTTTGTGGAAACCTTTATAGTGTTTAGTTAGTTAATAAATAGTTTTGTTCTTTAACAAAGCCGTGTGTTCTCTAATTAATTCAACCACAGAGACATCGCCATCCGTGAACATAAAGAACATTACAATTTTGTCATCATCTAGCTACATCAACATATCTTTCTAATCCTTTCTCCCGTATGTGCTTATCCAGCTTCCCATCAAATGCGTCAATGATCAACTACTCCTTGCAGTGAGTTCCTATTTCTAACCATTTCATAGGTTAAAAAGTTTCTTCTGATTTCCTTATTGAGAGTGCCTTAATACTTAGCCCCTAGATGCAGCGTGGCTGCCTGATGAATCCCCACAATCGGGCATTCACCCCCACAATGTTCCTCACAAAGCTTTCAGCCTTCCCCACCCACCCCTAAGGCCTTTGATTTCCCACCTTATAAACTAGGCCACTCTCTTCCCCTCCCACAACCAACTTGGACCCCAGTTGCCCATTGAGACATCTGGTCCCTTCCTCCTCCCAGGCCCTGGGATGGGAGGTCTGGCTGATCCACTCCTCATTGCTCACTACCGTTACATCCTTCTATTCCAACGCCAGCATCTCCACATCATGCTTCTATTCAATGTAAGCATACCAATCACACAATAAGGATTGTCAAAACAATAATATTGGTTCTTTATTTGAAGATAAGGCTATGTACAACTAATGTTAACTAGGACATTATGTATACATGGCTGACTCCTACCATCTGCTAGATACTGAATTCAAGTCATGGACTAATACATCACATCCTGTCTCGGTTGTAGAGACTGACATGACTAAGATATGTGTTATAACCCCACCATTGGGAAACCATTGTTGAACTCGTGGAGTAGGAGATTCCAGATAGGGGGTGGAGGCCACCCAGCTGGAGCATGTTACAAACGAACATAAAAGCCGGCCCAAAGCATGGCCTGGTGTGGTTTGTTCTCCCAGCGAGGACTGTACTGGGAGCAAGTTGCTGCCTTGAGCAGAATATTGTATATAGTTAAATAAACATGCTTCCTTAAAGGTACATATACATCAAATGTCCTTAAATGTGCATATACAGCAAATGTCCTTACAGGTACATATATGTCAAATGTCCTTACAGGTACATATACATCATACCACAACATGCGCCTTTTTTCAAAATTAAAAGTTTAGAGAATCAAACATGAAAGCAAAAGAACATAACATTGGCCAGGGTTTTCCACTCCAATCGGGTGGCCTTGATGATGAGAGCAGAAAATATCTGACCAAAAATATAGAAGACCAAAGTTGCATTTCATGACGACGTCCAACCAAGAAGCGATTGTCCCTCTCCCCCATCAGTGGCATGCCGTGATTTCCAAATTCAATGCCGAAGACCTATATAATAAATTAACAGATGTTTATCAGGCCCATAAGCCAGAATCAGCCCCCTTGTTAAAAAATCCATCCACAGTGGAGTGATGTCAGAATGACATGAAGCACAACTGGCGTCAGAAGACATGCACCTAGTGAACAGACTCCCAGAGAAGCTTGGAGGTGAGTGCATATGTTTTTTTAAAGATGTCTTTTGGTCATTAGGAGCGGCTACTGAATGAATTCTTCTTCTCAGACCAGTCTGGGATATTTAACTTTCCGCAGCCTCCTTAATGGACAGCCAGCAGCTTAATTGGATTCTCCCCTGTCTGTGGAAGACCGCTTAAAGCTATTGAACCTGGAGACTGTGGTCCAATCTCTGATCCTGCACAAACTTCACAGCAGGTAGACTTATACTATTTAAGCTCTCCCAAATTTGAACAATTTTCCAAGGCCTGGTGTCTGCTGGCTGCAGGGTAACAATGTGCCAGAATCAAGGTACAGTGCATAGGACCTGGATGAGCTTCAGAATCACTTACACAATGTGAGTTCATTATAATTGTTTTACTCCCCCCCCCCCCCCCCCCCCCCCCGTTCTTCTGCTGAATGTGAAAGGGTTGAGGCTTATATATTTTTCAGTCAAATCTTCAAAAACTATATTACATTCTTGTATTTGATGTAAAAATACCAGGATTGGTGAAACAACATTATGAGTTCTTTATTAAAAGATATGCAAACAATGCTAACTAGGAGACTAAGTATACGTGCCTGATTCTGAGCATCTATTGCTATAGACTGAATTCAAGTTATGTACTTATACATCAAATCCTGTCTGAGTAGTCATGACTGACAGCAGTAACATCATAAATATCATACCACAATAAACACAATCGAAACTGTTCCCCTGTAAGGCTTGGAATATAAAAGCAGGGATGTACTTCTGAAGCTTTATAAAGCATTAGTTAGGCCCCATTTAGAATACTGTGAGCAATTTTGGGCCCCACACCTCAGGAAGGACATACTGGCGCTGGAGCAGGTCCAGCGGAGATTCACACGGATGATCCCAGGAATGGTAGGCCTAACATACGATGAACGTCTGAGGATCCTGGGATTATATTCATTGGAGTTTAGGAGGTTGAGGGGAGATCTAATAGAAACTTACAAGATAATAAATGGCTTAGATAGGGTGGATGTAGGGAAGTTGTTTCCATTAGCAGGGGAGACTAGGACCCGGGGGCACAGCCTTAGAATAAAAGGGAGTCACTTTAGAACAGAGATGAGAAGAAATTTCTTCAGCCAGAGAGTGGTGGGTCTGTGGAATTCATTGCCACAGAGGGCGGTGGAGGCCGGGACGTTGAGTGTCTTTAAGACAGAAGTTGATAAATTCTTGATTTCTCGAGGAATTAAGGGCTATGGAGAGAGAGCGGGTAAATGGAGTTGAAATCAGCCATGATTGAATGGTGGAGTGGACTCGATGGGCCAAATGGCCTTACTTCCGCTCCTATGTCTTATGGTCTTATGGTAACTTCACCACTCCCCCTCCGCCCCGATCATTCCAATCCTAGGATCAACCTCTACACCACTTTCATTGACTGACCTCCCACTCAGTAGATAAGCCCCTACCACCTTGATTGCCCCCTTTCCCTATCACTTTGATCAAACCAACCAACACTTGAATCAACATCCATACCACACTGAATGATCATCCCCAAAAATCTTGATCGATTTTCTCCTCCCCGTCCTCCCTCCATAACCCTGCCTGATGCCCTCCTCTACTACCCTGATTGGCCTTCCCATTCCCCCACATCACCCAGATTGTATCCACCATCATCCTGATCAGTTCCCCTTCAACCCAATCATGCCCCCACCCACCAGCCCGATTGACCCTTCAAACCTCAAAACCCAGATTGATCCTGTCGCCCAACACGTCGGAACTGAATCCTTTCACAACTTGGGATCAGCCCCACCTCCTTAACATAGCCTTCCCCACTCAACTGAAGGCCAGAACTATCAGTCAGTTAGCCTCTGGTCGGCAAGCTGATCAATGATGCAACAAATCCAATTCCAGAGTGAGAGGGAGTCTGACTTTCCAAATCTCCACGACAGGATATTTTAGACTTGATGATGTGCAATGGGATAGGATTAATCAATAACTCATGGCAAAGGAGATCTATGCGACAGCGATCAGAATGTAATAGAATTTAATGTTAAGCAATTATTGGTCAACACTTAGGCTAACATTCGATAGATATAACTTAAGAGAAGTTATTACCTTAAAGTTAAGACAAAATGTACGAGTCCCGGTAATGGGGATGTGCCGAGCAGATGCATGAAAGGTGGCTCTCCTCCTGAAACCTTGGAATTAGGCACTTTAAGCTCAAAACAGCCCTCTACAATCAGGAAAAAACACCCCTCGCCCTCTTCCAACAACACCAGGACTAGATATACCGCACAGCAGCAGCTCCAAGAGCCAAAAGGATGGAAAAGGCAGCAAAAGCTCGAGAGGCAAATCAAGGAGATGGCAAGCACGCGGGGCGATGAGGCCCCGGCCACGCCTGACAGAGAGGGACCACCAGGCCGCACACAGAGCTCCCAACCCACGAACGAATGCATGGAAGGAGTTCCCTACAAAGGAACTACAGGAACTCAAGGAGGCCATCAAAGCAGAGATGAGGGCAAATGTCAAGGTGGGGGTGGCAGAGGTGCTGATCATCCTGCAAGCAGACCTGGAAAAGGCAGCAGGGCGACTGGAGACCCAGGATGCAACTATAAGAGAGTAGGAGAAGGCCTCGACTGACCAAAGTGACCGGATTGGCGCATTGGAAACAGAGCTGGCAAGGTTGGTGGCGATACAAGGGGAAAGGTTGAGGATCAGGAGAACCGATTACGGCCCCAAAATCTACGCAAAGTGGGGCTACCGGAGGGAACCGAGGGCAGGAACCCCAAGGAATACGGGGCCAAAAACACTGGGTAACCTGTTAGGGAGAGTAGCTTCCCCAAGCCGCCAGAAATAGACAGAGCCCACAGGTCACTCCAGCCAAAGACCAAGGCCGGGTAACAACCAAGGGCCATCATCGCAAAACTGACGAGTACCAGGATCGGGAAAGAATCCTGAGCTGGGCCAGACAGACAAGGTCCTACACTGGGAGGGACAATCGATCAGGATTTACCAGGACATTGGGACAGACCTGGCCAAGCACCGGGTGGAATTCAACAGAGCCAAGGCAGCCCTGTATAAGAACGGTGTGGAATTTGGAATGCTGTACCCAGCCAAGCTCAGGGTCACCTTCCAGGGCAGAGAACATTACTTCACCGCACTGGCAGATGAGGATGAATTCACCACAAACATGGGCTGGGAAGGCAGCAGCAGGACCAGTGATGAACCTGACACCCTGGAGGATTGCGACATTGAGAGACTGTTTGTGCCGGACTGCACCTCCTTGTTCTGCAAATGGGGGTATCAAGGGGGGGGGTAAAGTGGAGGAAAATTGGGGGGACACTAGCAGGGGCAAGGAGGGGAGGGGTAGGGAAGCAGACTTTGCGGGAAAATAAAGGGACAAGGGGGGGTCAGGGCTCTCTGCTGGCTACGATAGATCACACAAGGCAGCAGGGAACATAATGGCACCACAAACAGCCACTTTGGAGGGTTGCCAAATAAAGGGAAATCCCGGAATGCAGGGGCTCACCCACATGGCGTACACATAGTTGGCGGACATCTTGGATGGCCCCTAGACAAGGGGAAACCCCAGAACGCAAGGGCCTGGCCGCATGGTGATTACGGTGACTGTGTCTGGGTTCCGCCTTCTTGTTTTTGCTACCAAAGTGCTTAACCTCGCATTTATCCAAATTATTTTGCATCTGCCATTCTTTGCTCCACTCACTCATCTTGTCCAAATCACATTGAAGGATCTCTGCATCCTCCTCACAGCTCACTCTCCCACCCAGCTTGAGTGTCATCTGAAAATTCTCATGGTCAGCAGTGTCCTGGAAGGGGCACCAGTAGCCCTTGTTAACATGAACGCTCCCCATAACCGGCAAGGGGGGGGGGGGTGGGAAGCCCCCCAACTCGGCTGATCACGTGGAACGTGAGGGGGCTTAACGGGCCGATAAAGAGGGCACGAGTACTCGCACACCTTAAGAAACTTAAAGCAGATGTGGTTATGCTACAGGAAACGCACCTGAAACTGATAGACCAGGTTAGGTTGCGCAAAGGATGGGTGGGGCAGGTGTTCCATTCGGGGTTGGATGCGAAAAACAGGGGGGTGGCTATATTAGTGGGGAAGCGGGTAATGTTCGAGGCGAAGACTATAGTGGCGGATAACGGGGGCAGATACGTGATGGTGAGTGGCAAATTACAGGGAGAGATGGTGGTTTTGGTAAATGTGTATGCCCCGAACTGGGACGATGCCAACTTTATGAGGCGAATGCTAGGACGCATCCCAGACCTAGAGACCGGAAAGCTGATAATGGGGGGAGACTTTAACACGGTGTTGGAACCAAGGCTGGATAGGTCGAAGTCCAGGACTGGTAGGAGGCCGGCAGCAGCCAAGGTGCTTAAGGATTTTATGGAGCAGATGGGAGGGGTGGACCCGTGGAGATTCAGTAGACCTAGGAGTAAGGAGTTCTCGTTTTTCTCCTATGTCCATAAAGTCTATTCACGCATAGACTTTTTTGTGTTGGGTAGGGCATTGATCCCGAGGGTGAGGGGAACGGAATATACGGCTATAGCCATTTCGGATCATGCCCCACACTGGGTAGACTTGGAGATAGGGGAGGAAACAAGAGGGCGCCCACCCTGGAGAATGGACATGGGACTAATGGCGGATGAGGGGGTGTGCCTAAGGGTGAGGGGATGCATTGAAAAGTACTTGGAACTCAATGACAATGGGGAGGTTCAGGTGGGAGTGGTCTGGGAGGCGTTGAAGGCGGTGGTTAGGGGGGAGCTGATATCAATAAGGACACATAAAGGGAAGCAGGAGAGTAAGGAACGGGAGCGGTTGCTGCAAGAACTTTTGAGGGTGGATAGACAATATGCGGAAGCACCGGAGGAGGGACTGTACAGGGAAAGGCAAAGGCTGCATGTGGAATTTGACTTGCTGACTACAGGCACTGCAGAGGCACAATGGAGGAAGGCGCAGGGTGTACAGTATGAATATGGAGAGAAGGTGAGCAGATTGCTGGCACACCAATTGAGGAAAAGGGGAGCAGCGAGGGAAATAGGGGGGGTGAGGGACGAGGAAGGAGAGACGGAGCGGGGAGCGGAGAGAGTGAACGAAGTGTTCAAGACATTTTATAAAAAATTGTATGAAGCTCAACCCCCGGATGGGAGGGAGAGAATGATGGATTTTTTGGATCGGCTGGAAATTCCCAAGGTGGAAGAGCAGGAAAGGGTGGGACTGGGAGCACAGATCACGGTAGAAGAAGTGGTGAAAGTAATTAGGAACATGCAGACGGGAAAGGCCCCGGGACCGGACGGATTCCCAGTTGAATTTTACAGAAAATATTTGGACTTGCTCGCCCCGCTACTGACGAGGACCTTTAACGAGGCAAAGGAAAGGGGACAACTGCCCCCGACTATGTCAGAAGCAACGATATCGCTTCTCTTAAAGAAGGAAAAGGATCCGCTACAATGCGGGTCCTACAGACCAATTTCCCTCCTCAATGTGGATGCCAAGGTCCTGGCCAAGGTAATGGCAATGAGAATAGAGGAATGTGTCCCGGGGGTGGTTCATGAGGACCAAACTGGGTTTGTGAAGGGGAGACAGCTGAACACAAATATACGGAGGCTGTTAGGGGTAATGATGATGGCCCCACCAGAGGGTGAAACGGAGATAGTAGTGGCGATGGATGCCGAGAAAGCATTTGATAGAGTGGAATGGGATTATCTGTGGGAGGTGTTGAGGAGATTTGGGTTTGGAGAGGGGTATGTTAGATGGGTGCAGCTGTTGTATAGGGCCCCAGTGGCGAGTGTGGTCACGAATGGACGGGGATCGGCATATTTTCGGCTCCATAGAGGGACAAGGCAGGGATGTCCTCTGTCCCCATTACTGTTTGCACTGGCGATTGAGCCCCTGGCGATAGCGCTGAGAGGTTCCAAGAGATGGAGGGGAATACTTAGGGGAGGAGAAGAACACCGGGTATCTTTATATGCGGATGGTCTGCTACTATATGTGGCGGATCCAGCGGAGGGGATGCCAGAAATAATGCGGATACTTGGGGAGTTTGGGGATTTTTCAGGGTATAAATTGAACATGGGGAAGAGTGAGCTGTTTGTGGTGCATCCAGGGGAGCAGAGTAGAGAAATAGAAGACCTACCGTTAAGGAAGGTAACAAGAGACTTTCGTTACCTGGGGATCCAGATAGCTAAGAATTGGGGCACATTGCACAGGCTAAATTTGACGCGGTTGGTGGAACAGATGGAGGAAGATTTCAAGAGATGGGATATGGTAGCATTGTCAATGGCAGGGAGGGTGCAGGCGGTTAAGATGGTGGTCCTCCCGAGATTCCTCTTTGTGTTTCAGTGCCTCCCGGTGGTGATCACGAAGGCTTTTTTCAAAAGGATAGAAAAGAGTATCATGGGTTTTGTTTGGGCCGGGAAGACTCCGAGAATGAGGAAGGGATTCTTACAGCGTAGTAGGGATAGGGGGGGGCTGGCACTACCGAGCCTAAGTGAGTATTATTGGGCCGCTAATATTTCAATGGTGAGTAAGTGGATGGGAGAGGAGGAAGGAGCGGCGTGGAAGAGATTAGAGAGGGCGTCCTGTAGGGGGACCAGCCTGCAGGCTATGGTGACAGCCCCATTGCCGTTCTCACCAAGGAACTATACCACGAGTCCGGTGGTGGTAGCTACACTGAAGATTTGGGGACAGTGGAGACGACATAGGGGAAAGACCGGAGCATTGGGGGGGTCCCCGATAAGAAACAACCATAGGTTTGCCCCGGGGGGAATGGATGGGGGATATGGAATGTGGCAAAGAGCAGGTATAACGCAATTGAAAGATCTATTTGTGGATGGGAAGTTCGCGAGTCTGGGAGCGCTGACTGAGAAATATGGGTTGCCCCAAGGGAATGCATTCAGGTACATGCAATTGAGGGCTTTTGCGAGGCAACAGGTGAGGGAATTCCCGCAGCTCCCGACACAAGAGGTGCAGGACAGAGTCATCTCGAAGAAATGGGTGGGGGACGGTAAGGTGTCGGATATATATAGGGAAATGGGGGATGAAGGGGAGACTATGGTGGACGAACTAAAAGGGAAATGGGAAGAAGAGCTAGGGGAGGAGATCGAGGAGGGGCTGTGGGCAGATGCCCTAAACAGGGTAAACTCGTCGTCCTCGTGCGCCAGGCTAAGCCTGATTCAGTTTAAGGTATTACACAGGGCACATATGACTGGAACACGGCTCAGTAAATTTTTCGGGGTGGAGGATAGGTGTGCGAGGTGCTCGAGAAGCCCAGCGAATCATACCCATATGTTTTGGTCATGCCCGGCACTACAGGGGTTTTGGATGGGGGTGACAAAGGTGCTTTCGAAAGTAGTAGGAGTCCGGGTCGAACCAAGCTGGGGGTTGGCTATATTTGGGGTTGCACAAGAGCCGGGAGTGCAGGAGGCGAGAGAGGCCGATGTTTTGGCCTTTGCGTCCCTAGTAGCCCGGCGCAGGATATTGCTAATGTGGAAAGAAGCCAAGCCCCCGGGGGTGGAGACCTGGATAAATGATATGGCGGGGTTCATAAAGTTAGAGCGGATTAAGTTCGTCCTAAGGGGGTCGGCTCAAGGGTTTACCAGGCGGTGGCAACCGTTCGTCGAATATCTTGCGGAAAGATAGATGGGGGAAAAAAGAAGGCAGCAGCAGCGGCCCAGGACTTGGGGGGGGGGGGGGGGGGGGGGGTGGGGGGGGGGGGTGGCCTGAGACAAGGCAGTTGCCAATTAGGGCTAGTTTTTATTTTTGTTATTTAATATTTATTTATTTGTTCTTGTTTTCTTTTGTTCTTGTTTAAATAAAAAAGGTCATTATTATCTGTATTGTTATAATGTTGTGTAAAGGATGCACAATGTACTGTGTTGGTTGACCAAAAATTTTCAATAAAATATTATTTTTTAAAAAAACATGAACGCTCCCAACGGGGGCAACACAGAATTCATAAAGACCATGGCAGAAATCTCCACATTGACACACACCAACTGATCATGGGGGGGGATTTTAACTCTGTACAGGACCCACAGATAGACATCTCAAACCCCAAATCGGGGGGGAAAAAATCAAACATGGCGACGGAAGTAGTTGCATTCATGGAACAGATAGGGGACACATGGAGTTCACACTCTCCCAGGTACTCAGGGTCTACATCAGGATCAACTTCTTTGTAGTGGGGAACTCGGTGCTCCTAGGGGTAGTAAGAGCGGAATACTCCACTATTATAATATCCAACCACGCCCCACAACACATGGATGTGAGGGTGGAGATGGGCCGGGCCCAATGTCCCCCATGGCAAAACCGGAAGGAAGATTATTATCTGAATCCTATTGATTGGGAGAGGGAATATGCAAGAGCCCTTGGTGTCCTTGTACACAAGGTGCTGAAAGTAAGCATGCAGGACAGCAGGTGGTAAAGAAGGCAAATGGTATGTTGACCTTCATAGCGAGAGAATTGGAGTACAGGAGCGGGGATGTCTTGCTGCAGTTATACAGGGCCTTGATAAGACCATACCTGGATTATTGTGCCCAGTTTTGTTGTCCTCCTCTGAAGAAGGATGTTCTTGCTATGGACAGACTGCAGCAAAGGTTTTCCAGACTGATACAAGGAGAGATTGAGTCAGTTAGCTGGAGTTCTGAAAAATGAGGGGGGAATTGTAGAAACCTATAAAATTCAAGAAGGATGTTCATGATGGTGGGTGCGTTCAGAAACAGGGGCGAAATTCTCCCCCAACGGCGCGATGTCCGCCGACTGGCGCCAATCAGACGGGCATCGCGCCGGCCCAAAGGTGCGGAATGCTCCGCATCTTTGGGGGCCGAGCCCCAACATTGAGGGGCTAGGTCGGGGCCGGAGGGATTTCCGCCCCGCCAGCTGGTGGAAATGGCGTTTGTTGCCCCGCCAGCTGGCGGAAATGGCGTTTGGTGCCCCGCCAGCTGGCGCGGAAATGCGGCGCATGCGCGGGAGCGTCAGCGGCCGCCGACAGTTTCCCGCGCATGCGCAGTGGGGAGAGTCTCTTCTGCCTCCGCCATGGTGGAGGCTGTGGCGGAGGCGGAAGGGAAAGAGTGCCCCCACGGCACAGGCCCGCCCGCGGATCGGTGGGCCCCGATCGCGGGCCAGGCCACCGTAGGGGCACCCCTCGGGGTCAGATCGCTTCGCGTCCCCCCCCCCCCCAGGACCCCGGAGCCCGCCCATGCCGCCTGGTACCGCCGGTAAATACCAGCTTTGATTTACGCCGGCGGGACAGGCAATTTCTGGGTGGGACTTCGGCCCATCCGGGCCGGAGAATTGAGCGGGCGGTCCCGCCAACCGGCGCGGCCCGATTCCCGCCCCCGCCCAATCTCCGGTACCGGAGACTTCGGCGGGGGCGGGATTCACGGCGGCCAACGGCCATTCTCCGACCCGGCGGGGGGTCGGAGAATGACGCCCCAGGGATCACAGTCTGAGGATATGGGTAGACCATTTAGGACTAAGATGAGGAGAAATATCTTCACCCAGAGAATGGTGAGTCTGTGGAATTCTCAAGTTGCTTAACCTCAATCAGCATATTATTATCACTCTTGCCTGGATGATGCTTGACAAGGAGATTAGTAATTAATCCTTTCTCATTACACATAACAGCTATAAAATATCCTTGGTTCATTCCAGATCATATAGTTCTAAGGAACTGTCCTGAATACACTCATTGAATTTGTTCTTCAGACTACCTTTGCCAATTTAATTTGTCCAATCTATATATATGATGTGGAGATGCCGGCGTTGGACTGGGGTGAGCACAGTAAGAAGTTTTACAACACCAGGTTAGAGTCCAACAGGTTTGTTTCGAATCACTAGCTTTCTGAGCACAGCTCCTTTCTCAGGTGAATCTTCACCTGAGGTGATTCACCTGAGGAAGAGCTGTGCTCCGAAAGCTAGTGATTCGAAACAAACCTGTTGGACTTTAACCTGGGGTTGTAAGACTTCTTACTACATATATGAAGATCAAAATCGTTCACAATAATTGCAGTTCATTTCTTACAAACCCCCCAAGATTTCTTATCATACACTTCTTTCTCGAGTGTAGCAACTGGGCGGGGGCCTCTAAACTGTTCCCGCCAATAAATTATTTGCTTTGCTGTTGTTGAACTCCAAAAAAAACAATTGTTCAACTTGATTTTCTGAGGCAAGATCATTTCTCAAAGCTGTACTGATGTTACCATTTTTAACAGAGCTATACCAGCCCCTCCTTTTCCTTTCAGTCCTTTGATAATGTCAAAAATAATTGCAAACTCCGTTGCAGCCTCGGTCACGTTTACGACCATGTCTCTGTAATGGGTATCACATTAGTTTCCATTTGCGCTATCAATTCCTACATCTTGTGCAGTGAGAATTCAGATAGAGAGCACTGTCTTGTTACCATTTCTCCCTTCTCTGATCCTATTTATTTGTATGCTCCATCCCTTCTTGTCATTTACTGGTTATTACCTGTACCATTCCCCCACACCGACCTTTCCATGTCCTTTCTCATTAACTGCTGAAAAACTCCCTGGCGTGAAGCAATGTCCCTCTCTAACCACAGGTTTCTGGCGTTGTGCCACACTGCAACACTGGTGTGTCGGAGATTTCATTTATTCTGTGACACAGACATAATTTGCTTGCAACATTGTGAGTGATCGCCCATTCTATTTTATAATTTCCCTGTAGTTCCAGGGGGAGTATTGTGGGCGGGTCATGTCAAACATAAGGATTATCCCATCTTTGACCCCTGCAATTTCTTTATTTCATTACATTTTTCAAAACTGGGCCTGTCCTCCAGATGTCATGGATTTCCAGAACTGTGACAGCAAAGAGGAAGGACATGCACACTCATCATCAGCTATTGGTGGGGAAATGCTAGATTTCCCCTGTGGAGGGCGATAATGGCAGGTCTGTTGGATCAAAAAGTCACTTGACACAATAGATATGAAGGAGAGAATCAAAAAGCACAAGACTTCATAAGATACAGGAGCAAAATTAGGCCATTTGGCCCATCAAGTCTGCTCCGCCATTTGATCATGGCTGATCTCATCGTGGCCTTAACTCCACCTTCCTGCCCGTTCTCCATAACCCTTCAATCCATTACCAATTAAAAATCTGCCTAACTCCTCCTTAAATATACTCACTGTCCCGCATCTGCCGCACTATGGGGTAGCAAATTCCACAGATTCACAACCCTTTGGGAGAAGTAATTTCTCCTCAATTCCATTTTAATTTTGTTAAATTTAAATTTGTTACATTCTGAATAAGATGAGGTTCCCCAGGGCAGGGCACAGTCAAAGCAGATCCATGTGTCTGAAAGGTTTGCTGTCCAGGTGTAACCCAGAATGTCTGTAGGCCATGAGGAATAACAGTCAATCCAGGTTAACACATAAAGGCCAATTACAAAGGCATTGGAAAACGCTCAAAGTTAATTAGCACTGAAATATTAATCAAAGCAAAGATATGGGGCGAAATTCTCCGGTATCGGCGCGATGTCCGCCGACTGGCGCCCAAAATGGTGCCAATCAGTCAGACATCGCGCCGCCCCAAAGGTGCAGAATGCTCCGCATCCTTGGGGGCCGAGCCCCAACCTTGAGGGGCTAGGCCGGCGCCGGATGAATTTCGCCCCGCCAGCTGGCGGAAAAGGCCTTTGGTGCCCCGCCAGCTGGCGTGGAAATGACATCTCCGGGCGGCGCATGCGCAGGAGCGTCAGCGGCCGCTGACAGCATTCCCGTGCATGCGCAGTGGAGGGAGTCTCTTCCGTCTCCGCCATGGTGGAGACCGTGGCGAAGGCGGAAGGGAAAGAGTGCCCCCAAGGCACAGGCCCGCCCGCGGATCGGTGGGCCCCGATCGCGGGCCAGGCCACCGTGGGGGCACCCCCCGGGGCCAGATCGCCCCGCACCCCCCCCAGGACCCCGGAGCCCGCCCGCGCCGCCTTGTCCCCACCGGAGAATCGCGGGGGGGGGGGGGGGGGCCGCCAACCGGCGCGGCGCGATTCCCGCCCCCGCCGAATATCCGGTGGTGGAGAATTCGGCAACTGGCGGGGGCGGGATTCACGCCAGCCCCCGGCGATTCTCTGACCCGGCGGGGGGCCGGAGAATCTCGCCCATGAATTGTAGACGAGATGAAATTCAGCGCTGATATCTAATTATTTGACAGAACATGTTTCAGGTCCTTTACTCTGTATCTATTTAATGCCTGGAAATGTTTAATGGGTGTTATAACCTGCCTGCTTACCATTGGCTGGGGACTAATGACAATCCCACAATCCTGTGGAAGTATGAGCTTCCCCAATGAGGGGGGCGGAGAAACCATTAGCAGACTCCCTGTATAAATAAAGCTGGCCAGTTTGGAACCAGCAGGAAGGAGTGTGCAGCAAGGGAAGTTGCTGTTGTGTATATATGTCATTGTAAATAAATGTTATTTCTTTGTATCCTTGAAACTCGTGCTGGTTTCTTCGTGGCCCTCACAAAAATGGGTCAATGCAAAAGAGGCGTTGTTCAGTAACTACTCAGTACAAAGCCTGACCAGGGATTGTTTGACGGAATGCGCTAGAAGCATGTATACATTATAATTGACCAGGGCCCTGCCTGACCTGAGAAGGTTCAATGATCCATCTGGAAGGAGATTTGTTCTGTACTGAACTGGCTCATGATGTTATTTCCAATTCTTTCCCATGATACCCTCTCCAAAGAAAATCTCCCATGATCCCACCACTTGATGCTCCCAAATGTGTGAAGAATTCCTTCCTGAAGTTAGTCCTGAACTTACCTTCTACCAATATCTACACACTTGCTGTAATTGTGACTGAATTTAGAGCATTGCTCTGGATTAACTTTTCTATTTCACTTCCTGGCATATCTCCCTCCTTTCCTGTTTAATAATCCTCAGTGTCGAGGACCCGGGTTCGATCCCGGCTCTGGGTCACTGTCTGTGTGGCGTTTGCACAGTCTTCCTGTGTCTGTGTGGGTTTCACCCCCACAACCCAAAGATGTGCAGGATTGGTGGATTGGCCACGTTAAATTGCCCCTTAATTTGGAAAAAAAATAATTGGGTACTCTTTAAAAAAAAAAAAAATCTTTAGAAGAAGAAAAAAATCCTCAGTGTCACTGACTGCACCTCTCAACTCAGCCCTCTGATCCCAGGGAGGGTGATCTAAGGGGCTTTGGGATCCTGATATTGGAACAAAATGAATGTCCTGAGGCCAGGCTTGCCAGCAGTGAAGACAGGGCAGCACGTTAGCACAAGTGGATAGCACTGTGGCTTCACAGCGCCAGGGTCCCAGGTTCAATTCCCCACTGGGTCACTGTCTGTGCGGAGTCTGCACGTTTTCCCTGTGTGTGCGTGGGTTTCCTCCGGGTGCTCCGGTTTCCTCCCACAGTCCAAAGACGTGCAAGTTAGGTGGATTGGCCATGATAAATTGCCCATAGTGACCAAAAAAGGTTAGGAGGGGTTATTGGGTGACGGGGATAGGGTGGAAGTGAGGGCTTAAGTAGGTTGGTGCAGACTCGATGGCCGAATGGCCTCCTTCTGCACTGTATGTTTTATGTTCTAAGACTGCAATCAGAGGGTCTTCCCAGACCACCTAGTCCAAAGATATGCAGGTTAGGTGGATTTGCCATACTAAATTGCCCCTTAGTGTCCAGGGACATGCAGGTAAGGGGTTGCAGGGATAGGGTCGGAGCCTAGTTAGGGTGCTCTTTCAGGGGGTTGGTGCCGACTTGATGGGCTGAATGACCTCCTTCTGCACTGTAGGGATTCTATGATTCTGTTCTATGATTCACCCCCTGGGAAAGTTCCATGTCAACGAGGATGGGTTAGGGAGTCAGCCCAATGCATATTCCCCTAATTTTCCCAGCAGCCCGGCCAGACACCAATCCAGCCAACACCAAGGTGGTAAAAAGTTTCACAGCCCAAGGTGCTGGCCCCCTGGTCCATCTCAGCACCAGTCCGAGGACCCTTCCGGGTTGCTGTGTTCTTGTAGCTCAGAGGGAACATGATTGGACTTCTGCTTGGAATGAAGGAAATGGGATCATGAAGAAGATGACAACTAAATTAACATTTCATGATATGTTATTAATAAATGGGTAGTTTGGACATTCCTCCACGTGCCATTGTCCCTTTCTAGGTTTCTGGTGTTCTGCTGCTCTATGAAACATTAGGTGCAGAAAATGTCATTCCTTTTGAGATGCTTTTCATTTCCAATGGTCTCCTGTTCTCAGCCTCTGTCCACTCCCATTGACCTTTATCATATCTGTGTGGCTGCGATTGAAATTTTGCAAATATTGGAATATCCCACCTTTGAGCTCTTCAATTTATTCATTTCAGCTCAACTTGAAACAGCCCATCAGAAGTTGTGTGTTTCCTGACAGCTCATTCCCAGCCCTGGCCAGTGTCAGCACAGAGGTAGGACATGTACACAGCACCCATCTTGTCCACACCCTCTTGCTGTGCTTTTCAGATGGAGAAGTGCTGGATTTCACCAGCAATGGAGATTACGGTAGGTTTGGTTTTTTTTAATTTGTGGGCATTGCAGACTGTGCATATATTGTCCTTCCCTAATTGCCCTTGAGGGGGCAGTTAAAAGGCAATCACATTGCTGTGGGTCTGGAGTCACATATAGGCCAGGTAAGTGTCGTGTTATTCACCCTGGGGGTAACACGGACTGTAACACGATGCAGTTAAACGGTAAAGCATACACCAAACGTAGGCGTTGGTTCAATAAGATTTATTGAACTTCAGTAACGAAGCACACAGCTGCCTGTGGATTGACTCTCTACTACCCTAAGTAAACTACATTAACTATCTAGATCAGGCTAGCTCGGATCCATGTGTAGAAGCTGTTGAATGATTTGTACACCCTGACTGTCACTACAGTTGTCACCAGTGGAAAGAGGCAGAGTGCTGATGCCTCGTGTGTTTTATATTTGGGAGCCCCCCTCTGGTGTTCTGTCTGGTGATTGGTTGTGTTCTGTTCTGTATGTTGATTGGCTCACTTGGGTGTCTGTCACTGCCTGCTTTTACCTCATGATGTGCATGGGTGCATATTATGACAGTAAGGATGGCAGATTTCCTTCCCTAAAGGACATTAGTAAACCAGATGGGTTTTTATGACAATTGACAACAGTTTCATGGTCATCATTAACTTTTTAATTCAAGATTCTTATTGAATTCAAATGTCACCATCTGCAGTGGCGGGATTTGAACCCAGGTCCCCAGGACATTACTCTGGGTCTCTGGTTTACTAGTCCAGTGACAATACCACTATGCCGCTGCCTCCCATCAAATAGTCATTCAAGTGGGAGATGATGAAGCGCAGGATCAGAAAATATACAGCTTTGGGGAACTGGGGGCGAAATTCTCCGTTATCGGCGGAAACTCCGCCGATCGGCGCAAAAAACGGCGGCAAATCCCACTTGCGTCACGTCATAAAAATGGGCTGATAGTCCTGCGGCCCGAAATGGGCTAGCAGCGACGTAACGGGATCCGCGCTTGCGCAGTGGTTCACGCCGTGCAGCGTCATACGCGCTGCACGGCGTGACGGCTCATAAGGCCGCGCAGCTCCCCCCCACCCGACCGGAACAGCCGACCGCAACACCCGACTTGATGGCTGGCCGTCGCTCAGCCCCGAGGTTCGAGTCACGCGATGTGGAGGCGCTCCTGGATGCGGTGGAGCAGAGGAGGGACGCCCTGTATCCCGGGCACGGCCGCAGAGTTGCCCCACGCCACAGCCGGCGTCTGTGGAGGGACGTGGCAGAGGCCGTCACCGCTGTGGCCCTAACACGGACAGGCACCCAGTGCCACAAGAAGGTGAACGACCTCGTCAGAGCAGGCAGGGTGAGCGTCCCCCATATCCCCCATATCCCCCATATCCCCCCTCCCCCATATCCCCCCCTCCCCCATATCCCCCCTCCCCCATATCCCCCATATTCCCCCTCCCCCATATCCCCCCTCCCCCATATCCCCCCTCCCCCATATCCCCCCCTCCCCCATATCCCCCCTCCCCCATATCCCCCATATCCCCCCTCCCCCATATCCCCCCTCCCCCATATCCCCCATATCCCCCCTCCCCCATATCCCCCATATTCCCCCCTCCCCCATATCCCCCATATCCCCCCTCCCCCATATCCCCCCCTCCCCCATATCCCCCCTCCCCCATATCCCCCCTCCCCCATATCCCCCATATCCCCCCTCCCCCATATCCCCCCTCCCCCATATCCCCCATATCCCCCATATCCCCCCTCCCCCATATCCCCCCTCCCCCATATCCCCCCCTCCCCCATATCCCCCCTCCCCCATATCCCCCATATCCCCCATATCCCCCCTCCCCCATATCCCCCATATCCCCCCTCCCCCATATCCCCCCTCCCCCATATCCCCCATATCCCCCATATCCCCCCTCCCCCATATCCCCCCTCCCCCATATCCCCCCCTCCCCCATATCCCCCCTCCCCCATATTCCCCATATCCCCCCTCCCCCATATCCCCCCTCCCCCATATCCCCCATATTCCCCCCTCCCCCATATCCCCCATATCCCCCCTCCCCCATATCCCCCATATCCCCCCTCCCCCATATCCCCCATATCCCCCCTCCCCCATATCCCCCATATCCCCAAGTGAATCCAGCCCTAACCTTAACCTCTGCAATGCACGCGCAACCGATGGCGTGCATTCATATACCTGCCTAACACTGTTGCCTTTTACCCCTGCCACCACCCCCCCCCCCCCCAGGAGAAGCGCGCACACAACAATAGGGAGCATGTGAGGACTGGAGGAGGGCCCGCTGATGAGAGGCCACTGACCGTACACGAGGAAAGGGCCCTGGAACTGGCTGGCGGACCTGAGGACCGGGAGGTTGCTGATGCAGAGGTCGGGGCCCCACGAGCAAGTGAGCCACCAACAGCCCGTCCCCATATCCCCCCTCCCCTATATCCCCCTCTCCCGTATCACCTGATCACTGCCTGATGTCTAACCATGCATGCTTCATTGTGTATCGCAGGACCAAACGTCCAGGCACCCATCCCCGCAGATGCAGACCACCCGCAGGATGCCCCTCGGAGACCACGGGAGATGGAGAGACCCGCACCCTCCAGCATGCGACGCCCGCAGGATGCCCCTCCGAGACCACGGGAGACGGAGAGACCCGCACCCTCCAGCATGCGACGCCCGCAGGATGCCCCTCCGAGACCACGGGAGACGGAGAGACCCGCACCCTCCAGCATGCGACGCCCGCAGGATGCCCCTCGGAGACCACGGGAGACGGAGAGACCCGAACCCTCCAGCATGCGACGCCCGCAGGATGCCCCTCGGAGACCACGGGAGACGGAGAGACCCGAACCCTCCAGCATGCGACGCCCGCAGGATGCCCCTTGGAGACCACGGGAGACGGAGAGACCTGGAGCAACAGGGAGACGACACCCCCCGTCACGTGCGGGAGCGACCACGCAGCGATGAGGGGGGCAGCCACAGGCCCCCGTCACATCCGAGCCAGGACACCACTACCCAGGACACCACTATCCAGGACACCCCTACCCGGGACACCACTACCCAGGACACCCCTACCCGGGACAGCACTACCCGGGACAGCACTACCCAGGACACCCCTACCCGGGAAGACGAAATACCGGACAGTGACTCAGAGTGGATGGGTGGAGACGAACCCCCACCCCAAAGTGCCATGGACTCAGAGTGGGACGAAGAGCACGACACAACGCCACTGCTGTCACCGACACCCTCCACCATCGCAGAAACACTCACCACGGTTGGGCACTTTAGTGATGAGGCGTCTGGTACACTCACTGGTGCGCACAACACAGCCGTCCCGGTACAGCAGGTGGAGGTAGGAGCAGCAGAGGGACCGGGCGGTCGGAGGGCAGCCCAGGCCAAGCG